>NW_020536999.1:88976805-89005120 GCF_003426905.1 Ctenocephalides felis
GTCCGGATGCATCCCAGAAACATGCAGACAGAATGTCCAGGGGGATTATTCCAGAGACGAAAGCTACGTGGAGGAGGAATACGCAGTCCACGAGGAAGAACCAATTCTGATAGCAGGTATTTATACACCTACTAATAACATTGCTAGGGATCCGCATTGGCAGCTTTGTTTCCTTCGGTGGCAGCAGAATATATACCTCACCCCCTTCATCAATACCGCCGCACGTTGCTATTATATTCGACGCTTTCAAAAAGAAAGACGTCATGGACATGGTTAAGGAAAACGTTGCTTACATCATGAACATGGGAGTCTTCACCTCCGCGAATCCAAGCACAGCAGACTCATAGCTAAATCAATTAAAGAATACGAACAACAAAGACCACAACCTGGTCAAAAAATAGTCGTCATGGTCATGAAGAAACCAAGTGCTGGCCTACTATCTCTAGCTCAACTCGGTCCTGTCTACGTAAGTCCTAATGCTGAAATTGGAGAAGTCGAGTGCAAAAAATTCTTCCCGCCTGGATACTCCGAAGGACCTTTCACATTGGAAGAAGATGTAGAGAAGGAAGTTGTGGAAGAGACCAAGACAAAGAAAAGAAGAAACAGAAGAAGACTGAAGAGAAAGTCGAGGAGAAAGTTGAAGAAGCTGCTGGAGAAGAACCGAAGGAAGGTGAGACGAAGCCAGCTGAAGTGGTGAAGGTGGTGAGCAGCCTGCCGAAGGGGTGCCGAAGGGACTGCCGTACAGGGGGAGGAGAAACCAGCCACTGAAAATGAAGCTATTACTGCTGCACCCGAGGAAGCCCTGCCTAAAAAAAATAATACTTACATTGTAAGAATTATTAATTGAAATTATTATTAATAATCATATTTTAGTCAAAATATTTCATCATTTTAATCACAATCAAAAAATGTTGCAATAAGTCTTCGAATGCTTTCATTTAGCAATAATATGCTTTCAGATATTATTCATATAATGGTATGAGGTTACAATGTTTAGTCGCTTTTCACATTATAAGTTATTGTATGTATGCATATAGATTACGATTAATGCTAAATATTTATTTTTATATTTAACTAAAATAATATTGTTTAAATAAATATTATATATGGGTTGTTGACAATATAATATAATATAATTTTTTCATAATACTTGTTTTGTTTTAAGTTTTGTCATAAAGTCATCTTGTCCCTGAAAGACTTCTTCTAAAATGAACTTATTTTAAATAGTTTTTTTTCTATTTATAGTGCATCTGGTTAATATTTAGATATTTATAGGTAGAAACACATTAAATTTTCACTTTTCATCGATAGAGACTAATAAAGTGTTATATCTGGAGCATAGCTCTGTACGGATCAGAGACATGGACTCTAAGAAAGGCCGACAAAAACTATCTAGAGTTTTGAAATGTGGTGCAAGGAAAAATGAATCTTTGATTTTGTGGTGGCTCTCACACCATGCACCCATATGCCATTATGCTTACTTATCTATGCATGGGCCTGTCTTCGGGCGGACTACCGTTTAATATTTATTATTCTTAATTATTTATATTTAAAAAACAGTTAATTAATTAACTTTATTGTAATTGTCCAAAAATCAAAACTGAATTTTTTGTATTTTTCACGTTTTGAAGATTTCTGAACATTTTGGCATACCTTAGAAAAAAGGATATGTGTGTATGTATGTATGGATACATTTTTTGTCTACGTTTTCGGGCGCATGGATCAACCGATTTGAATGGTTCAAAAAACATTCGATTCCTATAGCAATATATACCATGGTATGGAAATGTGCTGATTAGCTTTGGTAGAAGCAGGTCCAGCCGATTCGGAGATACAGAGCAAAAAGAGCAGAAAATAGAAATCGAGTTTTTGAAAGAACGGAGCAAGCGATTTGAATGATTAAAAAAATATTCTATTCGAAATGATGGGGAAAAGTGGTGATTAGATCTTGGCACAGGCAGGTCTAGCCGTTTTGAAGATATCGAGCTAAATGTGCAAAATATGGCAGTTTGAAAGAACTAATAATCCGATTCGAATGATTCAGAAACTTTTCTGCTTGTATTGAAGAAGCACTTGTTTTGGATTTTTTTATTTGAAAATTTTAAAATTTAAACTATTCGATTAGTATGAGTGATGTATAAAGAATTTTGCACAAAACTAAATTTTGTATAATATAGTCAATATAGTCTTGTTTTAAGTCTTACAACAACTCGATATACTTTAAAATCTATAGAGTATGAACACTTCATTTGAAGGTTTTTAACATTTAAATAGGCATACATTTTTTGAAGTTGCAGGTAATTTTCAGATGCATTTTGCGAATTCTTAGAAGGGTTAAATTTCTCATCATCCTTTTTTTTATAGAATTTTAAACGCAATTTACAGATATATTCTTAAACTGCTATAAAATTTATTCATCAATAATATTATCTTATATTACAAAACTCAATAATAACTCGATTTACATAAATATCATCTCTAAATATAAAAAAACTAGATTAACATCTTATATAACTGTGCTGGTTTCTAGTGTTAATTATTAAAAAAAATCAATTATTGTATCTTTTCAGATTTATAATTGTTAAAATATTCTATAATTATTTATATTTAAAACACAGTTTTATTTAAAAATATTTAAATTTGCCAGTTAAGATTTTTTTTTTGCAAAGTTGGTAACGTGATCTAATAGTTTCGAAGTTCATACAGTTGCTTTAGAAATGTCAAAAAATATTAAGCAAAAGTTATTTTTATTAAATAAAAGTTTTGCTAGTGTTTATAATGATAATTTGTTATATTTATAATAAAAAAAAACAATATAAAAATTTATAAAAAATATTCATTAATAAATAATATAAGTTTGAAGTTTTGTGTATAAAATTTATGACAAAACTAATTTATAATAATTTAACCGCAAAATAGAAGAGATTCAACTTGGAAATGTGGTAATAATAATATTTAATTATTTTAATTTTAATTCTTAGAATTAAGTTTAGTTTATGAGGAAATATATTGAGAATCAAAGACATAATTTCCTCGAGCTCTAAAAACACCATCAGTGTCATTCACAGAAGAACTTTCTATCAATTTCTTACTACCTAAAATGTGACATCTACATCCAGGAAGAATACAAAAAGACCAAGTTTATTTGAATGACCAAGTTTATTAAAGATCTTGCACTTGATTTAGACACATCAGAAACCACAATGTCGATAGCCCTATATATGTACAAAAGCATAGTAATACGGCTATTTGTCTATTCACATTCTTATTTAATCGAGAAAACTGTCTTATAGATATGAAACTAACAAGAGAAGTTTATTCGAATGCGCGAGTTTATTAAAGCACTTTATTTAGGCACATCAGAAACAATAATGTCGAGAATCCTTATATATGTACAAAAGGATTCTTCACAAAGGAGCACATTCTTCTTTAATCAAGAAATAGTCTTATAGATATAAAAAACAAGAGAAGAAAGTTTTTTAAGACAGCCATTTTAGGTACTCACATGAGAACGTCCTCATAAATATAAAATATGTAAAATACAAGGTACAACGATGGGAAGTCTTAAATGTGACTTGTTTATCAATGAAGAAGACAAAAATTCCATGTGTATTCAAATGAGCAAGTTTATTAAAGCACTTTATTTAGACACATCAGAAACAACAATGCAGAGAAGCCCTTTGTATGTACAAAAGAATACTAATACAAATTTATTATTTATTATTATAATTATAGGGTGTCTATGCACGTTCTTATTCACTCGAGAAAATGCTCTTATAGATATGAAACACAAAGAGAAGAAATTTCTTTAAGAGAGCCATTTTAGGTACTAACATGAGAACGGCCTCATAAATAAATATGTAAATACAAGGTACAATGTTGGGAAGTCTTAAATGTGACTTGTTTATCAACAAAGAAGACAAAAAGACCATGTTTATTTGATTGAGCAAATTTATTAAAGCACTTTATTTAGACACATTAGAAACAACAATGTCATGAAGCCCTATATACATACAAAAGGATACTAATACAAATTTATTATTTATTATTATTATAGTTATAGAATGTCTATGCACATTTTATTTACTAGAGAAAACTGTCTTATAGATATGAAACACAAGAGAAGAAATTAATTTAATAGAGCCATTTTAGGGTCTCACATGAGAACGTCTTCATAAATGTAAAATATGTAAATTAAAAGGTACAACGATGGGAAGTCTTAAATGTGACGTGTTTATCAACGAAGAAAGAAAAAAAGAACATGTTTATTTGAGTGAGCAAGTTTATTAAAGTACTTTATTTAGACACATCAGAAATAACAATGTCAAGAAGCCCTTTATATGTACAAAGGATACTAATACAATTTATTATTTATTATTATAGAATGTCTATGCACATTCTTATTCACTGGAGAAAACAGTCTTATAAATATGAAACTAACAAGAGAAGAAAGTTCTTTAATAGAGCCATTTTAGGTTTTTTTTTTTTTTTTTTTTTTGTATAGCGAAGGAAATGCTTTTATGCATCCCAGACCGGTCTTCTGCTGGGTATGTCGGACTCGATACCGCCCTGGTATAATACCGACTAAAACCTCCGCTTTGCCCCTGCCTCTGGTCCCCACGGAAACCGCCGCTAGGCATTACTTCGTGGGGGGAGGATCTAGAATGTTACAATTCTTAACTTGTTATAAACAATGTTATAATTCATAAACATTTTACTTATCTTTTAAATGGGCGAAGTCCCATTCGCCCTTTCTCTCTCTATAGAACGCAGGTCCATTAAAACGTCTCTCGCAAATCTGTCTATGGCGTTCCAAGCAGCTTCACTTGTCAGCATCACTTCAACAACATTACCTGGGGTAATTGTGCGTCTCAATGTCTCCTCCACATCATCCCGTAGAGCACCAAATCGCGGGCACACGAAGAACACGTGCTCAGCATCTTCGATTTCGCCCAAACAATATGGGCAATCCGGCGAGCTATCGTGCTTGAATCGGTGTAGGTAGGCTCGAAAACAGCCATGCCCCGATAGCATTTGCGTAGTATAATAGTTACTTCGCCGTGCTTGCGACTTAGCCAGACTTTGATGTTAGGAATGAGACGATGCGTCCATCTGCCCTTTACAGCGACATCCCACAGTCGCTGCCATCGGTCAATGCTGTTCTGCCGTTCTTCTAATCTTAACTTTTCAGGACACAGTTGTTGATGTCTTCTATGGTAAATTGTCCGTCTTTCCTCTGCTAAGACTAAGAGAGGCACAGTTCCTGAAATGACGCACACTGCTTCCGCCGATATTGTGCGAAATGCGCAAGCAATTCTTATAGCACTGAGACGGTATAAGGGCCCTGCCATTCTCCTCGATTTTTGAGATTTAAGAGCATCACCCCATATGGAGATACCATATGTCAGCACTGAAGTAATAACTGACGATAGTAATATCCTTCTGGTTTGTTTAGGACCTCCAATATTAGGCATCAGTCGAGCAAGTTTCGTCCTAACTATTGACGCCTTAGCACTAACGTGTTCCACCTGTTGATTGAAATTCAAACGAGCATCAAGCATTACGCCAAGGTAACAGATGTGAGGTTTTGACGTGATCTCAAGATTTCCTATCTTTAGCTTGATGGTCTCAATTCTTTTCCTACTAGTGATAAGAACAGCTTCACTTTTTTGTTGTGCTAATTGGAGATTCATTGTTCCCATCCACCGATTAATTTTTCTGAATGTAATATCGAATAGGCTTACGATGTCATCAATTTGTTTGGAGACAACCACTATGGCAACATCGTCTGCATATGCTACTAGTTTCACACATTCTGGAAACTCTAGTCTCAAAAGGCCATCATACATAATATTCCACAGCAAAGGGCCTAGAACAGAGCCCTGCGGCACACCTCCTGTTATATTATATTCTTCTGTACCATCGCGTGAATGGTACATTAGAATTCTGTCTGTAAAGTAGCTTGCGACTATATTGCATAGGTATGCTGGCACGTTCTTGTCACGGAGTGCATTCATAATGCAATCCCAGTTTGCAGAATTAAAAGCATTTTTATATCCAATGTAGCTACAAGGCAGTACTTTTTGGAACCCCCCTTCCATCTGGTTCCAGCAATTGCCTCCTTGGCGGTATTAACTACCAAGTTTATAGCATCGATAGTTGATCGCCCTTTGCGAAAACCATACTGATTGTCTGCTAGGATTGGATCAACTACTGCATCTATTCTTTGGTGAATTATTCTTTCAAAAATTTTACCCGCTGTATCCAGCATGCATATTGGACGATAGGATGATGGTTCATCTGGTGGTTTTTTTCCTTTGGGAATAAGCACTAGTCTTTGCTGTTTCCATTTTCGTGGAAAAACCCCTTCTTTCAGGCATGTATTATATGCATTAAGAAACATTGTCGGAGATGTCATAATTGATGTTTTCAAGGCAATATTAGGAATTCCATCTAATCCCGGTGCCTTGCTATTACCAACGCGATGACAAGCTTCCATCAGTTCTTGCAGTGTTATAAGTGGAATATTATTCTGTTCTACATGTGTTACCTGGTAGTTCAAATTAGGTTGTCGTGGAAACAAAGTAGTTACTATTTTATTCAATAGTCGTGGGCAAGTTGGTGAAGGTATTGGCTGGCTTTTGAGGCGAGACATTACAGTCTTATAAGGTCTTCCCCATGGATTTTCCTCGACTTCATCCAAAAGTTCTTTCCAGCACCTAACTTTACTATCTTTGATAGCTTTATTTAGTTGTCTACGTGCTTGTTTATATTCCACTACCAGTTGTGCAGAATTACTGAGACTATATCCACGCTGAGAGATCCTTCTTTTCTTTAGGCACTCTTTACGAAGAGAGCTGATTTCTTCAGTCCACCAGTGCACAGATTGTCTTTGATTTATGCCATGTTTACGAGTCATACTGATATCACAGGCTTCGGTTATTCTCTCCATCAGCTCTCTAGTATGCTCATCTGCGTGTTCTGAAATTATAGGTTTGCAATTTAAGGCAACTCTCATGGCGCTTTCATCAAAAGATTTTATTTTCCACCCAATGGCTTTAGATACTTTCGCATGTCTTCTAATGTTTCTATCTGTTGATATTTCCCAGATGATTGCATTGTGGTCACTAGCAGTGTAGATATCTAATACCTCCCAATTGCAAATTCCTCTGACGAGGCTATTGCTAACAAAAGTAAGGTCTATTATTGAGCTTGCACTGCCCTTTTCAAAGGTTGGTTTATCACCACTATTAAGTAAAACCACGTCAAGTGCATTGAAGGCCTCCAAAAGTGCTTTACCTCTTGCATTAGTCTTCCTACTTCCCCAGTCTACCGCCCATGCGTTAAAGTCACCGGCTATCGCTACGGGGTGGTGTCGTTTTGCATCCTCCACAAGACGATCTAAAAAATCGACAAAATCTGGCAAAGAAAGACTAGGTGGAGCGTAACAGCTGTATAAATGTATGCCATCTAATGATGCTGCGACAAATCCAGCGTTGCTATTGTTAACAACATTTTGGAAACAAAACTTGCCACAGGACCAAATAACGGCTTTGGTGGTACTGTCCGTTTCCCATGGCCAATCAGTTAGATGTTTGTAAGGTTCTGATAAGAGGGCAACATCAATTTTCATATCTCTTACCGTCTGCATAAGCAAGTCGTGTGCAGCCTCACAATGATTCATGTTTAGCTGTATTATCTTCATGCTTTTGCGTTCATTATTTTCTCTATGGCCTCCCTATATAGAGGACATCTGTGAGTGCCGGCATGATGTGCTACATTTTCAGAGTTTCCATTTTCAGCGCATAGTGCACATTTTGCTGCATTTATACAGTTGGCTATTTTGTGACCTTCTTGTCCACATCTAAAGCATAGATTGGTCCGATTCACTTCGCTCTTGCACTGTGATCCATAATGTCCGAATAGCCAGCATTTAAAACATCGAATTGTTTCTTGATGATTTTAATTTGACAGTTGACCCATCCAATTCGTATTTTGCTACTTGCTTTGAGCAGATCGTGTACAACTGCCGCTGGAAGAGCTACAGTAGCAATCTGGGTACCTCTATATGCCTTACGAAGCCTAATTTCTTCTGCTGGTGTGTTGCAGGCTCCCCCGGTTGCTTTTTGTAGTGCTATCTGGATATCAATTTTTGAGGTTTCATCATCAATATCCCTTATTTCTATTAGTTTCTTGGTGCCCCTTATAAATAACTTCGGCCTCATCCTTTAACACACCTGCGATAATCTGTTGCAGTCCTTGGCCTTTGTCCTCACTTTTCTTAGAAATAGTTATCAACAAGTCTCCATTTCTGGTTTTGTTTATTTTCTCTACTGTCGTATTTACCTTGTCATCAGGGACATCATGTTTGATGCGACGTAATATTTCGGAATAATTAACTTTTTCGGTCGGCCGGATTAATAAGGCATTTGGTTTTGGAAAAATTCTATGATTTTTTATCATTTTATGGTTAGAGTCCTGTTCTGACAGATGTACCCTTGCTTCCTTTTTTTTCTGTTTTCTCGGCTGAACTTTATGCCAGTCATTTACCTCGATTTTATCTTCATTACATATTTCTATGATCGTCTGACGTCTTGGCAAACCATTTTTCTCATTAACCTGATTATTGCTTATATGTTGTGAGTTTCGGTTTCTTGTGGCTTTGCTTGTGTCCTGCCGTACACTTTTTTCTATAGGGGCTGTCTCACAACATTGCACTTCATTTATCATAACTTCCGTATCATCCGTGGTTCGGCCTTTTTCCTCTAACAATTGGTTGTCTAAATCAATAAATCTTTTAATTACGGCCGCTATGTTGCCTGTTTTTATTTTCACCTCTTTATGTATGTTTGACTTTGATTTGACAATCATATGCAGTTCATTTATCAGATTCTCAAGGCACTTCAATGACTCATTCCGTTGTAAAATGACATTTTCCGGAATTATATGTGACAGTTCAGCCACTGGTTCTACTTTACTAGTCATACCGTCGCATGAGCTGGTCAGCGGGTTTCGGGCTATATCTGATATACCTGAACATAGCGTTGTGTTCAAATTATTGTGTGATTTATTGATTGCATCACCAGCATTGTTTGACACTATGTCCCCACTAATGGGGATCATTTTAACAAAAATTCTACCTGCACCCAGAGGCGAGGATCACTCAGCTCACTAACTTATTAGTAACTTATTAAAACTGATGGAACTAATTATAAATTTTGTACGACAAAATAACTAATTTCTGACGTGAGAAAATTTAGGTACTAACACGAGAACGTCCTCATAAATGTAAAATATGTAAAATTAAAGGTACAACGATGGGAAGTCTTAAACAGCATTTGTTTACCCATAATGCAGATTTTCTTTGAGAATGTTATAAAAAAATGTAGAACAGTTCACAAATTGAAAATTGCTACCTCGATACTAACTATTGTAAATTTACAGTCATTGCTGTCCGGATTCTAATTCTTGTATACTTACATAAGGATGATTGTAAGCATGACTTTCTATTTATAATTAGAAACTTATTATCGAAATTGATTTTAACAATATTGTTATGACTAGGTGGTGTTATTTTGCATGAATGTTCTACACATAATACTTCTGTGCTCAGGAAAATAACAGTGTATATAAATATAACTAAATCAATTAGTAGACGAATCCAAGAGTTTACATAAGCTACTATAATAATTTAGATATGCTGTTTATATTAGAATTCTGGTGAAGAAATCTTTACAAATATGATTGTATTATCGGAATTTACAAGTTATAAATAAAGTTGTTCATTTATTATTACCATTTGGACCAAATTTGAAAACAATTTTGGAATTGGAGGAGATAAAGTAAAAAATGTTTTGTTCTGAAGGAAAAACATTGTTTTCAAATAAAAAGACTAAAATAGTACTCATAAAACCATACAAAATCTATGAAGGTATTATGAATTGTGTATACCTTATTGAAGAATTAATTCCATTAATTATTATAGTTATTCACTTTATCTGAAAACTTTGCAAACATTAATAAATGCACCGTTTCTACTCTGAGACCAAATTTCAAAACAATTTTGGAATTGGAGGAGATAAATCAAAAATGTTTTGTTCTGAATGAAAAAGATCGAGTTATCAAATAAAAGGACTAAAATAGTACTCATAAAACCATACAAAATCTTTGAAGGTATTATAATCTGTGTATACCTTATTAAAGAATTAATTCCAAATGCTCATAATAAACTATTTGAATAATATGTATGAGATAAACAGATATGAAAATATTTTCAACCAAAACCGATTTTTTTAACATATCAGAAGTTCTGATAAATATAGATATATTGACCATTGAGTTGCCAAAACAGTGTAAAATGGTGGAGTTCGAGTAAAATAGCTAAAAGACTAATATGCTCTGATTGTAGTTCAAAAATGAGAGAAGAGGAAACACCGCAGAAATTTGGTTCCTACAAAAATTGAAGAAAAAATGAGGCTGAATTGCTAGAATGCAAAAAGATAATTCAATTTGTGAACAAATATTTTTTGCTGTAATATACTTTCTTATATATTACATGTGTCGATGTATTTATAATACGTGATCTTGTTTTGTGCATCAGAGACAACTTATTGTTCTATAAAAATAAGTGATCATATTTTAAATATATAAGTTAACCTTTTTAATATATATGAAGATTGTGATTCTAAATACATGTGTTATAATTTAATTGCTATATCGAAGTAGTGATTTGTATAATATTTAATAAGTTGTTTGAGACTTATTGTGAATGTGAAACTTTGCCGATATACAAAATCTTGAAGGATTTGCATTATTTAACAAGGTAAGAATTATTTTATTTGAATCTTAAACATTTGGCAATATAAAATTACAAATAAATTAGATTTTTGATATGTTGCAGAACAAATATTAATATATTTGTTCAATATATTTTTATATTTGTTTAATATATATGCAACAAAAAAACTGATTATTTTATATGAATTGCATAAAAGTTTAACGAGTTGGTTATGATTCAAGGGCATTATATATCAATTATCTATTTATTTTATTTATTTATGGATGTTCTTATAATTTATTTGTGCAATACTCATGTTTAATTGAAATTTCAATTACTTTTTGAATAACAGAACAGAATAGAAAGAAAATTTATTTCAGTATATAAATTACAAATTATATCATTCACTATAATTTATGATGCAAATCTTTCTACCCTAGGGTATTCCACTTCAAAATGTCTAATTTTTACATTTCTTTCATTGGCTATTTATATTCATACAACATTTTAACTTCCCGAAGGAGAAGTTTATGTTTTCATCAAAAAATCCGATTTGCTAATTTTATGTTTTCTCGACGTTTCAAGCCATTCTGAATAGAATGAGACCAAATTTGGAAAAAGTATATGTGTGTGTGTGTGTATGTGAACAGATTTTTTGCCGTAATCGACGTTTTCTCAAAAACGACTGGACCGATTTCAAAAATTTAAAAGCCAATCGATGTATCTTGGTGAGGACTATCGTTTGTCAGTTTTGTGCGACGATCGGCCGAGACGTTTCTTTATAAATAGCAAAAGGTGGAAAATTTTTCGTCCACGTTTTAGCCCGCAATTCTGAATCAATTTTGAAAATTCAAAAACCGTTCGAAAGATATTGGTTGGGAATCGTGCTGATTAGTTTTTGGTAAAGATCGTTAAAAATTTTTTTTCGACGATTTTTTATCATTATTTTTTTGACGGTAGATACCATAGTCTTCTAGATCATACTAAAATATTACGGCCCTGCGACAATTGGTTTAACTTTAAAAATCCGTCAAAGTTTGCAAAAATTGGTATCGTTTTTTAGGCATTTGTTAAAATTAGACCTTTTATCGACGCCTAAACCTAATAACCTAAACCGATTTCAGAAATTTAAAAGCCATTTGATGTATTTCGATGAGGACTATTGTTTGCCAGTTTTGTGCGACGATCTGCCAAGCCGTTTCTTTGTAATTTGAAAAAAAAGTGTTAAACTTTTCGTTTTTAAACCATTTAAGCTCATACTACCGAACAGATTTCAAAAAATCAAAAACTGTTCGAAAGATATTAGTTGGTAATGATACTGATTAGTTTTAGGTGAAAATCTACCGAGCCGTTTTCTTGTAATTAACTGTTAAAAAAAAAATTAAGCCGATTTTTGTGGAATTTTTTTTAGCGATATATATCATGGTCTTATAGAACTTACTGCGATATTACGGCCTTACGACAAGTAGTTTAGTTTTAAAAATTCATCAAAGTTTAAGAAAATGAGTAGTTTTTTGACGTTAGTTAAAATTAAAATTAGACGATTTACTTGGTATAACGATAGAGTACTTGGCCCCAATAAACACACTAAATCATTAAAGTCCTCTAGAAACTGGTTCAATATTAAAAAATATTGATTTTTGAAAATTTTCTTTCAGAAAATATTCCGAGAGTTAACGTGTTCCTTCGTTTTCAATAATGTGTAATAAATCCACTCGGAATACTTTTATTTACTTATAAATTAATTTATTAACTTCCCGTAGGGTAAGTTATTAAAATGGGCCGAAAATTTTTACATTTCTCGACGTTTTGAAGTTTTCTGAACATTTTGGCATACCTCAGAAAAAATGGATGTGTGTGTGTATGTATGTATGGATACAATTTTTCGTCCACGTTTTCGGGCGCACGGATCAACCTATTTTGATAGTTTTGACGCAGTTTACAATTAACAAATTAGAAATAAAGTTAGTTTGTTTTATAAATCTATTACCATTTTATATTAATTAAATTAATCAAAGAACGTATATACTAGTATTTTTACATAATAACAATTTAAATGCTGGAGAATTTTAGAGACGGACGCCGCCATGTTGAAATCGGACCGGGCTTTTTTTTTAAAAAAAATTACAATAAGCTATACATGAAATTGATCTTTATATTTCTATTAATTCACATCAGATTCACAATCAAATTCAAACAAATTATTTATAAATTGAATGTATATCTACGTTCGTTGTAGCCTTTGTAATGGGCTTGATAGAATCTGTTGTCTGTCCTGATGTGTGACCTCAAAATGGTGTCTTCTATTTCGGCTTGTTTGTAAGATGAAGATTTGCTAAAGAATAAAATAAGAATTATTTTGATATAGATAAATATGTACGTGGGTGTGTTCTACTAACTTTAAGTATGTCCTGAGGGCCCTTTCGGCCCAATATTGGGGTCTCGGTGGGGGCACTCTGAGACCCTTTTGACGTTTGTCTAAGTAATCCAAGACATCGTCGTAGTAGTTTCTCATGTAATCATTTATGTAATGGTATTGCTGGGTTTTTGGTCTAAAAAGGAAAAGATAAGATAATTTAGACTAATTATTTATGAAATAAATTTATTTATGGTGCTTTTATATGACGTAAGCTCTATAGGGGGCGGGGGGTTGTTGATTTGCTTATTTTGAGTTGACATGGGGGGCAGGGGAGTCTGGATGATGATTACGTCATAGGTAGTATTTTGATTTTTTTACATTAATTGCAAAATGTTTACGTAAGCGTGGGGGGAGGGGGTAAGAGCTTTGCTTACTTTTGCTGACAAGGGGGATGGGGGTGTAAATAATTGTAATAAATCTGCTTACGTAATACTTGAACGATCCCTAACAACTTAAATGAATTCCTTAAAGAGATTTGTTTAGCTTTTGTTTAATTGTTTACAAAAGGTTTATTTATTACAAAATAGCTTATTTGAAATAATTTAATTACTTTTTGTAGCGCTCTGGTAGTGTCAACGCCATTTTTGATCTATGGTCAACGCCATTTTGATCTATGGTCAACGCCATCTTTGATCTACGGTACGCCATCTTTGATCTGTGGTCAGCGCCATCTTTGATCATAGATTGAGAATTATGTTTGGGCATTTATTTATTAAATATTTTGCAATTTTCAAACCTTTCTATTAGGTTGAATGATGTATTTGATCTTTTTTTACAAAATTAAATAATTTATATTAATGTCTAATATTATGAGTCTCGGTACACTTCAAAATCTTATTTGACATCACTTCTATCACTTCAGTTTTAATCGCTTCAGCATATAATAGAGGTAAAATATAAATAGGAAAGCTAATTAAAACTTTTCCATGTGGCGATATATAATATATATATATATATATATATATATATATTGTATATTGTATATTAATAAATCAATGTCTGTTTTTATGTTTATCCTAGCGTTGACATTTTTTATCTATTTTAAACGACCGACATAGATTTCATTAAAAATAGATTTTTGCATTCGCGCTCGTGTGACATCTTTGAGAAAAAAAACATGAATATAAAATTAAAAATAAATAAAAATCAAATCGAGTGCCATAAATCTTGTCCGCCGAGGAAAATAATAAATTCGATTGAAAATAAACTTATATAATATATATATATATATATATATATATATATATATATATTTATATATATATATGTGTGTGTGTGTGTGTGCAATTAATCATTGTAGATGCATTTGTAGTTGGTATCACTGTGTACTATTAACGGCGTTGTATTCGCCGTTTAACCGTTACTTCAAAATTTAATTATTTAATTAACTTTAAGAATATTATTTTTTCATTATTTTATTAATTTTTACGACTGTCCTGAAACGGAGTACAAGTAAAATATTTGACATTAAACTGAAGGCGTTGGCAACATATAAATCATCTGACCATTGCCAGTGATTTGTCGAAGGTTTTATCTATTGTTGATTAATGCAGAAGAAATTTTCTTTTCAATCTGGCTCTGGTAGAGAATATATTTGTTATTTAATCTTAAATCAATTTTAAATGAAATGGGAAGAAAATCTAAAATGAAGATTATGTTTTGTTTCCTTGTCTATAATGTGTTTATATTTATTAGTTTCGAGATCTGACTCGCGGGCGCGCTAGTGTCGCTTTCGAATTTAAAACTAATTTTAATTGATTTTAAAATGAAAAATATTCATATGATATATTTATCATATTCATTCTTTACAACTTGTTTGTGTTTTTTTAATAATGTACGATTTGATCTGTAATCTTACAATAAGATAAGAGGGGAGTACAAAATAAGTCAATTGGATACATTGACTTATTTTGTTGAGTTTATGTTGTTTTGCAACTTTCTGTACACTTATTTTATTTATTTTCTTAGTTTATCCATAAGAAAGCAGTAAACAATACTGATAAATATTAATTCGGGCTTCTTGTTAAGGTCTATTTTATGTCTATTTAATTCTCTAGATTCATGAGGTATTTTTAAATTTTGTGAAATGTAAAATCATTTTGTAATCTTAATCCTTTTGTGATTGTTATGTGTTTAATCTAGCTATATAAAAACACGAAAATAAGATAAAAAGCTAATATCTCTTTCAATGATACACCAGCGCGCCCCTATGTTTGGTTCCGGAACTATTGTGTACTAAACCCTTTAGTCTTTTAAAGAACTTATCTATGTTCTCTAGATTCATGAGATATTTTTAAATTTTATGGAATGTAAAATCATTTTGTAATTGTATTTCAACTCTTTTGTGATTGCTATGTATTTAACCTTGCGATAAAAAATCATGAAAATAAGATTAAAAACTTATATGACTTTCAATGGTACACTATCGCAACCTTATGTCTGGTTCCGGAACTATTATGTACTAAACGCCTTCTAGTCTTTCAAAGAACTTATCTATGTTCTCTAGATTCTTGAGATATTTTTAAATTTTATGGAATGTAAAATCATTTTGTAATTATAATCTTTTTGTAATTGTTGTGTATTTAACTATGCGATAAAAAAACACTAAAATAAGATTAAAGTTTAAATGACTTTCAATGTTACACTAGCGCGCCCCTATGTCTGGTTCCGAAACTATTGTCTACTAAACGCTTTAGTCTTTCAAATGATTCATATGATATTTTTAAATTTTATGGAATGTGGAATTATTTAGTAATTATATTTCAATTATTTTGTGATTGTTATGTAATTATGTTTGCGATAAAAAACACTAACATGAGATAAAACTTTATATGACTTCTAATGGTAACCTAGTGCAGTTTTGTGTCTGGTACCGGAACTATTATGTACTAAACGCTTTATATATGGCCCTAGTCTTTTGAATAACTTATCTTTAAAATAGAAGAAATAATATCTTTGAAAATAGTAAAATAATAATATTAAAAATAAGACTGATCTATTATTATTTATTTAAAACTTATTATTAATTTTATTTCCAACAGACCTGACCCAATGTTTGAATGTGCGATGCCTGATTTCAGGAATAGGCTCAGGTTCCTGGACGGTTGGTGCTGCTACTTCCTCCGACATTATTTCAAATTCTAAAAAGGTAAATAGACTTAGAACTTGTTTATAATATTTAATTTATAATTTATTTTTGGGATTTATTCATTAAAAATCGGTCGATTTTTGTTTATACATATATGTTTATATTTCTTGTAAACATACTTAAGTTGCGGTCGTCTCCAATTTATAAGCACTTACATTTAAAAAAAGCCTGTTAAGACAATTTTATAGAGACCGGACCACAAACGCGTCTTACACGAGAAATTGTATTAATTGGAATAGAGACAACAACAACATGTTTTAACCCTTTCCACTTGGATGCCGCAAAATTCATGTAAATCTTGGAATTCGCGAGTGGAAAGTGTTAAAGTGAGTAGACCGGCGTATTATTCGGAAAATGTGTTGAAGCATGATCGTATTAACGGGGTTTTACTATATATAAATATAATTTTGAAGTGCTCTGAAGTTTGTTTAAAAAACTAAACCGCGGCATGAATTAATGGACATGATGTTTATGAAGTAATAAAGATATTATATGAATTGCCCATTGGCTGGTTGCCAATTTTGTCTCTGATACTATATACTTATGTATATATCTAAATATATATATATATATATATGTATGTATGTATGTATATATTTAATATAATTTTGATTAATGTGTTACGTATCGTTTGTGAAATGCGTTAAACGACTTCTTATGATGTATCATAATATGTCTCGATTTAATTTGATGAATATTTATCATTATATATTTGGCGTGGTCCTTAATATTATTGATATTTACAAATTGCCTTGCTTCCAGGGGCTTGCTCATATGCTTCAAAATTGATAAAAAAAAATCTCTGGAAGTTTTAGCTCTCAATATTAACTTTAAGACAGTTCGCAATCCAAGTAAAGTTTGTTGGTTCTTCTTTCTAGGTAAATACTTATTTTAATAAATATATCAAATTTTTAACATTTGAGCTTTTTGGAGGTTAGGTTCTAGTAGTAGATTTAGAGTAAAACGCTTGATTGCATATATATATATAGGTTTTGACCGTTCATGACTACCAACTTTTTCAGGGCCAATTCTGTCCCTATGGGGCCAATTCCGTGGTGACACAGCCGATAACAGAGCGTTGTTATGGCAACGATGTCTTATCCTTCTTTCTTGGTAGTAAGAACTGTGAAAATATCTAATCTAAAAAATCAAATTGCTGTACGATCAGCATCACAAAGACGATGTTCATTTCATATCATTGATCGTGCAGCAATTAGATAGACTTTCACAGTTTTCACTACCAAGAAACAATTTCATATGCTCATTTTCATATGCTCGTGTCAAGTATCATTAACATTTGTTCAGTGTTAAATAAGTGTAATAGATATTTTGTAATACCACTGACAAAAATAACTGACACATGGCACATAGTGTCAAAAATATATTTTGACATACATTCCTGTGTCATGTTTCATTTTTTTCAGTTAATGACACTCGTGTGTCATATGACACCTCATATCAGTTATCATTTATTTTTTGACATACATTCCTGTGTCATGTATCATTTTTTTTGTTAATGACACCCGTGTGTCATATGACACCTTATGTCAGGTGTCATTTATTTGTTGTTCGTTGAAATCCCGGGATTTCTGTCCGTCTGTCGTCATTTTTAGAGCAGGAACTACAGGAAGATTTCCTGAAATAGATTTTGGCATTGTTCGCATTGTTCTCTTGGTGAAAATATACCGGCGGGCTCGTGAACAGGGCCGGAGCGGCGGTAATTTAAATTCAATTTGTAATTACATTTAAATAATATGTTAGTTCTACGAAAACGCACAAGAGGCGCTACGGTTCACAAGGTTGTTCAAGGATAACTTCACACATGATAGTATTGACAACATAAAGGATAACTTCACACATGATAGTATACAAAATAACGGCGTTAAAATACACTAGCTGATATGTCATAAATCCGTTAAAGAGAAATTAAATAATAATAATAATATGCTACTTATAAGGGCCGGAGCGTCGGTAATTTAAATTCAATTTATAATTACATTCAAATAATATGTTAATTCTATGAAAATGCACAAGAGGCGCTACGGTTCACAAGGTTGTTTAAGGATAACTTCACACATGATAGTATTGACAACATAACGGCGTTAAAATACACTAGCTGATATACCATTAATCCGTTGAAGAGAAATTAAATAATAATAATATGCAACTTGTAATAAAAAGAAAATAAATATAGGCAAGACACTATTTTGGAAAATCCTAATAATATTTTATACATTTATTTATTTATTTATTTATTTATATTTAATGGTTTCAGTGCAGATACATTTATTATTAATTCTGTTAAGTTTCTTATCTTATCTTTGTTCTGTTTTTTATTATTATTTGTTATTATTTATAAAACTTAAATTATTAAATTTATTTAGTTAATTTTATTATGGCGATTTTTATAATGAATTTTAATTTCCTGATTTGTATGTGTCATGGTATACATTTGTATTTAATTATGAATCACCAGATTTGCATTTGGCACGATTTTATTCAATTCGTACATACTAAAGCCATTACAGTTGACAAGTTGTTAAGTTGTTGTACATGCTTCTGACTATTATTCATTCTTGATTCATAAATCTATTTGTTTACTATTTTACTAATTAATTATTCTTTAAATATAAATAGATTATTGTAGTAAATAATAAGCTAAAATATTAATAATATTGTTTTGTTAATAACTTCAGTATGAACTTGAATAAAAATTTAGCTTGGTTTCGAACCATCATGAGAATGTTGTTCAGTTTGTTTAATATTTACTTTATTTTAACAATGTTTATATGAAACGTGCTAAAATTAGAGTTAAAATTGCATTTTGTAGGGTTTTTGTTAATAAGCTTGTTTCAGCAATTTTTTAAAGCATTTAAAGCTTTTTTATCTTCAATTTGAAATTACTTTTTTTTAAAAATGTTTTAATTTGACCAAAACTTTTGCATTGCACTATTTTGTTTTGTACAACTTGTTTTAGGTTTTTTGTTTTTGTTTTCAAAATATTTTAACAACATTTTAATGATTTTTGATTTGTGATTGAAGGCTTACTTCAATACTTGTGATGATTTTGAGAATCATTTTGAGATGATTTTAGGGTATTTGTTTTTTCAAATATTAAGCATTAAAATAATAATTTATGATACGTCGTGTTGTGTAACGGATTTAAAGAAAAAAAAGGTTTTTTCAAAATAAATATGAATAAATATGAATTATCAATATATTTATATTTCAAACATGCATATATCTATGAGTATGTTTTAAATTGACTAAATAAAATATAATAACAGTCTTAAACTTCGAATTATAATAAATTTATATTTAATTATTTCTGAAGTGTTATAACTAACTAACATAATAACTAACTAACTTAATAACTAACTAAATTTTGAAAAAAATGGCGTAAATAAAGCATTTTGCACAAAAATTTTCAACAACAAAATATTATAATCCGTTAATATATAAATATTATTTATTTATATATTAACGGATCATAATACCTAGAAGTTTAGAATAATAATAAATATTTAATTATAACATATTCTAAATTGTTAACAAGAACAGGAACTAAACCAATTTTGCGAAAAAAAAAATGTAATATAAATTTACAATGGATAAAATAATTTTGAACAAAAAAGTTTATTAACGAAAACTATACTCTTTAATAATAAATAACGGATTAAATCACCGTTAAATAAAATTAACGTATTATAATATCTGAAATTATGTACAATAATATGTATATAATTAAAATATATTTTAAGAAAGTTACTAATAACCTAATGAATTTTATAAAAAATGATTTAATTCATTTTTGTAAAAAATAAAACAATTTTTACCAAAAAAAAATTTCATTAACGGAATCTAAAAGCCCTTATATCTCCGAAACGCTTGTCATGAACCGTTTGAATTTTTTCCACATTATCCTTAATCTATATATTACTAATTAATCTATTTCACTCACCGATTTTTATTTAAAAAATCTCACAAACAAATAAAAATAGAACTCCGGAGCAGTTCACTCGGCGAGAGCCGTTAATGCACTGAACTGAGGAACGAAACGAATCCGTTGAGACTTCACGAATCGTTTCTAAAAAAAGATACAGCTGATCTGTTTTTTACTGAAAATAATACATTTATAATATAATATCGATTGCCAAAAGGTTTCGGTGACGGTATCGATAATTCGACCTTGACATTTATCGATATTGACAGGAAAAAATAATAATAATCATTATTATTTAATTACTTATTATTTGCAAATGTAATTTTTTAGATAGAATTTAATATTTTATTTGTTTGTGTTTATTTTTATTAGTTTATTTAATATTTTATGATAAATATTAATTTAATTTTATTTTTTTGCCTTGTTTTTATTATTTTTTTTTTTGAATCATTATATCATTATTTTGATTTTTTTTAAAATAATTTTATGTTGATTGTTTTTTAACCAATTTGGATAAAGTTTTCTGTTGGTATGTAACATTGCTAAATATATATAACATTGGTATATAACATTACTAAAATATTTAATGTTTTAAAATGTTTTTAACATTTTATTCTACACTTTATATTTTTACTTTCCGTAGGATAAGTTCTAGTAATCGCAAAAAAATCGGAAATTAAAATTTTTATATATATTTACGTTTCAAAGGTTTCTGAATATTTTGGCATACCTTAGAAAATATGGATGTATGTGTGTGTGTATGTGCGTGTATGTGTGTGCGATACAAATTTTTGTCGACGATTTCAGGAACACGGATCAACCGAATTGAATAATTCAAAGAAACATTCGATTTGTATTGACAAGGAGACGTGCTGATTAGTTTTAGGCGAAGGCAGGTCCAGCCGTTCCGAAGATACGGGGCAAAAAGTGCCAAAAACGATAACTCAGTTTTTAAGAGAACGGAGCGTCCGATTTTAATAATGGAAAAAACATTTTACTTGCATTGACAAGATGAAGAACTGATTAAATTTTTGAGAAGGCAGGTCCAGCGGTTATGGACTCTCGATAAAAATAAGTCATTTGGCGTTCAAAAATGTTTATTGGACATATGTATGGACAAATTATCAGATATTTTATAAAGATTTTAATAATGTGTTCACATTTTGTGTAAATTTTTTTGGGTTCCGTACCAAGACTTTTGATTACGGTACGGGAAGTTCGAGCAATTTGCGTTAAGGCACGAAGCCATGCTCCCCACTAGTTCAGTTTTATTAACAACTTGTTACCAGTTTATATTATAAATTTTATTTCAATAAGAAATTCTATGATTTCGTTGTTTTCTAAAATAATTCTATTGAAATATTTTATGGACTTTTAGTTTTCTACATTTTGCTTTAGAAGCACTTAGTTTCTTTCATTAAATAATTCAAGAGACTTTTGTTTTTGCTATTTTATTTTAGAGACGTTTCTCTTTTTATTGTAAAATGATTTTACAGTATATAAATTTAATGGTTTTTAGTATTTTTCAACTTTCTTAAATAGAATTTGGGGAGTTTAGGAACTTTTTGCAACTTGTTTTATTTTTTTTTCATTTTATGTAACTTATTTTGGGTAAGGTTCAGCAGTTTTTGTTTTTATTTCTTTTTAACAAGCTTCGATATAAAAACTTATGTTTTTTTTATATTTTTGTTGAAACTTTTTAATATTAACTTATTTTAATCAACTTGTTTTATAAACATGTTAGATTTTCTTATTTGTCTGCTTCTTTCTAAACATTTTAACAAAAATTTAGAGATTTAATACTTGAAAATAAATAAATTGAATAAAAAGAGTCAATCATTTTTACAATTCTCTAAATATATATATTGGCAATTCTTTGGAATTCTTCATTTTTCAAAAACACCCTCTATTATCGTCTTATTCAATTAAAAAAATCTGTCGTGTGCTTTCACCCTTGACACCAAAATTCGTGTGAAGTTCTCATAAGGCAGTAGGCACGTGTGAGTTTTTTGGATGTTGAATGAAATTCTAGAAAACGAATATATATACTCGTATATATATATATATATATATATATATATATATATATATGTATATATATTATGTATCGACAATGATTGATATATAAATCTCCGCATGATGGATTTGATAATGTCTCAACTAATGACAACTGGCGATTTTCCCATCTGTTCAGACGAGCCAGAAAATTCATTTGTAAAACAAGAAATCAAATGTATATATATATATATATATATTATATATATACTAGTTGACCCAGCAAACATGGTTTCACCATATTTGTGAACAATTTCTAGAGAATCCAAAAATTGTCATTTCAAAGTTATCAAAAAAGTTGATATTTTAAATTTCTAACAACACTTGCGATGCATTTTATAATATTTCTGTGCATAAATAAAACTACAAATGAATCTACTTACTACAATTAAATGAAATTCATCAAAAACATCCTATTAAATGTAACTAAACATAATCTGTCAAAAACGTTTGACACTTGACGTATTAGCCACCGTCCGTTGTTTTATTCAAATTACGCTTCTACAAAAAATTTCAAATTAAAAAAGTAAAGTTTCTACGCGATTTCGAAATAATATCTCACCTTTCCGACAATCTACTGATTAGCACGAATTTTTCAAAACTAAGATTGGCCAAATTTGTACAGCCATTTTAGAGTTTTACCATACCTAACATAATACTGAGCTTCATTTTTATAAGAATAATAATATATAAAATTCTTCTGTAATGATGTATGTAAATATACTTCTCCGAAACGATTATTCGGATTTTGATAAATCTTTCTGAAGTTTCTTAAGGGATTTTTTTATGATGTATGTGATTATGAAAATATAGTAATATTATAGAAATAAAAGGAAAAAAATTACAAAAAACGACATGTCATTGTTTGACATTGAAAATATTTGAGACATTGCTTGTCATTGAAAACAAATGAAAACTGTCATCTGCCAAAATTTCAATTTACTTATGAGTCTAGACAATATTAGAATAAATTCATGATTATGAATAGAAAAAATGACATGTAAATGAAATGAAATTATTATTGCCAAAAAGCAGCTGAGATGTGCCAGAAATTAAAATAATATAAGATACAAAGAAGCGAAAGTAGAAAGTGTCAAAGAAGGAAAGGGCAGGTGAATATGTTGTGATTTTTGCATACAACGGACCTGCCTATGAGCAAAATAGCTACAATATATATTATAAAGTCAAAAATAAATGTGTCGGTTTCCTTGTCCGCATGCAATATAATATTGTTTCTTTCGCAAATGAAGGTTAGAGTATTGTGTTCTATTAATATAACCTAGAAATTTTGGCAAACTTAACAAAGGAAACAACAACACGGGCTTCAGAACTATTTCTTTATTATACAAATACACAAATTTATATATATATATATATATATATATATATGTGTATATATACTAGCTGTCCCGACAGACGTTGTTCTGTACACAGGTCTACCATTCAAGAGTTCCAAATTTTGCAATATTCTATACTAATATTTACCTTTTAGTTAAAAATAATTATTACTATTTACACCGAAAGGTATATACATCAATATGAATGATGATTTTCAATTTCCACACTTTAACTCTTTAATTATTACTATTTACACCGAAAGGTATATACATCAATATGAATGATGATTTTCAATTTCCACACTTTAACGCTTTAATTATACTATACTATACTATATCAAACAAACAAATATCGATATATGTTCTTTAAAGTAAAAGCCATTTTAAAGTTCTTTAGAATAAAAGCCATTCACATCTTAAAAATTTCCCTTAATAAATTCCAAAATGATTTATCAAAATTCGAATAACTGGTTAGGAGCAGTTTCCACAATATTTAGAACAAATTTATTTTCAATAGCTCAATTTATTTTATTGTCAAGGGTTATACAATATTTTTACTCATACCTGTAGACGTATAAATAAATATTTTTTTGTTTATCTATGACTAAAACATTTTTGATACAATGAAACTTCTAAATAATTATTTGAATAAATTTTTTTTTGTATTGTGAAATAATTTAGTAAAGTAAGGCAAAATTCGACATGCATAAGTAGAAAAAAAATCTATCAAATTATATAATTTCATCTGTCAAACATATACTGTATCTTATATTATTTTAATTTCTGGCACGTCTCAGCTGCTTTTCTGCAATAATAATGTAGATATTACATTTTACTTATTCATAATCATGAATATATCATATTCTAATATTGTCTAGGCTCATAAGTGAATTGAAATTTCTGGCAAATGACAGTACTCACGTGTCAAAATATTTTCAATGTCAAACAATGACATGTAGTTTCTGCATTTTTTTATTTATTTCTACAATATTACTATATTTTTATAATCACCTACTTCGTAAAAATTCTCCTTAACAAACTCCAAAAATTTTGTCATTTCATAAATTTAAAAATCAATAATGGTGACACTTTAGTTAAAACTATATTCATGTCAGTACCAGCATTAGATAATTCTCCCCAGCAGTACCAACATAAAAAAACGAAATGTAACTATAATGTATATCTATGGCGATTGTTTCAAAATATTTTGTTGCTCTAAGAATGTTTTATTATTATTGTATGTGTGGTTGTTTTTATATTTTATTAACGATTTATTTTGAAAGGCAAGTGTATACGAGGTCTGTTCAAAAAGTACCCGGAATTTTCGTTTTTTCAAAAAAATATTTATTTATTCGTCTACATTAATGTGGTCCCCTTCAAAGTAGTCCCCCCCAGATATAATACACTTATGCCAGCGTTTTTTCCAATTTTCGAAGCACCCTTGATATTCACTTTTTGATATGTCCTTGAGCACTCTCAGCGATTTTCTTCAATCGAGGAAAACCGCCGTCCTTTCATGGGTCTCTTCAACTTTGGGAATAGGAAAAAGTCACACGGAGCCATATCTGGTGAATTTTTGCACTTTGCAACACTTTATTTCATTTTTTACGCAAAATTTAATACAAATTCTTTGACTTTTCAATTCTTCCATTGTAAAAATCGCCGAGCTCAGAAAAACACGTCGAACCTTAGCGACTACCACAGACAAAGTAAACAGTGAATATAGCTGAAAATTTCATCATACTTTAGGGGCATGTATACCAACACAATAAAAAAAAAATTTTGACAATCAGACACTCCAGACCCGCGAAATTTAATTATTAGTAATTCCGGGTACTTTTTGAACACACCTCGTATATGTATAAAAAACGTTTCGGCAATGTAACAATTGCCGTTATAAAAGAAATATTTGACCTGAGTTGAGAGGATGCGCTTAGGTTAATAATAATGCACTTGTATTTATTTAATAAACATAATAGGTATGTTAACAGACTTAATTATATTTATTTTTATAAAATATCAATTGTTTTGAATTAAAAACAGAAACAGAAGAATTTTATATATAAGATATATAAATCAGCTACAAAGCCTCTAATCTTTTACAACTGCATTATCCCTAACTTCAACAAAATTTAATAACAAATTACAAAATTAATTTGACATTGAATATTTACACTTATTGAAATGTATTACTAAATTAATCTTTAAAATTTATGGCGTTAATAAGTTTCAAATTAATAAATAGTAAACTGGGCTAACAACTTATCAACTATTATTATAAATTATATAATTATTTGTTTATCATTCAAATATAAATATAAAATTTTTATTCTATTGTATCAAAAACCATAGAAGGTGCCAAGAATTTCTATTTCGTAATGCTTTGTCACCATTTTAATTGCTCTGCGATTAATCAGTGTCAAGCGACTTTGAAAATGATAATTGATGTTATGAAAATTGTTAATTAACAAATAAGTAATTAATTGTACAACAAATAAATTTATTTATATCTACAATTTAAAAAAAAGTTGAAATTGTGAAACGAAATTTTGTTCGTTGTAGCTGGTGACATCTATTGGTTTTTGTTTGACTTATTTTTGACGTTTAGCCAAGACTCGAATCAAATTAAAAAGTGTTTAAGAACTAACATTTTTTTATAGTATTAGGACAATTTATTCATAATTTACTGAATCAGTTTTTTAGTATTTAAAAAAAAAATTTGGTGACATAACTTCAATATATTCGATTGAAAGGTTTAGTGGTTTGAGTCCTCGCTATTTTATATCTGGCAAGAAAAAAGAACTCTACTGAGCACCAAATTAAATAACAAATTTGAAAGTAAAAAAGATCTTACTGACTAACTAATTAAATAACGACCTAGAAATAATAGAAGATTCTATTATTTTATTTTTTAGCAACTAAATAACAACAAAACTTAAATTTTCTTAATTTGTATTTTTATTTTATATTGAAACAAGCGCCATAGATATAAATTATAGTTACATTTTATTTATTATGTTGGTACTGATGGTCTGGGGAGAATTCTTTAATGTTGGTACTGAAATGAAGATAGTTTTAATTAAAGTATCACTCTTGTATTGGATTTGATCTTAATTTGTATTTTTATTAATTATCAAAAATACCATTAAACTCCGACCACATTATTTATTTTAAACAAATTTATATACATTTTTACAATTGACATTTTGATAAAAATAAATATAATTACGACTGTTAACATATTTATTATGTTTATTAAATAAATACAAGTGCATTATTATTAACCTGAGTGCATCCTCTCAACTCAGGTCAAATATTTCTTTTATAACGACAATTGTTACATGCCGAAACGTTTTTTATACATATATACATTCGCCTTGCTTAATAAATCTTTAATAAAATATAAAAACAACCACACACACAATAATAATAAGACACTCTTAGGGCACCAAATATTTTGAAACAAGCGCCATAGATATAAATTATAGTTACATTTTGTTTTTTTATGTTGGTACTGCTGGGGAGAATTATTTAATGTTGGTACTGACTTGAATATAGTTTTAAATAAAGTGTCACTCTTGTTGATTTTTAAATTTATGTAATGACAAAATTTAAATTAAAGTAAACAAGATACATTTTATGAAAAAATAACTAGCCTTGAACTCGAACAATCCCTTAGGACATACACGGAGTATGTCCTAAGAGCGTGGTCAATAATTAAAAATTTAATTGATTTTAATATTTGAAGTCCTTTTTTATAGGCTTAATTTTCAGGTGTTTATTACTATGCAAAGTTTAATAACGTCTTCAAGTTGTTTTTCAAATTAATGACAAAGAAGCAGTTCAACTTATCTTTACAAAAATCTAATTAACATGATTCTCAACAGTTTTTACTTTTCAAAATCGTTTTAGAAATTCAGTCAAAGAAACGGCTCGGCTGATTGTCTAATAATAATTAAAAAAAAAGTTAAATTGAAATTGCATCATTAGGCAAATGTTTATGGACCAATTCTCGGATAACATAGCAGGGTTATGTTATTAGTTCACTTTATTTTACTTTAGTTTTAGTAAGTTAAAAATTAGCTATTCCCAGTGCATTTATTTTATTTTGCTATGTTATCCTTATGTTGCCATTTAAGATGGAACATGTCACGGAGAATTGCTATTACCTATACTGCATTTTTTGTGTAAGTTGTGTATCCGAGTATAGGCCCAAACATTTAAAATTTTATTAAACTCTTTAAAAAAATAATCATCTACTTTATTTTATAATCTTCCCTGTTCTTCTCTTTTCTAACTATCCATTTCTCTCTTTATTTTTCTATCTAGTTGTTAAATATCCATCTCGCTCTTCTACATCTTAATAAACCTACATCTCTTTTCTTCACTCCCGTTGTTCCCTCACTTTCTCAACTTCCTTCCTCTATCCCTCCTTATCCCTCTCTTTCTCCCTCACCCTTCCTTATCCCTCTCATCCCCCATCCCTCTCTTTCCTTAAAACGCCAGCATCTTTCTGTCCTCCGTGACCATCTCGCTGCGCACCTTCTCACCCCTCTGCATTAGTCGCTCGTATTCGGCATCCTCTTCGCGATTCTCCGCCATCATCTTTCGGAGTCCCGCAAGGCGCTTCTCGCGG
>NW_020536999.1:89006120-89022854 GCF_003426905.1 Ctenocephalides felis
AAAAAGTTACTAATAACTAAATTAATTTAATTTATTTTTGTAAAAAATAAAACAATTTTAACCAAAATAATTTTCCATTAACGGATTTTAAAAACTCTTATATCTCCAAAACGCTTTACATGAACCGTATTAAACTTTTTCCACATTTTCCTTAATCTATCTATTACTAACTATTTTATTCCACTCACCGATTTTTATTTAAAAAATCTCACAAACAAATAAAAATAGAACTCCGGAGCAGTTCACTCGGCGAGAGCCGTTATTGCACTGAACTGAGGAACGGAACGAATCCGTTGAGACTTCGTTTCTAAAAAAAGATACAGCTGATCTGTTTTTTACTGAAAATAATACATTTATAATATAATATCGATTGCCAAAAGGTTTCGGTGACGGTATCGATAATTCGACCTTGACATTTATCGATATTGACAGGAAAAAATAATAATAATCATTATTATTTAATTACTTATTATTTGCAAATGTAATTTTTTAGATAGAATTTAATATTTTATTTGTTTGTGTTTATTTTTATTAGTTTATTTAATATTTTATGATAAATATTAATTTAATTTTATTTTTTTGCCTTGTTTTTATTTATTTTTTTTTTTTTGAATCATTATATCATTATTTTGATTTTTTTAAAAATAATTTTATGTTGATTGTTTTTTAACCAATTTGGATAAAGTTTTCTGTTGGTATGTAACATTGCTAAATATATATAACATTGGTATATAACATTACTAAAATATTTAATGTTTTAAAATGTTTTTAACATTTTATTCTACACTTTATACTTTTACTTTCCGTAGGATAAGTTCTAGTAATCGCAAAAAAATCGAAAATTAAAATTTTTATATATATTTACGTTTCAAAGGTTTCTGAATATTTTGGCATACCTTAGAAAATATGGATGTATGTGTGTGTGTATGTGCGTGTATGTGTGTGCGATACAAATTGTTGTCGACGATTTCAGGAACACGGATCAACCGAATTGAATATTTCAAAGAAACATTCGATTTGTATTGACAAGGAGACGTGCTGATTAGTTTTAGGCGAAGGCAGGTCCAGCCGTTCCGAAGATACGGGGCAAAAAGTGCCAAAAACGATAACTCAGTTTTTAAGAGAACGGAGCGTCCGATTTTAATAATGGTAAAAACATTTTACTTGTATTGACAAGATGAAGAACTGATTAAATTTTTGAGAAGGCAGGTCCAGCGGTTATGGACTCTCGATAAAAATAAGTCATTTGGCGTTCAAAAATGTTTATTGGACATATGTATGGACAAATTATCAGATATTTCATAAAGATTTTAATAATGTGTTCACATTTTGTGTAAATTTTTTTGGGTTCCGTACCAAGACTTTTGATTACGGTACGGGAAGTTCGAGCAATTTGCGTTAAGGCACGATGCCATGCTCCCCACTAGTTCAGTTTTATTAACAACTTGTTACCAGTTTATATTATAAATTTTATTTCAATAGGAAATTCTATGATTTCGTTGTTTTCTAAAATAATTCTATTGAAATATTTTATGGACTTTTAGTTTTCTACATTTTGTTTTAGAAGCACTTAGTTTCTTTCATTAAATAATTCAAGAGACTTTTGTTTTTGCTATTTTATTTTAGAGACGTTTCTCTTTTTATTGTAAAATGATTTTACAGTATATAAATTTAGTGGTTTTTAGTATTTTTCAACTTTCTTAAATAGAATTTGGGGAGTTTAGAAACTTTTTGCAACTTGTTTTATTTTTTTTCATTTTATGTAACTTATTTTGGGTAAGGTTCAGCAGTTTTTGTTTTTATTTCTTTTTAACAAGCTTCGATATAAACACTTATGTTTTTTTTATATTTTTGTTGAAACTTTTTAATATTAACTTATTTTAATCAACTTGTTTTATAAACATGTTAGATTTTCTTATTTGTCTGCTTCTTTCTAAACATTTTAACAAAAATTTAGAGATTTAATACTTGAAAATAAATAAATTGAATAAAAAGAGTCAATCATTTTTACAATTCTCTAAATATATATATTGGCAATTCTTTGGAATTCTTCATTTTTCAAAAACACCCTCTATTATCGTCTTATTCAATTAAAAAAATCTGTCGTGTGCTTTCACCCTTGACACCAAAATTCGTGTGAAGTTCTCATAAGGCAGTAGGCACGTGTGAGTTTTTTGGATGTTGAATGAAATTCTAGGAAACGAATATATATATATATATATATATATATATATATATATATATGTATATATATTATGTATCGACAATGATTGATATATAATTCTCCGCATGATGGATTTGATAATGTCTCAACTAATGACAACTGGCGATTTTCCCATCTGTTCAGACGAGCCAGAAAATTCATTTGTAAAACAAGAAATCAAATGTATATATATATATATATATATATATATATATATATACTAGTTGACCCAGCAAACATGGTTTCACCATATTTGTGAACAATTTCTAGAGAATCCAAAAATTGTCATTTCAAAGTTATCAAAAAAGTTGATATTTTAAATTTCTAACAACACTTGCGATGCATTTTATAATATTTCTGTGCATAAATAAAACTACAAATGAATCTACTTACTACAATTAAATGAAATTCATCAAAAACATCCTATTAAATGTAACTAAACATAATCTGTCAAAAACGTTTGACACTTGACGTATTAGCCATCGTCCGTTGTTTTATTCAAATTACGCTTCTACAAAAAATTTCAAATTAAAAAAGTAAAGTTTTTACGCGATTTCGAAATAATATCTCACTTTTCCGACAATCTACTGATTAGCACGAATTTTTCAAAACTAAGATTGGCCAAATTTGTACAGCCATTTTAGAGTTTTACCATACCTAACATAATACTGAGCTTCATTTTTATAAGAATTCTAATATATAAAATTCTTCTGTAATGATGTATGTAAATATACTTCTCCGAAACGATTATTCGGATTTTGATAAATCTTTCTGAAGTTTCTTAAGGGAATTTTTTTATGATGTATGTGATTATGAAAATATAGTAATATTATAGAAATAAAAGGAAAAAATTACAAAAAACGACATGTCATTGTTTGACATTGAAAATATTTGAGACATTGCTTGTCATTGAAAACAAATGAAAACTGTCATCTGCCAAAAATTTCAATTTACTTATGAGTCTAGACAATATTAGAATAAATTCATGATTATGATTAGGAAAAATGAAATGTAAATGAAATGAAATTATTATTGCCAAAAAGCAGCTGAGATGTGCCAGAAATTAAAATAATATAAGATACAAAGAAGCGAAAGTAAAAAGTGTCAAAGAAGGAAGGGCAGGTGAATATGTTGTGATTTTTGCATACAACGGACCTGCCTATGAGCAAAATAGGTACAATATATATTATAAAGTTAAAAATAAATGTGTCGGTTTCCTTGTCCGCATGCAATATAATATTGTTTCTTCGCAAATGAAGGTTAGAGTATTGTGTTCTATTAATGTAACCTAGAATTTTTGGCAAACTTTACAAAGGAAACAACAACACGGGTTTCAGAACTATTTCTTTATTATACAAATATATAAATATATATATATATATATATATATATATATATACTAGCTGTCCCGACAGACGTTGTCCTGTACTCACGTCTACCATTCAAAAGTTCGAAATTTTGCAATATTCTATACTAATATTTACCTCTTAGTTAAAAATAATTATTACTTTTTACACCGAAAGGTATATGCATCAATATGAATGATGATTTTCAATTTCCAAACTTAATTCTTCAATTATACTGTGAAATCCAAATCAATCACATAAAACTATACAACATAAATCAAGCAAACAAATATCGAAGTATGTTTTTTAAAATTACTATATTTTTATAGTCATTCACATCTTAAAAATTACCCTTAACAAACTCCAAAAATGATTTATCAAAATTCGAATAACTGTGTAGGAGCAGTTTCCACAATATTTAGAACAAATTTATTTCCAATAGATTAATTTATTTTATTGCCAAGGGTTATAAAATATTTTTACTCATACCTGTAGACGTATAAATAAATAATTTTTTGCTCATCCATGACTAAAACATTTTTGATACAATTGAACTTCTAAATAATTATTTGAGAAGTAATTTATTCTATGTACGATAATGAGAAGTAATTTATACTATGTATTCTCGTATTGTGAAATAATTTAGAAAATACGATAGGCATTAGTTAAAAAAAAATCTGTCGAACTGAATTATATAATTTCATCTGACAAACATATTCTGTATCTTATATTATTTTAATTTCTTGCACATCTCAGCTGCTTTTCGACAATAATAATGTAGACATTACATTTTTCTTATTCAAAAACATGAATTTTATATTCTGATATTGCCTAGGCTCATAAGTGAATTGAAATCTCTGGCAGTTGACTCATGTGTCAAATGTTGTTTTAGCCATTTTTTTTATTTATTCCTACAATATTACTATATTTTTATAATCATTTACACCTTAAAAATTCCCCTTAACAAACTCCAGAAATTTTGTCATTTCATAAATTTAAAAATCAATAAGAGTAACACTTTAGTTAAAACTATATTCATGTCAGTACCAACATTAGATAATTCTCCCCAGCAGTACCAACATTAAAAAACAAAATGTAACTATAATTTATTTTTATGGCGCTTGTTTCAAAATATTTTGTTGTTCTAAGAATGTTGTATTATTGTGGTGTGTGTGGTTGTTTTTATATTTTATTAAAGATTTATTATGCAAGGCGAATGTATATATGTAAAAAAAACGTTTCGGCAATGTAACAATTGCCGTTATAAAAGAAATATTTAACCTGAGTTGAGAGGATGCGCTCAGGTTAATGATAATGCACTAGCATCAATTTAATAAACATAATAAATATGTTAACATACGTAATTATATTTATTTTTATCAAAATATCAATTGTAAAAATTTGAATAACAGAAACAGAAGAATTTTGTATATAAGATATATGAATCAGCTACGAAGCCTCCAATATTTTACAATTGTATTACCCCTAACTGCAACAAAATTTAATAACAAATTTCAAAATTAATTTGACTTTGAATATTTACACTTATTAAAATGCATTACTAAATTGATCTTTAAAATTTATGGCGTAAATAAGTTTCAAATTGATAAAAATCGTAAAGTGGGTTAACAACTCATCAACTATTATTATAAATTATATAATTATTTGTTTATCATTTAAGTATAAATATAAAATTTCTATTCCATTGTATCAAAAACCATAGAAGGTGCCAAGATTTTCTATTTCGTAATGCTTTGTCACCATTTTAATTGCCCTGCGATTAATCAGTGTCAGACGACTTTGAAAATGATAATTGATGTTATGAAAACTGTTAATTAACAAATAAGTAATTAATTGTACAACAAATGAATTTATTTATATCTACCATTAAAAAAATGTTAAACGAAATTTTGCTTGTTGTAAATGGTGACATCTATTGGTTTTGTTTGATTTATTTTTAACGTTTAGTCAAGACTCGAATCAAATTAAAAAGTGTTTAAGAACTAAAATTTACTAACAGTATTGATATGTATTCAGCTTGATTTTGATTTTTTCAATGTTTTTTTTAATTTTGAAAAATTTGATTGCCTGTTTATAAAATTTACAATTTATTTTAAGTCATTTTTTGTTATTTAATTATACCATAATTTGCTGAATCGGTTTTTTAGTAATTCAAAAAAATGATTGGATTACTTAAACTCAATGTATATAATATGTATTAAATAACGTATTTGAAAGTAAAAAGAAGACTCTCCTGACTAACTAATTAAAAAGACCTAGAAAATAAAAAGTGGATTCTATTAACAAGCAAATTAAATAACAACAAAATATATATATTCTTAATTTGTATTTCTGTTTAATTTTGAAACAAGCGTCATAGATATAAATTATAGTTACATTTTATTTATTGTGTTGGTACTCGTGGTATGGGGAGAATTCTCTAATATTGGTACTGAAGTGAAGATAGTTTTAACTAATGTGTCACTCCTATTAAAATGACAGAATTTGAAATTGATTTGATCTCACTTTGTATTTTCATTAATTATTAAAAGACCATTAAACTCCGACCACATTATTTATTTTAAACAAATTTATATACATTTTTACAATTGACATTTTGATAAAAATAAATATAATTACGACTGTTAACATATTTATTATGTTTATTAAATAAATACAAGTGCATTATTATTAACCTGAGTGCATCCTCTCAACTCAGGTTAAATATTTCTTCTATAACGGCAATTGTTACATTGCCGAAACGTTTTTTATACATATATACATTCGCCTTGCATAATAAATCTTTAATAAAATATAAAAACAACCACACACACAATAATAATAAGACACTCTTTGAGCAACAAAATATTTTGAAACAAGCGTCATAGATATAAATTATAGTTACATTTTGTTTTTTTTATGTTGGTACTGCTGGGGAGAATTATTTAATGTTGGTAGTGACGTGAATATAGTTTTAAATATGTCACTCTTATTGATTTTTAAATTTATGAAATGACAGAATTTAAATAAAGGTAAACAAATAAATGAAAAAATATATTTTTTCCTCGATTATGAACACTCGCTTAGGACATACACGGTGTATGTCCTAAGAGCGTGGTCTTTAATTCAAAACTTTAATTAATTTAAATATTTAAACTACTTTTTCTGTATGCATAATTTCAAGGTGTTGATTACTATGCAAAACTTTAATAACATCTTCAAGAATTTTTTTTAACAATTAATTACAAAGAATCGGCCCAGTCGATCTTTACGAAAATGTAATCGACTCGATTCTCAGAAATTCTGGCTAGAACGACGAAAGTTTGCATAAAGAAACGGCTCGGCCGATTGTCTAATAAATATTAATAAAAAAAGTAAATTGAAATTGCAACGTTTAGGCAAACGTTCACGGGCCAATTTTCGGATAACATAGCAGATTTATGTTAGTAGTATTCCGTGGCAACATAACATGTCTAAAATAAGAGTATGTTAAAAATTAGCTATTTCTAGTTGCACTTATTTTATTTTGCTATGTTATCTCTATGTTGTGATATAAGAGGAAACATGTCACGGAGAATTGCTATTATACTTATGATAATATTTTGGCGTAAGTTGTATATCCGAGAATAGGCCCAAATATTTAAAATTTATTAAACTCTTTAAAAAAAATAATAATCTATTTCATTTTATAATCCCTTCCCTGTTTTTCTTTTTCTAACTCTCCATTTCTCTCTTTCCCTCTCGACTTGTTGTTAATTATCCATCTCTCTCTTCTACATCTTAACTAACTCTACATCCCTTTCCCTCGCATCTCGTTGTTCTCTCACTCTCTCAACTTCCTCCCTCTATCTCTCTTTATCCCAACTATCTTTCTCTCTTTCTCCCTCACCCTTCCTTATCCCTCTCATCCCCCATCCCTCTCTTTCCTTAAAACGCCAGCATCTTTCTGTCCTCTGTGACCATCTCGCTGCGCACCTTTTCGCCCCTCTGCATTAGTCTCTCGTATTCGGCGTCCTCTTCGCGATTCTCCGCCATCATTTTTCGGAGTCCCGCAAGGCGCTTCTCGCGGTGCACCTGCCTTTCGGCGGCTTGGGCCAAGTCGCTTTCGATGTCGGCCAGGAGGGCCCGCGATTGTTTTGCGCGAAGGGCGGCGGCGCCACCTGGGGGGTAAAGGATTTATGGAGTATTGTATGTCTTATGATAAAAAAATTACTATAATATAAAAAGAAGATAGAAAATCAATCTAACTAGTTTGATAACCGTTTACTTTCGAATTCGATTTTAGAGTATAGGGGCCGTTCAAGTATTACGTAAGCCCTATAAGGGGGCGAGGGGGGTTGTTGATTTGCTTATTTTGGGTTGACATAGGGGCAGGGGAGTCTGGATGATGATTACGTCATAGGTACTATTTTTATTTTTTACATTAATTGCAAAATGTTTACGTAAGCATGGGGGTAGGGGGTAAGAGCAAGCACAAGGGGGATGGGGGAGAAAATAATTGTAATAAATCTGCTTATGTAATACTTGAACGATCCCATACCGAGTAAGGTTTTTGTTGTTAGTAATAGTTAATTAAACTATTGTTTAATTAATTTGGAACCAATGTGACTTATTCATATAAAAGTTTCTTTGCTGTACCATTAATACTAATCGAATGCTTTACATTTTATAAATGATCTAACAAAAAAAACACTTTCACATATGATTCTAAAGTATACCGGGTACATGAACATAGCCTTGAATAAATAAAATAAATAATATTACTACATTTTTATGATTTATAAATAATAAAAACCATTTTATTTATATTTATTTATTCAAGACGAAATTATACATGAGATGAAGTGAGGTTAGGTGTTACATAATGAATGATAGTGATAAATAAATAAATATTTGAATATATGGATCAGACACATGGACTCTAAAAGGTTACTAAATACGATTCTGATATAAACAGGAAATTGTATTGGATACATGCTGCCTCAACCAATATCATTCATATCATAGCAAGGTTTCAAACCATAATTAATAATTTGTGTAAAATAAATAAAGTCACAAAGAGATTCTCAGGTTTACTCTGCTGGGATTTTGATGCAACATTGTTTAAAATATTATAGGCCAATGAGAAGCGGTTTATTTATAAAAATTAATTAACTGCTTTCGCTTGGGTGGAGCGACTAGGGCGGATGCTAAGCACGCCATTATGGAGTACAAAAAATGGGAAAAGGATAGACAAGAAGTATGGAGGGAGATAGTAAGGCAAAAAATCTTCCTTCCAACCAATTTTATAATATTATTGACAAAGAAATAAAATAATTGTAAAGATAACTTATAAAATGTATATGACTAATGTACGTGTATACAAAGTCCAAACTAAATAAAAATAATCTGAGGTTCCCCTTGTGAATTGAGCGTCTTTGTGATATAAACCTATAATATATATATATATATATATATATATATATATATAATTATCTTTTATCTCTTATGGAGTAAGATAAGTATTATAATATCCGCGTTCCATGTCCAGAACCGGCCTTAAATTCCAACCTTCGTCATCAGAGGCGCGCAGAGCAGTCCATTTGGCGCCACTTCTCAATTCTCCAGCTGATGTGGCAACGTCGCTCGAGTTCTCAACAGAGGAGGAGATCTTCAAGACGCGCTTCCTGGCAACCATGGAAGAGGAGGTGGCCGAAGAATCGACACCATCTGATGAAAGGTAAGGAGAAATAGAATTAGGTTATTTATTTTGTGAAATGTGTTGTGGTGAAATTTCTTAGACTATTGTATCTAAAGGGCAACTTAGTGGTTGGCCGTGTTATTTCTGATTAAATTGCTATTAGATTCTGTTATACATGATGCATATATATTTTTAAAGGACAACCCAGTGGTTGTCCATACTCTTTCTGATTAGATTCCTATTAGATTTATACATGATGCATATATGCAACGATGCCTAAAAGGATGTTCTCACTTGAAATCAGATTTTAAAACTAAAATTTCAACTGAAAACTGAAATCACCACTGCTTGATATCAAATTTGTCCAATTTGCGGATCGAATCTAAAACCTCTAGTTGAAACTCCAAGATTTTTTGCTTTTTTATTCTTCAGGATGTTAATTATTTTATCATACTTTCTGCATTGTTGTAAAAGGAGCTTTTAGCTAAATATTATTTTTATTTTTTTATTTTACCTTCTAAGTCTGTAAATCGAGTGCGTGGCCTCAAAACGGGTTCATCGTCTTCGAAACCAATTTTTTTCTTTGCCAAACGCATTTTGCTCAAAGATGAATTGACCTATAACATGAATTAATTATTTTTAATGGTAATGAATATGGATAAATGGTTTATAACTACGATAAATGGGTTTTAAGTAATGAATTTAAAAAAGAACATAAATATGGATAACTGATAAATAAAACAACAGTGATAACAAGTAAGTGGTTTGGATATAAACTTACTAGAAGCTAAAAATTGTCGAGTGGTTCGAAACTGAGATAAAAAAAATTGAGAATAATTAAGAAATATAAAATGAAAGTAATAAATATAGTTCTTCGGGGCAAAATGGGTTCATTGTCTTTGAAACCAAATGCATTTTGCTCAAACATAAATTAACCTGTACATAAAATAATGTACATAAATAATAAATGGTTCAAAACTAAGATAAATGAGTTTTAAAGTTAATTAATAAATGAAAAAAAAAGAACATATATGTGGACAACTGATAAATAAAACAAAAGTTAAAAATACAAGTAAGTGCTTGCATATAAACTTAATAAAAATTGTGAAGTGGTTCGAAACTAAGATAAAAGAACTATGAGGATAATTAAGCGATATAAATTAGAAGTAATAAATATAGATGATCGGGGCGATCGATAAATAAAACAACAAGAGTGATAACAATGAAATAAGTATAATTTAGTGGTTCGGACCCAAGGTAAACTGTGGTCAAATCTTTACCTAAAACACCCCCGAGTTTTCTTAGAGTCAACAACAATATCAATTAACAATCTACAAGTATATTAAATTCATAATGTTTATCATAAATTTCTCTTTCCAGTGGTTTGGAACCAAGATAAACTTTGGTGAAAACCTTAGCTAAAACGCCCCCGCGGTTTTTCAGAGTCAACACCAACATAAATCAACAATCTACAGTATATTAAATTTATAATGTTTATCATAAATTTCTTTTTCCATTGTCTTTTACAAAGGGGCCACCGTCATTCTACAAATTCTGGTACGTTGCCAAAAAATCCGCGTCAGTTATTTAGGATGAGACATCTATACAAGAATGAATCGAAACAAAAATACATTCTGTTTGCTCTCAATGTAGTTTCAGTTGTAACACGATATCACTATCGTGGCGGAGGTGCTCGAGGTGCGGAGTCTCATGGGGGCACATTCGGGGAAAATGACCTCCCATTAGATAAAGAACACACACGAGTTTAGAAAAAATGTATTCATATTTGATTTGGTTTTAGTTTCCGTATAAAGATATCAAAATATATATTTTTGAAGTGCTCTAGATTGATCAGGAAGGCCGGATACTAAACACGATATCACTATCGAGGCGGAGGTGCTCGAGGTGCGGAGTCTTATTGGGGCACATTCGGGGAAAATGGCCCCATTAGATAAAGAACACACACGAATTTAGAAAAATTGTATTTATATCTTATTTGATTTTAGTTTCCGTATAAACATATAAAAATCTATCCGGACATCCTGATCAATCTAGAGTACTTAAAAAAATATTTCATTAAGTACTCCAGATTGATCGGGATGTCCGGACGCTAAGCTATGTTTCTACAATGTCAATTCGAATCGAATGGCTCTGATCCACCAAAATTGGTTAAGTCGTTCTCACGAAAATGTGTAACGTAGTAAATATAATCATTGATTTTTAAATTACTCCGAAGTGATCAGGAGGTCTGGGAACTAGACTGAGGGTCCACATTATCAATACAAATACAATGGCTTTTGAATCATTCAAATCGGTTCAGCAGTTTTTCTAAAACAGGAACAATGTATATAAAATACTCTGAAACAAGCAGGAGGTCTGGAAACGTAGAAATCCCTTCTGAATTTAATTTTTTTTATTGTTATTTTATTGAATATTGTAATAAATATAAAAACAAGCCCTAATTGAAGTAAAGTGTCCGCCATCTAACTTTTGCAGCCATTTTCAATCTTTAGCATCCATTTTGATTTTTTGGCAACCATTTAAAAGTTAGGCTGCCATTTGCATTTTCCTTACAAACCAAAACTATTATTTCAAATTTTAAAAAATCAGTAGTTTTTTTTTATAGAATCTTCAAAAAAAAAGTTATTTGGCGGACCCTATATATGACGTATTTTCAGCCAGACCACCTGATCGTTAAGGAGCAAATTATAATTTTTTTCTGCTTTGTTAGGAAAACGACTGAATCGATTTTGATTATTCAAAATAAGTAGTTAGTATCCAGACCTTCTGATTCTTGGAGCACTTTAAAACAATCAATAATTGCATTTTGTAGAAATTTATGTCCATTTTATTTAATTTATCTTGGTTGTATCACTATCAAGGAGAACGGCTGAGCTGATTTTGATGATTTGAAAGACGTACAATTTGAATTGAAAGACTTGTGTTAGCTTTAAAACAAGGCAGGTGCATTTGTTTTGGACTTTCCTCTGCAAACATTGATCAGCTCACCAAGTTATCAGTTGTTTGATCAGATGATCATCATTGGTGTTTTTTTGACAATATTTAGGAATTGGTTGTATCACTATCGAGGAGAACGGTTGAACTGATTTTGGTGATTTCAAAGACATACAATTTGCATTAAAAGACTTGTGTAAGTTTTAAAACAAGGTAGAAGCATTTGCTTTGGACTTTCTTCTGCAAACATTGATCAGCTCACCAAGTTATCAGTTATTTGGTCAGATGATCATCTTTGATGTTTTTTGACAATATTTAGGAATTGGTTGTATCACTATCGAGGAGAACGGCTGAGCTGATTTTGATGATTTGAAAGGCATACAATTTGTATTGAAAGACTTGTGTTAGCTTTAAAACAAGGTAAGTGCATTTGTTTTGGACGCTCTTATGCAAACAGTGATCAGTTCACCAAGTTATCTATTTTTTGGTCAGTTGATCATCATTGATGTTTTTTGACAATATTTAGGAATTGGTTGTATCACTATCGAGGAGAACGGCTGAGTTGATTTTGATGATTTGAAAGACCTACAATTTGTATTAAAAGACTTGTGTTAACTTTAAAACAAGGCAGGTGTATTTGTTTTGGACTCTCTTCCGCAAACATTGATCAGCTCACCAATTTATCTGTTATTTGATCAGACGATCATTATTGGTATTTTTTGACAATATTTTGAGATTGGTTGTATCACTATCGAGGTGAACGGCTGAGCTGATCTTGATGATTTGAAACGCATACAATTATTATGGAAAGCTTTAAAACAAGGCAGGTTCTCTTCTGCAAACATTGATCAGCAAACCAAATTATCAGTTCTTTGATCAGATGATCATCATTGATGTTTTTTGATAATATTTAGGAACTGGTTGTATCACTATCGAGGAGAACGGGTGAGCTGATTTTGATGATTTGGAAGACATACATTTTGCTAGCTTTGAAACAAGGCAAGTGCATTCGGTTTGGACTATCTTTTGCAAACTTTGGTCAGCATAATTGGCTTTTTGCTCACCAAGGTATCAGTTTTATCAGATGACCATCTGATGACAATGCTTAGGGTTGTGTACCAACATGCAAATTACTTTGAATTTAAAATCAAAACTAAGTAAATAGTCTTTAGGATGAGAGTGAAATGTTGCATCCTCTTCGAATAATACAAAAGAAGCTGATAATTGTTTAATGTAAGTCTGGATCTTATTTGGAACTTTCATGTCAAGGACAAATTTAAGCATCTTGCTAGGATGTATAAAGATTTTCAACAAAACAAATGCATTTGACCACAATGCAAGAGATCTCTCTCATCCATACACCACTAGTTTCTTTTACCCTTCACCATATATCTATTCCTCTTACCTCGTCAGCGAAATCTGGGTCAGTATCGAAAGAGACACTCAATGGTCTGCGGAGTCCTCTGGACACCAAACCGCCTTTGTAGTCGAAAGCCTTATCGACAGCTTCGTCGAATGCTTCCCTGGCGGTGTTGCCAGATCGGCGGCTAGGGAAGTCCATGTCATCGAAAGCGGCAGGGCGACGTTTAAAAACGTCATCGGCAGCATTGGTGAGGGATGAGGCGCGTTCTTCAAAAGGCTAGGGGGGAAAATGAATATTGCCCAAACATAAAGGTCACATCACACAATGCTGATGATAGATGTTACTTGAAACACATATCAGGTCATATCACACAATACTGATGATACTTGTGCTTTATATTTATGACTTCTAAATTGATTTTTCAATAAGATTTTTACTATTTTTTGAGATTATTTTATTATTACCTTGTCCAGTCTGCCGGTGAATTTCTTGTCCAGCCTGTCGAGTGCTGGCCTGTAGTAACTTTCGCCTTTGTCGTAATTGCAGTCGTAAACGCGCGTGCGTCTTGGCAGACGACGAGACATCCTTTAAAAATAATTAATAATCCAAATTATAAAATTAGCTTCTATAAATTACATCATCATCATATTATTAAAACTTATTAAGAAATTTGAAGCTTGAAAATTTGTTGATCTAATCGATGGAAATAATCGAGAATAATGTGAAGCGAATTATTTAACTAAAATTCTAAGTTATATTTGAGTAATGAAAACCACACCCATTTTATAATAAATTTAATTATTCGATATGTGTAATTTATAATAAAATTAATTTAACGATATAATAATAATAAATAATATAAACAACTTCAAGGCGGTCATCATTGAGGTTTATAACTTTGCTAAGACGACCGCAGCGCCGCAAGCGAGATAAAGCTGCATTTCAGCGTTATTTGATTCAAATATCATTCATAGATTTTTGATAAATAAAATTTAGATTTCGTGCAACACACTTGCTTGCAAATTATAACTTAATTTAGTCTTTGGCAGAATTTTAGCTCACTAATTCATCTGAAACTTTATATCAAATAATTAAATTGTATTAACAAGGTGAAGAACTGTTCAAATTTTCATGAAGGCAGGTCTAGCGGTTTCGGAGATCTAGTGAAAAAAGTAAAAAAAAAATGCTATCTGGCGGTCAAAAATGATCATTAGACATATCTACATCAAATTATCAGATATTTTATAGAGATTTTAACAATAAGTATAAATTTTGTTTACATTCCTATGGGTTACGTACCAAAGCTTATCCGTTAGACGGTGGCGCGGCGCTTACGCGCTTCGATATTTTGACTCTATGCAGTTAAAGCAGTACGATTGCTTTGAAAAAAAGTTCAGAATTTCCAAAATATTTCAAAATACATTTTTCTTTAAAAAGTCTTTTTTTTCAAAATTCCTAAAGATTTATTTTCTATTTTTTAGGATAGTTGTAAGACTTATTGTCTACTAAAATAATGCTGACGCCTTACTATAAAAAAGAAGTCTTAGTATATAGAAGTTTTGTTAAAGCGACTGCAGCGCTGTACAGGAGCGAAAGCACTAATTAAACATTTTGATTTTTTAAAATCATTTTTTAAGTTTCAACAGTTTACATAAGACTTTATGTAAAGATTTTTATGGCTAAAAACAATACAGAACTTTCGATTGACGTACGGATTTATATTTTTTTTATTGCACTGGGAGTCTTTTCACCAGTTTTAAATAATTCGTTTACTTTTTATGACCCATATGTTATGTCTATAAAAATAGTCGATAAATAAATTCAATAGATTAAAAATAGGTCGAGGAGAAGAAATCGAATCTCTCAGAGTTGCATATAAATAACATAATGATGAAGATGATGGGATGATTATTTTTGTTAAATTAGATTTCAATGTCAGATGTGCAATCGTAGACTTTGTTTATGAACAGATTTAAATATAAATATAAATATATATATATATATATATATATATATATATATACACTCCTATTTATATATATAATTATAAATTTTCACCTGTTAACTGTTAATTTAACGGACGCCATTTTAATTTACTTTATTTAATAAAGTAACTGTTAATTTAACGGACGCCATTTTAATATTTAATTTTGTTTTACTTTAACTTTTGAATGTATAAAATATTGAAACTTTAAATTTGGTTATTTTATGTTTAAAGTACAATGTTTTCGTGGTTTCAATAAGGTATTTAGTTTTTTTTAATTAAAACTAATTTTACCTGACATATAATATAAATAAAATAAGAAAAGCATTACTTATGTGCAAAACTACATGTCGCATTTATTGACGTCACTTACGTTTAAATTTAAAATTTAAATTTATATATTTATTACGAACTCATATATTAATGAATATAATCACTTCTATATTCATAAATATATAAATAATATTATTTCTAACGTCTTCTATTAATTCACAGAACGCCATTTTAATTTCACTGTCATTTTATTTTTCGTTAATATTTTAATATAAATTATTTGAACTTTAATATTATCATTCGATATTTTAACTAATTCAATATAATAAGATATTGTTTCATTTATTTATATATATAATCACATATATTTAAAAATATATAAATAATATATATTAGTTCTAACGCTTTCCGTTAATTCCCAGGACGCCATTTTAATTCAACTGACATTTTATTTTCCGTTAATATTTGAATATAAATTATTCATACTTTAAATTTATTGTTCGATATTTTAAATAATTCAGTTATTAAGATATTATTCCATTTATTTATGAATATAATCACATATATTTATAAAAAAAAATAAATAGTATTGTTCTAACGTCTTTCCATCGTTCTTTCGTTAATTCGCAGGATGCCATTTTGATTTACTGTCACTTTATTTTCCGTTAATATTTGAATATAAATTATTCATACTTTAAATTTATGTTTGGGTGTTTTAAATAATTCGATATAATAAGATTTGTTACATTATTTATAAATATAATCACATATATTTATTGATAAATAATAATATTAGTTCAAACGTTTTTGTCAATAACAGGACGCCATTTTAATTCAACTGCCATTTTATTTTCCGTTAATATTTGAATGTGAAATATGAAAATTTAAATTATTGTTCCATATTTTAAATAATTCAATATAATAAGATTT
>NW_020536999.1:89023854-89046163 GCF_003426905.1 Ctenocephalides felis
AGGGAATTTTTTTATGATGTATGTGATTATGAAAATATAGTAATATTATAGAAAATAAAGGAAAAAATTACAAAAACGACATGTCATTGTTTGACATTGAAAATATTTGAGACATTGCTTGTCATTGAAAACAAATGAAAACTGTCATCTGCCAAAAATTTCAATTTACTTATGAGTCTAGACAATATTAGAATAAATTCATGATTATGATTAGGAAAAATGAAATGTAAATGAAATGAAATTATTATTGCCAAAAAGCAGCTGAGATGTGCCAGAAATTAAAATAATATAAGATACAAAGAAGCGAAAGTAAAGAGTGTCAAAGAAGGAAGGGCAGGTGAATATGTTGTGATTTTTGCATACAACGGACCTGCCTATGAGCAAAATAGGTACAATATATATTATAAAGTTAAAAATAAATGTGTCGGTTTCCTTGTCCGCATGCAGTATAATATTGTTTCTTTTGCAAATGAAGGTTAGAGTATTGTGTTCTATTAATATTACCTAGAAATTTTGGCAAACTTTACAAAGAAAACAACAACACGGGCTTCAGAACTATTTCTTTATTATACAGAATACAAATATATATATATATATATATATATATATTATTTTTGATACAATATATATATATATATATATATATATATATATATATATATACTAGCTGTCCCGACAGACGTTGTCATGTACACACGTCTACCATTCAAAAGTTACAAGTTTTGCAATATTCTATACTAATATTTACCTTTTAGTTAAAACTAATTATCACACCGAAATGTATATACATCAATATCAATGATGATTTTCAATTTCCACGCTTAACTCTTTAATTATACTGTGAAATCCAAATCAATCACATAAAACTATACAACATATGTCAAACAAACAAATATCGAAATATGTTTTTTAAAATTACTATATTTTTATAGTCATTCACATCTTAAAAATTACCCTTAACAAACTCCAAAATGATTTATCAAAATTCGAATAACTGTGTAGGAGCAGTTTCCACAATATTTAGAACAAATTTATTTCCAATAGATCAATTTATTTTATTGCCAAGGGTTATAAAATATTTTTACTCATACCTGTAGACGTATAAATAAATAATTTTTTGCTCATCCATGACTAAAACATTTTTGATACAATTGAACTTCTAAATAATTATTTGAGAAGTAATTTATTCTATGTATTGTGAAATAATTTAGAAAATACGATAGGCATTAGTTAAAAAAATCTGTCGAACTGAATTATATAATTTCATCTGACAAACATATTCTGTATCTTATATTATTTTAATTTCTTGCACATCTCAGCTGCTTTTTGGCAATAATAATGTAGACATCAAATTTTTTTTTATTCATAATTATGAATGTAATACATTCCAATATTGTCTAGGTTCTTAAGTGAATTGAAATTTGTGGCAAATGACAGTTCTTAGATGTCAAGATCTTTTAAATGTCAAACAATGACATGTTGTTTCTTTGCAATTTTTTCCATTTATTTTAACAATATTAGTTTCATAATCATTAACATCTTAAAAATTATCCTCAACAATCTCTAAAATGATTTATCAAAATTATAATAACCGTCAAGGAGAAGTTTCCATTCATACATTTGCAAAGAAGAATTTTAAATATAAGATATATGAATCAGCTACAAAGTCTCCAACCTTTGAAGTATATTATATTCTAATATTGTCTAGGTTTATAGGTGAATTGAAATTTTTGGCAAATGACAGTTCTCATGTGTCAAAATATTTTTGATGTCAAACCATTGTCTGACGTGTAGTTTTTTTCATTTATCTCTACATCATTACTATATTTTTATAATCATTTACATCTCAAAAATTCTCCTTCACAAACTCCAAAAATTTTGTCATTTCATAAATTCAAAAATCAATAAGAGTGACACTTTAGTTAAAACTATATTCATGTCGGTACCAACATTAGATAATTCTCCAAACAAAAGTAACTATAATTGATATCTATGTCGCTTGTTTCTCTATATATTTTGTTGCTCTAAGAATGTCTTATTATTATTGTGTGTGTGGTTGGTTTTACATTTTATTAAAGATTTATTATGCAAGGCGAATGTATATATGTATAAAAAACGTTTCGGCAATGTAACAATTGCCGTTATAAAAGAAACATTTAACCTGAGTTGAGAGGATGCACTCAGATTAATAATAATAAACTTGTATTTATTTAAGAAACATAATAAATATGATAACAGACTTAATTATATTTATTTTTATAAAATGTCAATAGTAAAAATTCGAATAACCCAAACAGAAGAATTTTATTTATTTAATTTTAGATATATGAATCAGCTACAAAGCCTCTAATCTTTTACAATTGCATTATCCTTAACTGCAACAAAATTTAATAACAAATTTCAAAATTAATTTGACTCTGAATATTTATACTTATTAAAATGTATTACTAAATTGATCTTCAAAATTTATGGCGTTAATACGTTTCAAATTAATAAATAGTAATGTGGGCTAACAACTTATCAACTATTATTATAAATTATATAATTATTTGTTTATCATTCAAATATAAATATAAAATTTCTATTCTATTGTATCAAAAACCATAGAAGGTGCCAAGAATTTCTATTTCGTAATGCTTTGTCACCATTTTAATTGCCCTGCGATTAATCAGTGTCAGACGGCTTTGAAAATGATAATTGATGTTATGAAAACAGTTAATTATCAAATACATAATTAATTGTATAACAAATAAATGTATTTATATCTACAATTTAAACAAAAAAGTTGAAATTGTGAAACGAAAGTTTGTTCGCTGTAACTGGTGACATCTATTGGTTTTTATTTGATTTATTTTTAACGTTTAGCCAAGATTCGAATCAAATTAAAAAGTGTTTAAGCACTAAAATTAATTTTATAAAGTCATGTTTCGTTATTTAAATATACCATGATCTACTGAATCTGTTTTTTAATATTTAAAAAAAAATTAGGTGACATAACTTCAATGTATTCGATTGAAAGGTTTAGTGGTTTGAGTCCTCGCTATTTCATATCTGGCAAGAAAAAAGAACTCTACTGAGCACCAAATTAAATAACAAATTTGAAAATAAAAAAGACCTTACTGACTAACTAATTAAATAACGACCTAGAAATTAATAGAAGATTCTATTATTTTATTTATTTAGTAAACTAAATAATAACAAAATATATTTTACTAATTTGAATGTTTATTTAATTTTGAAACAAGCGTCATAGATATAAATTATAGTTACATTTTTTTTATTATGTTGGCACTTGTGGTCTGGGGAGAATTCTCTAATGTTGGTACTGAAATGAAGATAGTTTTAACTAAAGTGTCATTCTTATTGACAGATAGACAATGGCAGAATTTTAATAAAAATAACACGACATATATAATCTCAATTTGTATTTTTGTTAAAAAGACCATTAAACTCCGACCACATTATTTATTTTAAACAAATTTATATACAACATTTTTACAATTGACATTTTGATAAAAATAAATATAATTACGCTTGTTAACATATTTATTATGTTTATTAAATAAATACAAGTGCATTATTATTAACCTGAGTGCATCCTCTCAACTCAGGTTAAATATTTCTTTTATAACGGCAATTTTTACATTGCCGCGAAACGTTTTTTATACATATATACATTCGCCTTGCTTAATAAATCTTTAATAAAATATAAAAACAACCACACACACAATAATAATAAGACACTCTTTGAGCAACAAAATATTTTGAAACAAGCGTCATAGATATAAATTATAGTTACATTTTGTTTTTTTATGTTGGTACTGCTGGGGAGAATTATTTAATGTTGGTAGTGACGTGAATATAGTTTTAAATATGCCACTCTTATTGATTTTTAAATTTATGAAATGACAGAATTTAAATAAAGGTAAATAAATAAATGAAAAAATATATTTTTTCCTCGATTATGAACACTCGCTTAGGACATACACGGTGTATGTCCTAAGAGCGTGGTCTTTAATTCAAAACTTTAATTAATTTAAATATTTAAACTACTTTTTCTGTATGCATAATTTACAGGTGTTGATTACTATGCAAAATTTTAATAACATCTTTTAAATTTTTTTTTAACAATTAATAACAAAAAATCGGCCTAGCCGATCTTTACAAAAATGTAATCGACTCGATTCTCAAAATAGTTTCAGAAATTTTGGTTAGAACGCCGATAGTCTGCATAAAGAAACGGCTCGACCGATCATCTAATAAATATTAATAAAAAAGTAAAATTGAAATTGAAACGTTTAGGCAAACGTTTATGGGCCAATTCTCGGATAACCTAGCAGGTTGATGTTATTAGTCTCTCGTGGAAACATAACAAGTCTAAAATAAGGATATATTAAAGATTACCTATTTCCAGTACACTTATTTTATTTTGCTATGTTATTTCCTTGTTGCTGTTTTACTTTTCATAATATTTTGACATCAACTTTGCTGTAAGTTGTGTATCCAAAAATAGGCCCAAACATTCAAAATTGTATGAAACTCCTTAAAAAAAAATAATCTACTTCATTTTATAATCTTCCCTATTCTTCTCTTTTTCTAACTATCCATTTCTCTCTTTATCTTTCATCTAGTTGTTAATTATCCATCTCTCTCTTCTACGTCTTAACTAACTCTACATCTCTTTCCCTCACATCCCGTTGTTCCCTCACTTTCTCAACTTCATTCCTCTATCCCTCCTTAACCCTCTCTCTTTCTCCCCCACCCTTCCTTTTCTCCCTCTCATACTCCATCCCTCTCTTTCCTTAAAACGCCAGCATCTTTCTATCCTCCGTGACCATTTCGCTGCGCACCTTCTCGCCCCTCTGCATTAATCGCTCGTATTCGGCGTCCTCTTCGCGATTCTCCGCCATCATCTTTCGGAGCCCCGCAAGGCGCTTCTCGCGGTGCACCTGCCTTTCGGCGGCTTGGGCCAGGTCGCTTTCGATGTCGGCCAGGAGGGCTCGCGATTGTTTTGCGCGAAGGGCGGCGGCGCCACCTGGGGGGTAAAGGATTTATGGAGTATGTCTTTTCATAAAAAAAATATTAAAATAAAAAAAGAAAGAAAATCAATGTAACTAATCTAATGACCATTTACTTTCGAATTTGGCTGTAAAATATACCGAGTTGTTCTAAGGTTTTTCTTGTTAGAAATAGTTAATTGAACTTTTGTTTAATTAGTTTTGAACCAATGTGACTTATTCATTTAAAAGTTTCTCTACTGCACCATTAATACTAATTGAATGCTTTACATTTTATAAACGATCTAGCAAAAAAAAACGTTCATATACGATTTTAAAGTATACCGAGTACATAAACATAACCTTGAATAAATAAAATAAATAATAGTACTAGATTTTTATAATTTATATAAAATAAAAACCATTTTATTTATATTTATTTATTCAAGACGAAATTATACATGAGATGAAGTGAGGTTAGGTGTTACATAATGAATGATAATGATAAATAAATAAATAAATAAATATATAGGATCAGAGACATGGACTCTACAAGGTTACTAAATATGATTCTGATATAAATAGAAAACTGTATCGGATACATGCCTCCTCAACCAATATCATTCATATCATAGCAAGGTTTTAAACCATAATTAATAGATTTGTGTAAAATAAATAAACTCACAAAGAGAACCTCAGGTTTATTCTGCTGCGATTTTAATGAAAACAATGCATGGAGATGAGGTTGATAGTTAAATAGAATAGTTTAAAATATCATAGGCCTATGAGCAGCGGTCTAATTATGAAAATTAATTATAGTTTTAATAAATGGGTTCATATATAAGAAAGTTTTTTTTTTTAAATTTATTTTAATGTTTGTGTAGTTAAATATTGTAAAAATATAAGTTGACTTATTGCATATATTCTGCGAACAACAATTGTTATATTCGAAACAAATCTATAAGTCTATATCTATAAGCACACGAATTGCGCATGGTCTAATTTTTAAAATTTTAATTCATTTTTATAATTGAACCGCTTCTCATTGGCCTATAATCTTTTAAACAGTTTGGTTTGACTATCAACCTTATCACCATGCAAAATTTCTTTAAAATCCCAGAAGAGTACCGATCCTAATTGCTTTTGCTTGGGTGGAGTGACTAGGGCGGATGCTGAGCACGCCATTATGGAGTGCAAAAATAGGAAAAGGGTAGGCAGGAACTATGGAGGTAGATAGTAAGGCAAAAAATCTACCTCCCAACCAACTTTATAACTTTATTGACCAAAAAAAAGGATATAAGTCAACAAATAAATAAAAAAAATCTGAGGTTCCTCTTGTGAGTTGAGCGTCTTTGTGATATAAACCTGTCACTCCGCTATATATATATATATATATATATATATATATATATATATATATATATATTTATAATTATCTTTTATCTCTTATGGAGTAAGATAAGTATTATAATATCCGCGTTCCATGTCCAGAACCGGCCTTAGATTCCAACCTTCGTCATCAGAGGCGCGCAGAGCTGTCCATTTGGCGCCACTTCTCAATTCTCCAGCTGATGTGGCAACGTCGCTACTGTTCTCAACCGAAGAGGAGATCTTCAAGACGCGCTTCCTGGCAACCATGGAAGAGGATGTGGCCGAAGAATCGACACCATCTGATGAAAGGTAGGGAGAAATAGAATTAGGTTATTTATTTTGTGAAATGTGTTGTGGTGAAATTTCTTAGACTATTATATGTAAAGGGCTACTTAGTGGTTGGCCGTGTTATTTCTGATTGAATTGCTATTAGATTCTGTTATACATGATGCATATATATTTTTAAAGGACAACCCAGTGGTTGTCCAAACTCTTTCTGATTAGATTCCTATTAGATTTATACATGATGCATATATGCAACGATGCCTAAAAGAATGTTCTCACTTGAAATCAGATTTTAAAACTAAAATTTTAACTGAAAACTGAAATCACCACTGCTTGATATCAAATTTGTCCAATTTGCGGATCGAATCTAAAACCTCTAGTTGAAACTCCAAGATTTTTTGCTTTTTTATTCTTCGGGATGTTAATTATTTTATCATACTTTCTGCATTGTTGTAAAAGGAGCTTTTAGCTAAATATTATTTTTATTTTTTTATTTTACCTTCTAAGTCTGTAAATCGAGTGCGTGGCCTCAAAACGGGTTCATCGTCTTCGAAACCAATTTTTTTCTTTGCCAAACGCATTTTGCTCAAAGATGAATTGACCTATAACATGAAATAATTTTTTCTAAAGGTGATGAATATGGATAAATGGTTTAAAACTAAGATAAATGAGTTTTAAAGTTAAGGAATAAATGAACAAAAAAGAACATGAATGTGGAAATCGATAACTGAATCAACAGTGATAACTAAGTAAGTGGTTTGGATATAAACTTACTAAAAACTAAAAATAGTTGAGTGGTTCGAAACTAAGATAAAAGAACTTAGAGGATATTTTAGAAATATAAAATGGTAAATATAGATGATTGGGACAAAATGGGTTCATTGTCTTTGAAACCAAATGCATTTTTCTGAAACATAAATTAACTTGTACATAAAATAATGTACATAAATAATAAATGGTTCAAAACTAAGATAAATGAGTTTTAAAGTTAATTAATAAATAAAAAGAGAACATAGATGTGGACAATAGATAAATAAGCAACAGTTATAACTACAAGTAAGTGCTTGCATATAAACTAAAAATAAAACTAAAAATTGTAAAGTGGTTCGAAACTAAGATGAAAGAACTTTGAGGATAATTAAAAAGTATAAAATGAAAGTAATAAATATAGGTGATCGGGAAGATCAATAAAGCATTAAGTATAAATAAGTGGTTTGGAACCAAGATAAACTTTGGTCAAAACTTTATCTAAAACGCCCCCCCGGTTTTCAACAATATGAATTAACAATCTACAGTATATTAAATTTATAATGTTAATCATAAATTTCTTTTGCCAGTGGTTTGGAACCAAGATTAACTTTGGTGTAAACCTTAGCTAAAACGCCCCCGCGATTTTTCAGAGTCAACAACAACATCAATTAACAATCTGCAGTATATAAAATGCATAATGTCTATCATAAATTTCTTTTTCGGCAAGGTTCGGCACCAAGATAAAATTTGGTGAAAACCTTAGCTAAAACGCCCCCGCAGTTTCTTAGAGTCAACAATAACATCGATCAACAACCTACGGTATATTAAATTTATAATGCTTATCATAAATTTATTTTTCCAGTGGTTCGGAACGAAGATAAACTTTGGTAAAAACTTTAGCTAAAACTCCGCGGTTTCTTATAGTCAACAACAACATCAATTTACAAACTACAGTATATTAAATTCATAATGTTTATCATAAATTTATTTATCGAGTGGTTTGGAACCAAGATAAACTTTGGTGAAAACTTTAGCCAAAACGCACCCGCGGTTTCTTAGAGTCAACAACAACATCAATTAACAATTTACAGTATATTAAATTTATAATGCTTATCATAACTTTATTTATCCAGTGGTTCGGAACCAAGATAAACTTTGGTAAAAACCTTAGCTAAAACGCCTCTGCGTTTTCTTAGAGTCAACACCAACATCAATCAACAATCTACAGTATATAAAATTTATAATGTTTATCATAAATTTCTTTTTCCATTATCTTTTACAAAGGGGCCACCGTCATTCTACAAATTCTGGTCCATTGCCAAAAAATCCGCGTCAGTTATTTAGGATGAGACATCTATACAAGAATGAATTGAAACAAAAATACATTCTGTTTGCTCTCAATGTAGTTTTAGTTGTAACACGATATCACTATCGAGGCGGAGGTGCTCGAGGTGCGGAGTCTCATGGGGGCACATTCGGGAAAAATGACCCCCCATTAGATAAAGGAATATAGGGAATTAGAAAAATTGTATTCATATTTTATTTGATTTTAGTTTCCATATAAACATAATAATTATAATACTATATTTTTGAAGTACTCTAGATTGATCGGGAAGTCCGGACGCTAGGCTATGTGTCTACAATATCAATACGAATCGAATGGCTTTGGAACCAACAAAATTGGTTAAGTCGTTCGTACGAAAATGTGCAACGTGGTAGATAATTTGTATAGCATTCAATCAGGAAGTCTGGACACTATCAATACGAAAGTAATGGCTTTTGAATCATTCAAATCGGTTCGCAGAAATTTCTTTTGAATTTAATTTTGTTTTGTTGCCATTCTATTGAATATTATAATAAATACAAACCCTAATTAAAGTAAAGAGTCCGCCATCTAACTTTTGCAGTCATTTTGAATCTTTAGCATCCATTTTGATTTTTTGGCATCCATTTTGATTTTTTGGCAACCATTTAAAAGTTAGGCTGCCATTTGCATTTTCCTTACAAACCAAAACTATTATTTCAAATTTAAAAAAATCAGTAGTTTTTTTTATAGAATCTTCAAAAAAAAAGTTATTTGGCGGACCCTATATATGACGTATTTTGCAGCCAGACCACCTGATCGTTAAGGAGCAAATTATAATTTTTTTCTGCTTTGTTAGGAAAACGACTGAATCGATTTTGATTATTCAAAATAAGTAGTTAGTATCCAGACCTTCTGATTCTTGGAGCACTTTAAAACAATCAATAATTGCATTTTGTAGAAATTTATGTCCATTTTATTTAATTTATTTTTGGTTGTATCACTATCAAGGAGAACGGCTGAGCTGATTTTGATGATTTGAAAGACGTACAATTTGAATTGAAAGACTTGTGTTAGCTTTAAAACAAGGCAGGTGCATTTGTTTTGGACTTTCTTCTGCAACCATTGATCAACTCACCAAATTATTAGTTATTTGATCAGATGATCATTATTGGTGTTTTTTTGACAATATTTCGGGATTGGTTGTATCACTATCGAGGAGAACGACTAAGCTGATTTTGATGATTTGGAAGACATTAAGATGTGTTAACTTTAAAACAAGGCAAGTGCATTCGTCTTGGACTATCTTTTGCAAACAGTGATCAGCATAAATGGCTTTTTGCTCACCAAGGTTTCAATTGTTTTATCCGATGACCATCTGATGACAATGTTTAGGGTTGTGTACCAACATGCAAATTACTTTGAAATTAAAATCGAAACTATATAAATAGTCTTTAGGGTGAGTCTGAAATGTTGCATCTTCTCCAAATAATACTAAGAAGCTGGTAATTGCTTAATGTAAGTTTGAAACTAATTTGGAATTTTCATGTCAAGAACAAATTTAAGCATCTTGCTAGAATGTATAAAGATTTTCAACAAAACAAATGCATTTGCCCACAATGCAAGAAATATCTTTTGTCCATACACCACTAGTTTTTTTTCCTCTTCACCATATATCTATTCCTCTTACCTCGTCAGCGAAATCTGGGTCAGTATCGAAAGAGACACTTAATGGTCTGCGGAGTCCTCTGGACACCAAACCGCCTTTGTAGTCGAAAGCCTTATCGACAGCTTCGTCGAAGGCTTCCCTGGCGGTGTTGCCAGATCGGCGGCTAGGGAAGTCCATGTCATCGAAAGCGGCCGCGCGACGTTTGAAAACGTCATCGGCAGCATTGGTGAGGGATGAGGCGCGCTCTTCAAAAGGCTACGGGGGAAATGACTGATTAGCCAATATTGCCAAACCATAAAGGTCACATCATACAATACTAATGATAGATGTTCTTATTGTTTAAATTGATTTCTTTCTGAAAATGTTATAAAAAGGAATATATTAAAATTTCCTCAATATCACGTCATATAAAAACAATACTAAGCTAATATCAGTTGTGTTATAAGCCTTTACATTAAACCCATATTACAAAATTCTGGTGATATCTGTTCTTTATGTTTATGACTTCTAAATTGATTTTTCAATAAGATTTTTGCTATTTTTTTAAATTATTTTATTATTACCTTGTCCAGTCTGCCGGATTTTTTGTCCAGCCTGTCGAGTGCTGGCCTGTAGTAACTTTCGCCTTTGTCGTAATTGCAGTCGTAAACGCGCGTGCGCCTTGGCAGACGACGAGACATCCTTTAAGAATAATTAATAATCCAAATTATAAAATAAGTTTATATAAATCATACATCATCATATTATTATTAAAACTTGTTAAGAAGTTTGAAATTTGAAAATATATTGATCTAATTGATGGAAATAATCGACAGCATAGATAAAAGAAGAGTATATCGAGAGTAATGTGCAATAAATTGTTTAACTAAAATTTCGAGGGATATTTGAGTGATAAAAACCGCACTAATAAAGCTGCAAAGAAAAATTATGAATTTAACTATTCGATATGTAAATTATAATAAAATTAATTTAACGGTCTAATAATTATAAATAATAAAAACAACTTCAAAGCGGTCGTCATCACTGAGGTTTATAACTTTGTTAAGACGACCGCAGCGCCACAGGCGGGTTAAAGCTGCATTTCAACGTTTTAAAATTTTCAAAATATTTATTCATTCAAAATATTATTCATTGATATTTGATAAATAAAATTTAGATTTCGTACAAGACACACCTTGCATTAAAACTTCATTTAGTCTTGGCAGAATTTTAGCTTACTAATTTATCTAAAACTAATTTATCAAATAACTAAATTATCTTTAACAAACAGTCATTCATTCTTTATCAATTTCCGTTAAATTCAAAATTACTGTCAATGGTCAGATGATTTTGTATCATTAAAGCCTTTATTTTTATTTCTAAAGTTGTATTTGTTATTCTTTTAGGATAGTTGTAAAACTTTCTACTAAATTTATATTATCTACTAAAAAATGCTGAAGTCTTACTATACACAATTATGGTTTCTGTCGCTTATAGTTTTTTAGTAACACATTTCACACAAAGTAAGTAGTAACATAACATTTTGATTTTTTTAAATTATTTTTTAAATGTAACATATATTGTTCATTTATAAGTTCCAAGAGTTTACAAAATATTTCATATAAAGATTTTTATGATAAAAAACAATACAGAACTTTCGATTGACGTACGGATTTATATTTTATTTTATTAAGTTAGACATTTCACCAGTTTTAAATAATACGTTTACTTTTTATGATCCCATATGTTATGTCTATAAAAATAGTCGATAAATAAATTCAATAGATTAAAAATAGGTCGAGGAGAAGAAATCGAATCTCTCAGAGTTGCATATAAATAACATAATGATGAAGATGATGGGATGATTATTTTTGTTAAAATTAGATTTCAATGTCAGATGTGCAATCGTAGACTTTGTTTATGAACAGATATATATATAACGAGGTCTGTTCAAAAAGTACCCGGAATTACTAATAATTAAATTTCGCGGGTCTGGAGTGTCTGATTGTCAAAATTTTTTTTTTATTGTGTTGGTATACATGCCCCTAAAGTATGATGAAATTTTCAGCTATATTCACTGTTTACTTTGTCTGTGGTAGTCGCTAAGGTTCGACGTGTTTTTTCTGAGCTCGGCGATTTTTACAATGGAAGAATTGAAAAGTCAAAGAATTTGTATTAAATTTTGCGTAAAAAATGAAATAAAGTGTTGCAAAGTGCAAAAATTCACCAGATATGGCTCCGTGTGACTTTTTCCTATTCCCAAAGTTGAAGAGACCCATGAAAGGACGGCGGTTTTCCTCGATTGAAGAAAATCGCTGAGAGTGCTCAAGGACATATCAAAAAGTGAATATCAAGGGTGCTTCGAAAATTGGAAAAAACGCTGGCATAAGTGTATTATATCTGGGGGGGACTACTTTGAAGGGGACCACATTAATGTAGACGAATAAATAAATATTTTTTTGAAAAAACGAAAATTCCGGGTACTTTTTGAACAGACCTCGTATATATATATATATATATATATATATATATATATAAATTTTCACCTGTTAACTGTTAATTTAACGGACGCCATTTTAATTTAATTGTCATTTTCTTTTACGTTAACTTTTGAATGTATAAAATATTGAAACTCTAGATTTTGTTATTTTATATTTAAATTACAATGTTTTTGTCGTTTCAATAAGGTATGTAGTTTTTTAATTAAAATTAATTTTACCTGCCATATAATATAAATAAAATAAAAGAAAACATTATTTATGTGCAAAACTACATGTCGCATTTATTGACGTCATTTACGTTTAATTTAAAATTTATATTTATATTTTTATTAACAATTTATATACAATAGTTTATAAATATAATTACTTGTATATTCATAATTAAATAAATAATATTAGTTCTATCGTCTTCCGATAATTCACGTGACGCCATTTTAATTCAGCTGTCATTTTATTTTCCGTTAATATTTGAATATAAATTATTCAAACTATAAGTTTGTTGTTTGATATTATAAATAATTTAATATAATGAGATTTTTGCTACATTTATTTACAAATATATTTATAAATAAAAAAATAATATTAGTTTTAACGTCTTAATTAACGTCTGTTAATTCACGGGACGCCATTTTAATTCAGTTGTCATTTTATTTTCTGTTAATCTTTGAATGGAAATTATTCAAACCTTAAATTTATTGTTTGATATTTTAAATAATTCAATATAATAAGCTTTTATTACATGCATTTATAAATATATTCACATATATTTATCAATAAATAAATAATATTAGTTCAAACGTCTTCCGTTAATTCACAGGACGCAATTCTGCTGTCATTTTATTTTCCGTTGATTTTTTAATGTAAATTATTCAAACTTTAAACTTATTGTTTGCTATTTTAAATAATTCAATACAATAAGATATTATTACTTGTATTTATAGATATAATCATATCATAAATAAATAAATAATAGTTGAAACGTCTTCCGTTAATTCACAGGATTTTAATTTAACTGACATTTAATTTTCCCTTAATTTTTGAATGTAAATTATTCAAACTTTAAACTTATTGTTCGATATTCTAAATAATTCACTATAATAAGAGTTTATAACATTTATTTATAAATATAATCACTTATATTTATTGATAAATAAATCAATTCGGTTAATTCACAGGACGCCATTTTAATTTAACTGACATTTAATTTTCTGTTAATGTTTTAATGTGAATTATTCAAACTTTAAATTTATTGTTCTATATTTTAAATAATTCAATATAATAAGATATTATTACATTCATTTATAAATATAATTTTATGTATTTATGAATTAATAAATAATATTAGTTCTAACGTCTTCCGTTAACACACGGGACGCCATTTTAATTCAACGGTCTTTTTGTTTTCCGTTATTTTAAATAATTCAATATATTTATTTTTTATTATTATTTTATGACATTTCACATCATAAATATAATCACAAATATTTTTAAATAAATAAATAATATAAGTTCAAACGTTTTATGTCAATTAACAGGACGCGATTTTAATTTAACTGCCATTTTATTTTCGTTAATTTTTGAATGTGAATTATCAAAACTTAAATTTTATTATGTGATATTTAAAATAATTCAATATAAATAGATGTTGTTATTAATCTTGGCAGTTTTATAAATATTTCAAGACACATAAGTCTATTATTATTATTTATATCTATTATTTTCTGACCAAATAAGTAGAGTAATAAAAACAATACGTAATCATTTCCTTCATCCTGTTCGAAATGTTAAAAGAAAACAATTCTCGTCATTACGGATGTTTTACTATAAAATTTGTGTTTTTGGCACGTACACCGATAATACTATTATTAGAACTTCATTTATTTTATTATAGAGTCTTAAAACATTATTGAATTTTCACAAAATCAGAAATTGAAGTATTTTGTTATGGAAATCTATTCTAAGTAACAAATTTACAGAAAATTTCGTAAATGATTAATTTTTATATAATTTGTAATTTTCTAAGAAACTAAAAGGTAGGCTTAGATAATTTGTCATAAGTATTTTTATATTTTTGCACAGAAGAAGAATTATTTATTCATTTAAATCGATGTTGTATTATGTAAAAATGTAATACTTTATTTTATTTAATTATTTTTTTTTTAAAAAAAGCAGTAATCATTTTTTTTTAAATTACAATATTTGTTACAACTGCTAAATATTTTAACATCTAGTAACAATAATAAACAATAACATAAATTTATATAAAAAAAATGACAAAATAAAGGATAGTATTTGCATTGCAAATAATAATAATAATAAAATTAATAAATAGCATACATAAAATTTTTGAATAATAAAAATAATACTAAAAAAACAATAAAGTGGAGTAATCAATATAATAAACATTATTTCAGGCAGTTGTAACTGACCTATCCAACCATTTACCTTACGATTTCTGTGTACTTGTGTACATGTCTACCTGTCTACATGTCCATATGTCTGTTTTCCTATTTGTCTTCAAAGTCAGGTTTGCTTATTCAACTCTCTACCTGTCCACTTGTCCACCTTATTGCCTGTCTACCTTTGTAACTAACCTGTCCGACTGTTTACCTGAGTAATTGTCTTCATTTCTACTTGTGTACATGTCTACCTGTCTACTTCTCTATATGTCTATCTTCATATTTCTTTACTAATTGTCTACCTGTCAACACTCTACCTTTCCGCTTTTCTTACCTATAAACCTGTCTAACTGTTATCTATGTATCAAATCTTCAAATCTATACTACGAAATGTTAATTTTTTATTTTTATCCAGCAACTCCGAAACCGCTGGACCATCAAATCTTCATTTCACGAATACAAGTGTAATGTTGTTTGAATCATTCAAATCGGTAGCTTTGTTCTCACATAACTGCAATTTTTTGCACTATTTGCTTTGTAACTCCGAACCGGCTGGATCTGCTTTGGCAAATGTTATCCAGCACGTCTGGTCGCCTATACGATACGAATGTATTTTGAAGCAATCTAACCTTTGCTCCGTTCTCACGAAAACTGAATTTCCATTTTTTGTACTTTTTGCCGCCTACAAAGCATCTGGACCTGCCTTGACTAAAACTAATCAGCACGTCTCCTCATATATAGGAATCGATGTTCTATAATCTTTCAAATCGGTTGATTATTGCTCTTGAAATCGTGGATGAAAAATTGTATCCGTGCAAAACACATACTACATACACACATACATACAGACATTTTGTTAGGGATGCAAAAATGTTCAGTAAGTTTGAAATTTTTTTACAATTACTATAACTTACCCTAAAGAAAGTGAAAAAAAGGGTCTATGGTTTTATAGTAAGATACGAAAGAAGCCAATTAAGGTGTTGAGGTTATGTTGTCTTCTCGATTTACTTCATAAGATTTTTTGCACTTGCCACATAAGTAGCTTATCTTATTTTAAGAGAGAAATAAGATAAAAAGGCAAGTTCATATAAAAGTAGACTCATTAATTTTGCACTTGTTGAGAGTATTATGTAAAAATGCTATATGGGTTAATGGCAAATAATAGATATATATATATATATATATATATATATATATATTATATAAATTTTCTCTACTCACTTGTCCTTTTTATTATTTAATTACAAATTTCTAATGATATTTTTCTCCGTCTCCAGTCGCCCGTTACCGTCGCACAACACTACAGGTCCACTACTGGTCGTGTGTCGGCCAGACACCTAGCACCGTTTAAAAATAGCCTAAGGATTAGCTATTTTTACGAGCGCGGTCAAAAGTCTCTGGTGAACAAGGTGAGGCCCTTAGGACCAGAAAAGCAAGTTCTACTGGACACCTGTTATTTTTAATGATTTGATTTTTTTAACTAAAAGTTCTTTTTGCATAACAATTTTTTTTTAATGTTTTCATGACTTCAGGAATTATTGATAAAAAATAAAAACGAATACTCTTTAAATTTACTCTTACATTCATACCTTAATTTATTTAATATAAAATTGATAGCATTTATTTTAATATTTGAAACTAAAAAACTTTCTAAATAAATGCAAATATCTATAACACACAATATGTATTTTTTGGAAGATATATAAATTAATTTTACAAAATCTTGAAAAATATCACAAAATATGTTATGGTTTGGATCTGAACTAAAAAAGGTTTTGATACATAATTTATAAATGTAGCATTATAATTTTATTCTGTTTATTAATTTAACATTTTATTCCAAATCATGGGTGCTAAACACAGAATAAATGTGCTACACCCTCATTTAGTGTTTTGCGCACTCAATAGAGGGACCTCTGCGCCTAAATTTGTTTAATGAACTGTTCATCTTATTATACTACACGTACTTTAAACGTTCAATATTTTGTATTATATATTTTTTTGAGAACATATTTATGATTTAATCGAAAATCTATTTTATACACTTATATTTTGTTCTCATTCCATTTATTCAAATTATTCAGACTTATATTTTCTATGAAAGGAATGTAACTTTAATTTTATTTATTTTCGCTATTCATAGAGGCGCGACGAATTTGCACGTAAATTTACCCATAGGTTTAATTCTAGATAAGATTTATTTAACTATATAATTCATAATATTTTAATTATTCATATTTCATGTTTATTATGATTAAATTGAAAAATATTAACAGTTAAATTAATAAACAAAATAAAATTATCATGCTTCATTTTTATATTATGTGTCAAAACCTTTTTTAGCTCAGACCCAAACCATATTAACACTCCTTGAGTTATTTTAAAAAGTTTATTGAGATTTTGTAAAATAAATATTGATCATAGCCAAAAGAACATATTATGTGTTTTTAATAAATAATGATCGATGTGATCATATATTAATTTAAGAAATTATATTAGCAATACTCAATGTCACAATATGTTGTGTTTTTCATTATATCTTAAACTAGTAATTATATTTACTTTATTTATTAACAAGGATTAAAAAAAAAACAATTGTTATTGATTACTATTTATTTAAAAATATTTATAAATGTATTATTATTATAATATTAATATATTTTTACAAGTATTTTAAATTAGAGGGCCTTAAATTTTTACACTCATTCATAAAATAAATTTTAATCAATTTACTTTTTGTGTTTTATTCATTTATTTATTCTATATATTATTTATTTATTTTTTTATTATTAATAATATTGCAAATTTATAGGATGAATATTTTTTATAAAATAGACAAAGATATTTTGAATTGAATGAAATAATACTATTTAATATAAGGCTAGTTTATACTTGTTTTATTTAAGGGCTAGTTTATTTTTAATTCTTACAATATTTTATTCATAAATTATAATTAAATGAATATTTTTGATTTATAATTATATTATTATAACTTAAATTTGCATTTGCAATAATTATTGATATATAGTATTATAAATTAAATTGCCAAATATTAAATTAAATAAAAAACAAAATAAAATTAACATACTGTATTTTAAAATTATGTTAATTATGTTAATTATGTCAATTATGTTTATTATTATTATTAATTATGCCTATTTATCTTTGGTCAAAACCATACATAAGGATCAAAACCGTTTTTAGTTCAGATCCAAACCATATCAAAATTCTTCAAATTAAACATTTGCATATAAATCTATTTATTATTATTTATTAATATATAGAATATAAACAATTTGTATTGAAAATAATAATGAAGATATTATTATTAACTAATACATTTTTACAAGAATTTTAATTTGAAAAAAAAAGCTCTTATATTTATCTATAAAATAATATTTGAAGTTTTATTTATAAAAATATTTATTTGTATTTATTAATATTATTACAAATTTCTAAGATAATTTTCTTCACAAAACTTGACAATATAGTAAAAATAATAATAATAATTATTTTATTATTATAATTTGTGATGCAATGGAACAATATTATTTAAATAATATGACTTAATGATTAATAAAAGACTAATTCAATTTTGAAACTTATACAAATCATTTAGTATATAGTTTGTACTTATAATTATATATTTTTTTATTATTGCAAGTTTTAACAATCAGATTACAATATAATCTATAAGTTAAAAGTGATGGCATTGAAAATAAAAATCAAGAAAAAAAAGAAGAATAAAAAAAAATAGAATTAAATGAATGAACTTATATTTATTTATATATACACAAAATTCATTTATAAATAATATAATTTAAACAATCTACAATCCGTTAAACGATAAAAATTTAAATTCAAATACAGATTTGTCTAAAAAATAACAAATAAAACCGAAACCTAATATTTATTTATATATGTAAAATATATATATGTAGATATATAAATTTCATTATTAATTTTTGTGTAAAATCGAATTTATTAACAAAATATTAAATTAATGAATAAAAAAAAGTTATATTTTGACATACAAGAGGGCGCCACAGTCGCCATGTTTTGACATGTCAAATGTCACATAACCTGCAAATTAAATTGTGCAGAAATAAACAAAATATTATGCAAAAACATTAAAAAATCTATAATTTTACGAATAATATAAATTTGAATGGTTTTTAATATAAATAATAATTTCAAGATGTAACAAATGATATATATGTTGTGTAATTAATTTATTATTGTGTAAAGTATATGGATGATGACAGAGTATACAATATTAAATATTATATTAAATTACTTACTACTTAAATAATCAAATTATTTAGTTAAAGTATAAAACATTGTTATATAATATATGTATAATAATATATAATTAAAGGGTTTTTAAATTATTTACTAACAATCACCATTTTAGTACAATAGAAAAAAACTTAACATCTTGTGTAAGATTTTATAATTTTATTATTTAAATAGAGAATGATTTCGTTTTCAATCTAAGTTTCTTAAAAGCTGTACCATTTTATATATTGGTTGTTTTGTTATTTTGATAATTGTGAATTGTATATCTAATACATCTTAGCCCTTCGAGTTTCTTCGCAAACCTAAAACTTCAGTTTGTGAAACAATAGGAGCTTCAAACGATAAGCTGAATTTATAAAGATATTTCCAAGATGCTAAAAGGCTCAGAACAAATATAAATTGTTTTTCCAACAAATATATGCAACAAATATATGTTTTCTCAGTTAATATTATCTCGTGATTATCCATTACCCCACAACAATGATTACGAACTTCTAACCCTGTACAATTTACCAAAATGCCTTTACAAAGTCTTTTATTAAAACGATGTAGTGCTCGTTTGAATTTGGTGCATTGTAGAAATTTTGCAAACGGTCAATTAAATACTGAAGAAAATGGGCTGCCACCAAAGAAATCCAGAGTTGTCATATGTGGAGGAGGCGTTATGGGGGCTTCTGTCGCTTATCATTTAGCACAAATGGGATGGGGCCCTCATACTGTTCTACTAGAACAAGGAAGGTAGTAATTGATACATTGGTACTTGAATAATTAGAGTATTATGTATTAATACTTCTTTTTTCTGTGTTTTATTATTTATTTTCTTTTAGGTTTGGTGGCGGTTCTACCTGGCACACGTCTGGTTTAGTAGGAGAATTTAAACCAACTTTGTCTCAAGTTAAATTGGCACAAAGTTCTTTGGGTTTGTTGAAGGATTTGGATAACAAAGGTCTAGCGACTGGTTGGAAGAAATGTGGTTCCTTGAATTTGGCTCGGAGCAGGGATAGGATGACTTTGTTTCGACATATGAAGGCCCAGAGTATGTAAGTGGAAATTAAATATATGTATATATATATATATATATATATATATATATATATATACTAGATGACCCGACAGGCGTTATCCTGTACCCACGCCTACAATTTTTTAATATTCTTAATAATCTAATATTTCTAGGCTCATAAGTAATTGAATTTTTTGGCAGATGACAGTTTTCATTTGTTTTCAATGCCAAACAATGTCTCAAATATTTTCAATGTTATACGATGGTATGTCGTTTTTAGCATTTTTTCCATTTATTTCTGCAATATTACTATATTTTTATAATCACATACATTCTAAAAAATTCTTTTAACAAATTCAGAAGATTTATCAAAATCCGAAAAATCGTTAGGCTGAGTATATTTTTCATGCATCATTACAGAAGAATTATATATATAGAACATCTTATATATAGAATTCTTCTAATTTTTTTTCTAATTTTTTGATTAAATTTTTTATTTTTATTTTTTTATAATATGGCACTAAGAAATACATACAACACCTAAATTTTTACTTCATTATTACCAACCTCTATTTTTTTAATAGCCATTTTAGCATTCAACCATTTTTATCCGAAGTTCAGTCATTGAATATTTTTTAAATAATTTTAGTTTAGTTTTTGAGCTTGAAGAAAAAACATAATTTACTTTGAAATATAATTTATTATTATTAAAGTATGTCCAACTCTTTTTCATTTGGAGGTAAACTTTTTTTATTTTATTTTTTTTAATGTGGAATTGACAAAATATATACAATTCTTTTACTTCAGAATATTATTTATTTTATCAAGGGTTTTGTCTACCCTTAACATTTTTTTTAATTTTGAGACCAATTTTCTATAATTTAAATTGAAAAATAAACTATTTTTACTTCAATCAGCTATATATTTTCATCAAGGGTTGTCCATCCCTATTTTTTAAATTTTGGAATCAATTTTTTTTTAGTTTTATTTTTTTTATGCTGAATTTAAAAATGCACACAACTCTAAATTTTTACCCCATCCTCCTTCTACAATCTCTGTTTCATAATAGCCATTTACTTAAAAACAACAATTTATTTTTATCGAGGGTTGTCCGCACCTGCCATTTTTCCTATTGTACAAATATTTCCCGATGCGCACAAACAGTACATAGTTGATAAACGGTTTGCATAAAAAGCAATTTCTGCAAAGAAATAGAGATTGAGCGATTCTAATCAGAATCTATGTCGAAGCATCTGTACGTTCTGTGGTATCTCGTATGTAGCTACTGATTACAGTTGACGTCCACACTTAAATAAAATACTTTGTAGAACCAGAAACGGATTAAATGAAATGTGTCAAAGAAATTAATTTATGTATACAATTACAGGTATTATAAGTATGTTTGAAAGACACCAATTGAAATCGCAATGATTTGCCCTTTCCACTCGAAGAATTAGTACTATTTCGCCACCGGCAGCATCCGAGTGGAAAGGGTTTTATTTTTAGTGCAAATGAAAAACGGTGTTATATTTTATCTAAATAGTTGAATTGCAAGTGTTATTAATTAGTTGTTTATGTACATGCCTCAGGAAGTTAATGCAAGTACATGGCAAGTACTTACTTACAACTTAAAACTGTAATTTTTGTAAATTGCAAAAATTAAATAAAAATTTTAATGTTGGCACCGTCGGCGTCATGTTGAACAGTTTCTGGCCAATAGATAATAGTTTTTCCCGCCAAATTTTGTCCATTG
>NW_020536999.1:89047163-89121392 GCF_003426905.1 Ctenocephalides felis
AAATGTATATATATATATATATATACTAGTTGACCCAGCAAACATGGTTTCACCATATTTGTGAACAATTTCTAGAGAATCCAAAAATTGTCATTTCAAAGTTATCAAAAAAGTTGATATTTTAAATTTCTAACAACACTTGCGATGCATTTTATAATATTTCTGTGCATAAATAAAACTACAAATGAATCTACTTACTACAATTAAATGAAATTCATCAAAAACATCCTATTAAATGTAACTAAACATAATCTGTCAAAAACGTTTGACACTTGACGTATTAGCCACCGTCCGTTGTTTTATTCAAATACGCTTCTACAAAAAATTTCAAATTAAAAAAGTAAAGTTTCTACGCGATTTCGAAATAAATCTCACCTTTCCGACAATCTACTGATTAGCACGAATTTTTCAAAACTAAGATTGGCCAAATTTGTACAGCCATTTTAGAGTTTTACCATACCTAACATAATACTGAGCTTCATTTTTATAAGAATAATAATATATAAAATTCTTCTGTAATGATGTATGTAAATATACTTCTCCGAAACGATTATTCGGATTTTGATAAATCTTTCTGAAGTTTCTTAAGGGATTTTTTTATGATGTATGTGATTATGAAAATATAGTAATATTATAGAAATAAAAGGAAAAAATTACAAAAAACGACATGTCATTGTTTGACATTGAAAATATTTGAGACATTGCTTGTCATTGAAAACAAATGAAAACTGTCATCTGCCAAAAATTTCAATTTACTTATGAGTCTAGACAATATTAGAATAAATTCATGATTATGAATAGAAAAAATGACATGTAAATGAAATGAAATTATTATTGCCAAAAAGCAGCTGAGATGTGCCAGAAATTAAAATAATATAAGATACAAAGAAGCGAAAGTAGAAAGTGTCAAAGAAGGAAAGGGCAGGTGAATATGTTGTGATTTTTGCATACAACGGACCTGCCTATGAGCAAAATAGCTACAATATATATTATAAAGTCAAAAATAAATGTGTCGGTTTCCTCGTCCGCATGCAATATAATATTGTTTCTTTCGCAAATGAAGGTTAGAGTATTGTGTTCTATTAATGTAACCTAGAAATTTTGGCAAACTTTACAAAGGAAACAACAACACGGGCTTCAGAACTATTTCTTTATTATACAAATACACAAATTTATATATATATATATATATATATATACTAGCTGTCCCGACAGACGTTGTCCTGTACCCACGTCTACAATTTAAAAGTTCCAATTTTTTGAATATAATATATTAATACTTACCTTTTAGTTAAAAATAATTATTACTATTTACACCGAAAGGTATATACATCAATATGAATGATGATTTTCAATTTCCACACTTTAACTCTTTAATTATTACTATTTACACCGAAAGGTATATACATCAATATGAATGATGATTTTCAATTTCCACACTTTAACGCTTTAATTATACTATACTATACTATATCAAACAAAAATATCGATATATGTTCTTTAAAGTAAAAGCCATTTAAAGTTCTTTAGAATAAAAGCCATTCACATCTTAAAAATTTCCCTTAATAAATTCCAAATGATTTATCAAAATTCGAATAACTGGTTAGGAGCAGTTTCCACATATTTAGAACAAATTATTTTCAATAGCTCAATTTATTTTATTGTCAAGGGTTATACAATATTTTTACTCATACCTGTAGACGTATAAATAAATATTTTTTGTTTATCTATGACTAAAACATTTTTGATACAATGAAACTTCTAAATAATTATTTGAATAAATTTTTTTTTGTATTGTGAAATATTTAGTAAAGTAAGGCAAAATTCGACATGCATAAGTAGAAAAAAAAATCTATCAAATTATATAATTTCATCATCATATCTATTTGTAAACATATCTGTATCTTATATTATTTTAATTTCTGGCACTCTCAGCTGCTTTTCTGCAATAATAATGTAGATATTACATTTTACTTATTCATAATCATGAATATATCATATTCTAATATTGTCTAGGCTCATAAGTGAATTGAAATTTCTGGCAAATGACAGTACTCACGTGTCAAAATATTTTCAATGTCAAACAATGACATGTAGTTTCTGCATTTTTTTATTTATTTCTACAATATTACTATATTTTTATAATCACCTACTTCGTAAAATTCTCCTTAACAAACTCCAAAAATTTTGTCATTTCATAAATTTAAAAATCAATAATGGTGACACTTTAGTTAAAACTATATTCATGTCAGTACCAGCATTAGATAATTCTCCCCAGCAGTACCAACATAAAAAAACGAAATGTAACTATAATGTATATCTATGGCGATTGTTTCAAAAATTTTGTTGCTCTAAGAATGTTTTATTATTATGTATGTGTGGTTGTTTTTATATTTATTAACGATTTATTTTGAAAGGCAAGTGTATACGAGGTCTGTTCAAAAAGTACCCGGAATTTTCGTTTTTTCAAAAAAATATTTATTTATTCGTCTACATTAATGTGGTCCCCTTCAAAGTAGTCCCCCCCAGATATAATACACTTATGCCAGCGTTTTTTCCAATTTTCGAAGCACCCTTGATATTCACTTTTGATATGTCCTTGAGCACTCTCAGCGATTTTCTTCAATCGAGGAAAACCGCCGTCCTTTCATGGGTCTCTTCAACTTTGGGAATAGGAAAAAGTCACACGGAGCCATATTGGTGAATTTTTGCACTTTGCAACACTTTATTTCATTTTTTACGCAAAATTTAATACAAATTCTTTGACTTTTCAATTCTTCCATTGTAAAAATCGCCGAGCTCAGAAAAACACGTCGAACCTTAGCGACTACCACAGACAAAGTAAACAGTGAATATAGCTGAAAATTTCATCATACTTTAGGGGCATGTATACCAACACAATAAAAAAAAAATTTTGACAATCAGACACTCCAGACCCGCGAAATTTAATTATTAGTAATTCCGGGTACTTTTTGAACACACCTCGTATATGTATAAAAAACGTTTCGGCAATGTAACAATTGCCGTTATAAAGAAATATTTGACCTGAGTTGAGAGGATGCGCTTAGGTAATAATAATGCACTTGTATTTATTTAATAAACATAATAGGTATGTTAACAGACTTAATTATATTTATTTTTATAAAATATCAATTGTTTTGAATTAAAAACAGAAACAGAAGAATTTTATATATAAGATATATAAATCAGCTACAAAGCCTCTAATCTTTTACAACTGCATTATCCCTAACTTCAACAAAATTTAATAACAAATTACAAAATTAATTTGACATTGAATATTTACACTTATTGAAATGTATTACTAAATTAATCTTTAAAATTTATGGCGTTAATAAGTTTCAAATTAATAAATAGTAAACTGGGCTAACAACTTATCAACTATTATTATAAATTATATAATTATTTGTTTATCATTCAAATATAAATATAAAATTTTTATTCTATTGTATCAAAAACCATAGAAGGTGCCAAGAATTTCTATTTCGTAATGCTTTGTCACCATTTTAATTGCTCTGCGATTAATCAGTGTCAAGCGACTTTGAAAATGATAATTGATGTTATGAAAATGTTAATTAACAAATAAGTAATAATTGTACAACAAATAAATTTATTTATATCTACAATTTAAAAAAAAGTTGAAATTGTGAAACGAAATTTTGTTCGTTGTAGCTGGTGACATCTATTGGTTTTTGTTTGACTTATTTTTGACGTTTAGCCAAGACTCGAATCAAATTAAAAAGTGTTTAAGAACTAACATTTTTTTATAGTATTAGGACAATTTATTCATAATTTACTGAATCAGTTTTTTAGTATTTAAAAAAAAAATTTGGTGACATAACTTCAATATATTCGATTGAAAGGTTTAGTGGTTTGAGTCCTCGCTATTTTATATCTGGCAAGAAAAAAGAACTCTACTGAGCACCAAATTAAATAACAAATTTGAAAGTAAAAAAGATCTTACTGACTAACTAATTAAATAACGACCTAGAAATTAATAGAAGATTCTATTATTTTATTTATTTAGCAAACTAAATAACAACAAAACTTAAATTTTCTTAATTTGTATTTTTATTTAATATTGAAACAAGCGCCATAGATATAAATTATAGTTACATTTTATTTATTATGTTGGTACTGATGGTCTGGGGAGAATTCTTTAATGTTGGTACTGAAATGAAGATAGTTTTAATTAAAGTATCACTCTTGTATTGGATTTGATCTTAATTTGTATTTTTATTAATTATCAAAAATACCATTAAACTCCGACCACATTATTTATTTTAAACAAATTTATATACATTTTTACAATTGACATTTTGATAAAAATAAATATAATTACGACTGTTAACATATTTATTATGTTTATTAAATAAATACAAGTGCATTATTATTAACCTGAGTGCATCCTCTCAACTCAGGTCAAATATTTCTTTTATAACGACAATTGTTACATTGCCGAAACGTTTTTTATACATATATACATTCGCCTTGCTTAATAAATCTTTAATAAAATATAAAAACAACCACACACACAATAATAATAAGACACTCTTAGGGCAACAAAATATTTTGAAACAAGCGCCATAGATATAAATTATAGTTACATTTTGTTTTTTTATGTTGGTACTGCTGGGGAGAATTATTTAATGTTGGTACTGACTTGAATATAGTTTTAAATAAAGTGTCACTCTTGTTGATTTTTAAATTTATGTAATGACAAAATTTAAATTAAAGTAAACAAGATACATTTTATGAAAAAATAACTAGCCTTGAACTCGAACAATCCCTTAGGACATACACGGAGTATGTCCTAAGAGCGTGGTCAATAATTAAAAATTTAATTGATTTTAATATTTGAAGTCCTTTTTTATAGGCTTAATTTTCAGGTGTTTATTACTATGCAAAGTTTTAATAACGTCTTCAAGTTGTTTTTTCAAATTAATGACAAAGAAGCAGTTCAACTTATCTTTACAAAAATCTAATTAACATGATTCTCAACAGTTTTTTACTTTTCAAAATCGTTTTAGAAATTCAGTCAAAGAAACGGCTCGGCTGATTGTCTAATAATAATTAAAAAAAAAGTTAAATTGAAATTGCATCATTAGGCAAATGTTTATGGACCAATTCTCGGATAACATAGCAGGGTTATGTTATTAGTCTCACTTTAGTTTTAGTAAGTTAAAAATTAGCTATTCCCAGTGCATTTATTTTATTTTGCTATGTTATCCTTATGTTGCCATTTAAGATGGAACATGTCACGGAGAATTGCTATTACCTATACTGCATTTTTTGTGTAAGTTGTGTATCCGAGTATAGGCCCAAACATTTAAAATTTTATTAAACTCTTTAAAAAAATAATCATCTACTTTATTTTATAATCTTCCCTGTTCTTCTCTTTTTCTAACTATCCATTTCTCTCTTTATCTTTTATCTAGTTGTTAAATATCCATCTCGCTCTTCTACATCTTAATTAAACCTACATCTCTTTTCTTCACTCCCGTTGTTCCCTCACTTTCTCAACTTCCTTCCTCTATCCCTCCTTATCCCTCTCTCTTTCTCCCTCACCCTTCCTTATCCCTCTCATCCCCCATCCCTCTCTTTCCTTAAAACGCCAGCATCTTTCTGTCCTCCGTGACCATCTCGCTGCGCACCTTCTCACCCCTCTGCATTAGTCGCTCGTATTCGGCATCCTCTTCGCGATTCTCCGCCATCATCTTTCGGAGTCCCGCAAGGCGCTTCTCGCGGTGCACCTGCCTTTCGGCAGCTTGGGCCAGGTCGCTTTCGATGTCGGCCAGGAGGGCCCGAGATTGTTTAGCACGAAGGGCGGCAGCGCCACCTGGGGGGTAAAGGATTTATGGAGTATGTCTATGTATAAAAAAAATATTAAAATAAAAAAAGAAAGAATATCAATGTAACTAATCTAATGACCATTTACTTTCGAATTTGGCTGTAAAATATACCGAGTTGTTCTAAGGTTTTTCTTGTTAGAAATAGTTAATTGAACTTTTGTTTAATTAGTTTTGAACCAATGTGACTTATTCATATAAAAGTTTCTCTACTGCACCATTAATACTAATCGAATGCTTTACATTTTATAAACGATCTAGCAAAAAAAACGTTCATATACGATTTTAAAGTATACCGAGTACATAAACATAACCTTGAATAAATAAAATAAATAATAGTACTAGATTTTTATAATTTATATAAAATAAAAACCATTTTATTTATATTTATTTATTCAAGACGAAATTATACATGAGATGAAGTGAGGTTAGGTGTTACATAATGAATGATAATGATAAATAAATAAATAAATATATAGGATCAGAGACATGGACTCTACAAGGTTACTAAATACGATTCTGATATAAATAGAAAACTGTATCGGATACATGCCTCCTCAACCAATATCATTCATATCATAGCAAGGTTTTAAACCATAATTAATAATTTGTGTAAAATAAATAAACTCACAAAGAGATTCTCAGGTTTACTCTGCTGGGATTTTGATGCAACATTGTTTAAAATATTATAGGCCTATGAGAAGCGGTTTATTTATAAAAATTAAGTGGAGCGACTAGGGCGCCTTTGCACGCCATTATGGAGTGCAAAAAATGGGAAAAGAGTAGACAAGAACTATGGAGGGAGATAGTAAGGCAAAAAATCTTCCTTCCAACCAATTTTATAATATTATTGACAAAGAAATAAAATAATTGTAAAGATAACTTATAAAATGTATATGACTAATGTACGTGTATACAAAGTCCAAACTAAATAAAAATAATCTGAGGTTCCCCTTGTGAATTGAGCGTCTTTGTGATATAAACCTATAATTATATATATTATATAATATATAAAATATATATACATAATTATCTTTTAACTCTTATGGAGTAAGATAAGTATTATAATATCCGCGTTCCATGTCCAGAACCGGCCTTAGATTCCAACCTTCGTCATCAGAGGCGCGCAGAGCAGTCCATTTGGCGCCACTTCTCAATTCTCCAGCTGATGTGGCAACGTCGCTCGAGTTCTCAACAGAGGAGGAGATCTTCAAGACGCGCTTCCTGGCAACCATGGAAGAGGAGGTGGCCGAAGAATCGACACCATCTGATGAAAGGTAAGGAGAAATAGAATTAAGGTTATTTATTTTGTGAAATGTGTTGTGTGTGTAAATTCTTAGACTATTGTATGTAAAGGGCAACTAGTGGTTGGCGTGTTATTTCTGATTAAATTGCTATTAGATTCTGTTATACATGATGCATATATTTTTAAAGGACAACCCAGTGGTTGTCCATACTCTTTCTCATTAGATTCTTATTAGATTTATACATGATGCATATATGCAACGATGCCTAAAAGGATGTTCTCACTTGAAATCAGATTTAAAACTAAAATTCAATGAAACTGAAACTGAAATCACCACTGCTTGATATCAAATTTGTCCAATTTGCGGATCGAATCTAAAACCTCTAGTTGAAACTCCAAGATTTTTTGCTTTTTTATTCTTCAGGATGTTAATTATTTTATCATAATTTTCTGCATTGTTGTAAAAGAGCTTTTAGCTAAATATTATTTTTATTTTTTTATTTTACCTTCCAAGTCTGTAAATCGAGTGCGTGGCCTCAAAACGGGTTCATCGTCTTCGAAACCAATTTTTTTCTTTGCCAAACGCATTTTGCTCAGAGATGAATTGACCTGTAACATGAAATAATGATTTTTAAAGGTAATGAATATGGATAAATGGTTTATAACTACGATAAATGGGTTTTAAAGTTGAGTAATGAATTTAAAAAAGAACATAAATGTGGATAACTGATAAATAAAACAACAGTGATAACAACAAGTAAGTGGTTTGGATATAAACTTACTAGAAGCTAAAAATTGTCGAGTGGTTCGAAACTGAGATAAAAAAATTGAGAATAATTAAGAAATATAAAATGAAAGTAATAAATATAGTTCTTCGGGGCAAAATGGGTTGGTTCATTGTCTTTGAAACCAAATGCATTTTGCTCAAACATAAATTAACCTGTACATAAAATAATGTACATAAATAATAAATGGTTCAAAACTAAAATAAATGAGTTTTAAAATTAATTAATAAATGAAAAAATAAAGAACATATATGTGGACAACTGATAAATAAAACAAAAGTTAAAAATACAAGTAAGTGCTTGCATATAAACTTAATAAAAGCTAAAAATTGTGAAGTGGTTCGAAACTAAGATAAAAGAACTATGAGGATAATTAAGCGATATAAATTAGAAGTAATAAATATAGATGATCGGGGCGATCGATAAATAAAACAACAAGAGTGATAACAATGAAATAAGTATAATTTAGTGGTTCGGACCCAAGGTAAACTGTGGTCAAATCTTTACCTAAAACACCCCCGAGTTTTCTTAGAGTCAACAACAACATCAATTAACAATCTACAAGTATATTAAATTCATAATGTTTATCATAAATTTCTCTTTCCAGTGGTTTGGAACCAAGATAAACTTTGGTGAAAACCTTAGCTAAAACGCCCCCGCGGTTTTTCAGAGTCAACACCAACATAAATCAACAATCTACAGTATATTAATTTATAATGTTTATCATAAATTTCTTTTTCCATTGTCTTTTACAAAGGGGCCACCGTCATTCTACAAATTCTGGTACGTTGCCAAAAAATCCGCGTCAGTTATTTAGGATGAGACATCTATACAAGAATGAATCGAAACAAAAATACATTCTTTTGCTCTCAATGTAGTTTCAGTTGTAACACGATATCACTATCGTGGCGGAGGTGCTCGAGGTGCGGAGTCTCATGGGGGCACATTCGGGGAAAATGACCTCCCATTAGATAAAGAACACACACGAGTTAGAAAAAATGTATTCAATTTGATTTGGTTTTAGTTTCCGTATAAAGATATCAAAATATATATTTTTGAAGTGCTCTAGATTGATCAGGAAGGCCGATACTAAACACGATATCACTATCGAGGCGGAGGTGCTCGAGGTGCGGAGTCTTATTGGGGCACATTCGGGGAAAATGGCCCCATTAGATAAAGAACACACACGAATTTAGAAAAATTGTATTATATCTTATTTGATTTTAGTTTCCGTATAAACATATAAAAATCTATCCGGACATCCTGATCAATCTAGAGTACTTAAAAAAATATTTCATTAAGTACTCCAGATTGATCGGGATGTCCGGACGCTAAGCTATGTTTCTACAATGTCAATTCGAATCGAATGGCTCTGATCCACCAAAATTGGTTAAGTCGTTCTCACGAAAATGGTGTAACGTAGTAAATATAATCATTGATTTTTAAATTACTCCGAAGTGATCAGGAGGTCTGGGAACTAGACTGAGGGTCCACATTATCAATACAAATACAATGGCTTTTGAATCATTCAAATCGGTTCAGCAGTTTTTCTAAAACAGGAACAATGTATATAAAATACTCTGAAACAAGCAGGAGGTCTGGAAACGTAGAAATCCCTTCTGAATTTAATTTTTTTTTATTGTTATTTTATTGAATATTGTAATAAATATAAAAACAAGCCCTAATTGAAGTAAAGTGTCCGCCATCTAACTTTTGCAGCCATTTTCAATCTTTAGCATCCATTTTGATTTTTTGGCAACCATTTAAAAGTTAGGCTGCCATTTGCATTTTCCTTACAACCAAAACTATTATTTCAAATTTTAAAAAATCAGTAGTTTTTTTTATAGAATCTTCAAAAAAAAAGTTATTTGGCGGACCCTATATATGACGTATTTTCAGCCAGACCACCTGATCGTTAAGGAGCAAATTATAATTTTTCTGCTTTGTTAGGAAAACGACTGAATCGATTTTGATTATTCAAAATAAGTAGTTAGTATCCAGACCTTCTGATTCTTGGAGCACTTTAAAACAATCAATAATTGCATTTTGTAGAAATTTATGTCCATTTTATTTAATTTATTTTGGTTGTATCACTATCAAGGAGAACGGCTGAGCTGATTTTGATGATTTGAAAGACGTACAATTTGAATTGAAAGACTTGTGTTAGCTTTAAAACAAGGCAGGTGCATTTGTTTTGGACTTTCCTCTGCAAACATTGATCAGCTCACCAAGTTATCAGTTGTTTGATCAGATGATCATCATTGGTGTTTTTTTGACAATATTTAGGAATTGGTTGTATCACTATCGAGGAGAACGGTTGAACTGATTTTGGTGATTTCAAAGACATACAATTTGCATTAAAAGACTTGTGTAAGTTTTAAAACAAGGTAGAAGCATTTGCTTTGGACTTTCTTCTGCAAACATTGATCAGCTCACCAAGTTATCAGTTATTTGGTCAGATGATCATCTTTGATGTTTTTTGACAATATTTAGGAATTGGTTGTATCACTATCGAGGAGAACGGCTGAGCTGATTTTGATGATTTGGAAGGCATACAATTTGTATTGAAAGACTTGTGTTAGCTTTAAAACAAGGTAAGTGCATTTGTTTTGGACGCTCTTATGCAAACAGTGATCAGTTCACCAAGTTATCTATTTTTGGTCAGTTGATCATCATTGATGTTTTTTGACAATATTTAGGAATTGGTTGTATCACTATCGAGGAGAACGGCTGAGTTGATTTTGATGATTTGAAAGACCTACAATTTGTATTAAAAGACTTGTGTTAACTTTAAAACAAGGCAGGTGTATTTGTTTTGGACTCTCTTCCGCAAACATTGATCAGCTCACCAATTTATCTGTTATTTGATCAGACGATCATTATTGGTATTTTTTGACAATATTTTGAGATTGGTTGTATCACTATCGAGGTGAACGGCTGAGCTGATCTTGATGATTTGAAACGCATACAATTATTATGGAAAGCTTTAAAACAAGGCAGGTTCTCTTCTGCAAACATTGATCAGCAAACCAAATTATCAGTTCTTTGATCAGATGATCATCATTGATGTTTTTGATAATATTTAGGAACTGGTTGTATCACTATCGAGGAGAACGGGTGAGCTGATTTTGATGATTTGGAAGACATACATTTTGCTAGCTTTGAAACAAGGCAAGTGCATTCGGTTTGGACTATCTTTTGCAAACTTGGTCAGCATAATTGGCTTTTTGCTCACCAAGGTATCAGTTTTATCAGATGACCATCTGATGACAATGCTTAGGGTTGTGTACCAACATGCAAATTACTTTGAATTTAAAATCAAAACTAAGTAAATAGTCTTTAGGATGAGAGTGAAATGTTGCATCCTCTTCGAATAATACAAAAGAAGCTGATAATTGTTTAATGTAAGTCTGGATCTTATTTGGAACTTTCATGTCAAGGACAAATTTAAGCATCTTGCTAGGATGTATAAAGATTTTCAACAAAACAAATGCATTTGACCACAATGCAAGAGATCTCTCTCATCCATACACCACTAGTTTCTTTTACCCTTCACCATATATCTATTCCTCTTACCTCGTCAGCGAAATCTGGGTCAGTATCGAAAGAGACACTCAATGGTCTGCGGAGTCCTCTGGACACCAAACCGCCTTTGTAGTCGAAAGCCTTATCGACAGCTTCGTCGAATGCTTCCCTGGCGGTGTTGCCAGATCGGCGGCTAGGGAAGTCCATGTCATCGAAAGCGGCAGGGCGACGTTTAAAAACGTCATCGGCAGCATTGGTGAGGGATGAGGCGCGTTCTTCAAAAGGCTAGGGGGGAAATGAATATTGCCCAAACATAAAGGTCACATCACACAATGCTGATGATAGATTACTTGAAACACATATCAGGTCATATCACACAATACTGATGATACTTGTGCTTTATATTTATGACTTCTAAATTGATTTTTCAATAAGATTTTTACTATTTTTTGAGATTATTTATTATTACCTTGTCCAGTCTGCCGGTGAATTTCTTGTCCAGCCTGTCGAGTGCTGGCCTGTAGTAACTTTCGCCTTTGTCGTAATTGCAGTCGTAAACGCGCGTGCGTCTTGGCAGACGACGAGACATCCTTTAAAAATAATTAATAATCCAAATTATAAAATTAGCTTCTATAAATTACATCATCATCATATTATTAAAACTTATTAAGAAATTTGAAGCTTGAAAATTTGTTGATCTAATCGATGGAAATAATCGAGAATAATGTGAAGCGAATTATTTAACTAAAATTCTAAGTTATATTTGAGTAATGAAAACCACACCCATTTTATAATAAATTTAATTATTCGATATGTGTAATTTATAATAAAATTAATTTAACGATATAATAATAATAAATAATATAAACAACTTCAAGGCGGTCATCATTGAGGTTTATAACTTTGCTAAGACGACCGCAGCGCCGCAAGCGAGATAAAGCTGCATTTCAGCGTTATTTGATTCAAATATCATTCATAGATTTTTGATAAATAAAATTTAGATTTCGTGCAACACACTTGCTTGCAAATTATAACTTAATTTAGTCTTTGGCAGAATTTTAGCTCACTAATTCATCTGAAACTTTATATCAAATAATTAAATTGTATTAACAAGGTGAAGAACTGTTCAAATTTTCATGAAGGCAGGTCTAGCGGTTTCGGAGATCTAGTGAAAAAAGTAAAAAAAAAATGCTATCTGGCGGTCAAAAATGATCATTAGACATATCTACATCAAATTATCAGATATTTTATAGAGATTTTAACAATAAGTATAAATTTTGTTTACATTCCTATGGGTTACGTACCAAAGCTTATCCGTTAGACGGTGGCGCGGCGCTTACGCGCTTCGATATTTTGACTCTATGCAGTTAAAGCAGTACGATTGCTTTGAAAAAAAGTTCAGAATTTCCAAAATATTTCAAAATACATTTTCTTTAAAAAGTCTTTTTTTTCAAAATTCCTAAGATTTATTTTCTATTTTTTAGGATAGTTGTAAGACTTATTGTCTACTAAAATAATGCTGACGCCTTACTATAAAAAAGAAGTCTTAGTATATAGAAGTTTTGTTAAAGCGACTGCAGCGCTGTACAGGAGCGAAAGCACTAATTAAACATTTTGATTTTTTAAAATCATTTTTTAAGTTTCAACAGTTTACATAAGACTTTATGTAAAGATTTTTATGGCTAAAAACAATACAGAACTTTCGATTGACGTACGGATTTATATTTTTTTTATTGCACTGGGAGTCTTTTCACCAGTTTTAAATAATTCGTTTACTTTTTATGACCCATATGTTATGTCTATAAAAATAGTCGATAAATAAATTCAATAGATTAAAAATAGGTCGAGGAGAAGAAATCGAATCTCTCAGAGTTGCATATAAATAACATAATGATGAAGATGATGGGATGATTATTTTTGTTAAAATTAGATTTCAATGTCAGATGTGCAATCGTAGACTTTGTTTATGAACAGATTTTAAATATAAATATAAATATGAATATATATATATATATATATATATATATATATACACTCCTATTTATATATATAATTATAAATTTTCACCTGTTAACTGTTAATTTAACGGACGCCATTTTAATTTACTTTATTTAATAAAGTAACTGTTAATTTAACGGACGCCATTTTAATATTTAATTTTGTTTTACTTTAACTTTTGAATGTATAAAATATTGAAACTCTAGATTTTGTTGTTTTATGTTTAAAGTACAATGTTTTCGTGGTTTCAATAATGTTTTTAGTTTTTATTTAATTAAAACTAATTTTACCTGACATATAATATAAATAAAATAAGAAAAGCATTACTTATGTGCAAAACTACATGTCGCATTTATTGACGTCACTTACGTTTAAATTTAAAATTTAAATTTATATATTTATTACGAACTCATATATTAATGAATATAATCACTTCTATATTCATAAATATATAAATAATATTATTTCTAACGTCTTCTATTAATTCACAGAACGCCATTTTAATTTCACTGTCATTTTATTTTCGTTAATATTTTAATATAAATTATTTGAACTTTAATATTATCATTCGATATTTTAACTAATTCAATATAATAAGATATTGTTTCATTTATTTATATATATAATCACATATATTTAAAATATAAAATAATATATATTAGTTCTAACGCTTTCCGTTAATTCCCAGGACGCCATTTAATTCAACTGACATTTTATTTTCCGTTAATATTTGAATATAAATTATTCATACTTTAAATTTATTGTTCGATATTTTAAATAATTCAGTATATTAAGATATTATTCCATTTATTTATGAATATAATCACATATATTTATAAAAAAATAAATATATTAGTTCTAACGTCTTTCCATCGTCTTTCGTTAATTCGCAGGATGCCATTTTGATTTTACTGTCACTTTATTTCCGTTAATATTTGAATATAAATTATTCATACTTTAAATTTATTGTTTGGTGTTTAAATAATTCGATATAATAAGATTTGTTACATTTATTTATAAATATAATCACATATATTTATTGATAAATAAATAATATTAGTTCAAACGTTTTTTGTCAATAAACAGGACGCCATTTTAATTCAACTGCCATTTTATTTTCCGTTAATATTTGAATGTGAAATATTGAAAATTTAAATTTATTGTTCCATATTTTAAATAATTCAATATAATAAGATTTTATTACATTTCACATCATAAATATAATCACAAACATTTTTAAATAAATAAATATTATTAGTTCAAACGTTTTATGTCAATTAACAGGACGCAATTTTAATTTAACTGCCATTTTATTTGCGTTAATTTTTGAATGTGAATTATTAAATCTTAAACTTTATTGTATTGTAATATAAATAGATGTTGTTATTAATCTTGGCAATTTTATAAATATTTTAAGACACATAAGTCTATCATTATTTATATCTATTATTTTCTGACCAAATAAGTAGAGTAATAAAAACAATACGTAATCATTTCCTTCATCCTGTTCGAAATGTTAAAAGAAAACAATTCTCGTCATTACGGATGTTTTACTATAAAATTTGTGTTTTGGCACGTACACCAATAATACTATTATTAGAACTTCATTTATTTTATTATAGAGTCTTAAATAAAATATTATTGAATTTTCACAAAATCAGAAATTGAAGTATTTTGTTATGGAAATCTATTTTAAGTAACGATTTTACAGAAAAATTTGTAAATGATTCATTTATATATATTGTAATTTACTACTAAAAAAAACTAATATTTTTAAATTTTTACCTCAATTGAGGAATTATTATATATTTATTTAAATATATATTTTATTATGTAAACATGTTATACTTATTGTTATTGGTTTATTTATTATATAAATAAGCACAGCAGTAGTCAATATTAATGTTTTTGAATCATTCAAATCGGTTGATCCCTACTCTCGAAATTGTGGATAAAAAATTGTATCCATAAAAAACACATACGCACACACCCACATACATCAATTTTACTAAGCTATTCCAAAATGTTCAAAGGTCTTGAAACGTAAAGATATCCAAAAAAAATAATTTTCGATTTTTTACTATACTATAACTTATTCTAAAGAAAGTGAAAAAAAGATATCACTGCAGAGAGATTTTACAGTTTTGCAATAAAATAAGAAAGAAGTGCATTGAGGTGTTGAGGTTATGTTGTCTTGCAATTTTCACATAAATAAGGGTAGATTTACATGCTATAGTTGGTGGCGTCTCTGCGATTTGCGAAAAGAATTAAAATTAAGGTGATGTCAAAGCGGCCTTGTTTGCGATCTATTTATACTTGCTTATCTATGGAATAAGCATGATACTTTCCCTTATAGTAAGATTTTTTTTATTTCGTCAAATAACAATCAAGATACAGTTATAAGCTATATTACAAAATTAAGAAAATAAAAACGTATGTTTAAATAAGGTAATAAAATAGGGTATCACTACAGATGGTGTTACATGTCTTTTTACTCTATGGTTTTACAGTCAGATACGAAAGAAGTCGATTAAGGTGTTGAGGTTATGTTGTCTTCTCTATTTACTTCATAAGATACCTTCACAATTAACAAATCTTACTCAAACTTATCTTATCTTATTTTAAGACAATAGTAATATAAAATGGCAAGCTTATTCGAAAATAGACTTATTATTTTGCACTTGTTGAGTATTATGTAAAAATTTTATGTGGGTTAATGGAAAATAATATGACAATATATATATATATATATATATATATATATATAATTTTTTTCTACTCACTTGTCCTTTTTATTATTTAATTACAAATTTCTAATAATATTTTTCTCCGTCTCCAGTCGCCCGTTACCGTCGCACAACACTACAGGTCCACTACTGGTCGTGTGTCGGCCAGACACCTAGCACCGTTTAAAAATAGCCTAAGGATTAGCTATTTTTACGAGCGCGGTCAAAAGTCTCTGGTGAACAAGCTGAGGCCTTAGGACCAGAAAAGGAAGTTCTTCTGGACAACTATTATTTTTTGAAAAGCTCTTTTTTATAACAATTATTTTTTCATCTTTATGGGATGTCGTATGTCTTTAAGAATTTTTGATAATAAATAAAAACGAATATTTATACATTCATACGATTAATTATTATAAAATTGATAGCATTCCGAATTTTGCTGCAGCTGAAGCGGCAGCATTCGAGTCGAAAGGGTTAATATTGCAAACTAAATAAATGCAAAGTATAATATGTTTTTGGCAAATATATATTTATTTTACAAAATCTTGAAAAATATTACAAAATATGATATGGTTTGGATCTGAGCTAAAAAAAGGTTTTGACACATAATTTCAAAATGTTGCATCAAAATTTCATTCTGTTCATTGATTAAGCATATTATTTCAAATCACGGGTGCTAAACACATGTAACACAATAAAAGTGCTTTACACTCTCTTAGTGTTTTGTGCCCTCAATAGAGGGACTCCAAATTTATCACTCTTTGTAAAGAACTGATTATTTTATTATACTACACGTACCTTAAACGTTCAAAATTTTTTATTATATAATTTTTGTGAGAACATATTTGTTATTTAGTTGAAAATCTATTTTTTACACGTACTTATTGTTCTCATTATATTTTTTCAAATTTATTAGACTTATCTTTTCTATGAAAGGAATGTAACTTTAATTTTATTTATTTTCGCTATTCATAGAGGCGCGACGAATTTAGCACGTAAATTTACCCATAGGTTTAATTCTAGATAAGATTTATTTAACTATATAATTCATAATATTTTAATTATTCATATTTCATGTTTTATTATGATTAAATTGAAAAATATTAACAGTTAAATTAATAAACAAAATAAAATTATCATGCTTCATTTTTATATTATGTGTCAAAACCTTTTTTAGCTCAGACCCAAACCATATTAACACTCCTTGAGTTATTTTAAAAAGTTTATTGAGATTTTGTAAAATAAATATTGATCATAGCCAAAAGATACATATTATGTGTTTTTAATAAAATAATGATCATGTGATCATATATTAATTTAAGAAATTATATTAGCAATACTCAATGTCACAATATGTTGTGTTTTTCATTATATCTTAAACTAGTAATTATAATTTACTTTATTTATTAACAAGGATTAAAAAAAAAACAATTGTTATTGATTACTATTTATTTAAAAATATTTATAAATGTATTATTATTATAATATTAATATTTTTACAAGTATTTTAAATTAGAGGGCCTTAAATTTTTACACTCATTCATAAAATAAATTTTAATCAATTTACTTTTTGTTTTATTCATTTATTTATTCTATATATTTATTTATTTATTTTATTATTAATAATATTGCAAATTTTAGGATGAATATTTTTTATAAATAGACAAAGATATTTTGAATTGATGAATAATACTATTTAATATAAGGCTAGTTTATATTGTTTTATTTAAGGGCTAGTTTATTTTAATTCTTACAATATTTTATTCATAAATTATAATTAAATGAATATTTTTGATTTATAATTATATTATTATAACTTAAATTTGCATTTTGCAATAATTATTGATATATAGTATTATAAATTAAATAGCCAAATATTAAATTAAATAAAAAACAAAATAAAATTAACATACTGTATTTTAAAATTATGTTAATTATGTTAATTATGTCAATTATGTTTATTATTATTATTAATTATGCCTATTTATCTTTGGTCAAAACCATACATAAGGATCAAAACCGTTTTTAGTTCAGATCCAAACCATATCAAAATTCTTCAAATTAAACATTTGCATATAAATCTATTTATTATTATTTATTAATATATAGAATATAAACAATTTGTATTGAAAATAATAATGAAGATATTATTATTAACTAATACATTTTTACAAGAATTTTAATTTGAAAAAAAAAGCTCTTATATTTATCTATAAAATAATATTTGAAGTTTTATTGAATATAAAAATATTTATTTGTATTTATTAATATTATTACAAATTTCTAAGATAATTTTCTTCACAAAACTTGACAATATAGTAAAAATAATAATAATAATTATTTTATTATTATAATTTGTGATGCAATGGAACAATATTATTTAAATAATATGACTTAATGATTAATAAAAGACTAATTCAATTTTGAAACTTATACAAATCATTTAGTATATAGTTTGTACTTATAATTATATATTTTTTTATTATTGCAAGTTTTAACAATCAGATTACAATATAATCTATAAGTTAAAAGTGATGGCATTGAAAATAAAAATCAAGAAAAAAAAGAAGAATAAAAAAAAATAGAATTAAATGAATGAACTTATATTTATTTATATATACACAAAATTCATTTATAAATAATATAATTTAAACAATCTACAATCCGTTAAACGATAAAAATTTAAATTCAAATACAGATTTGTCTAAAAAATAAACAAATAAAACCTGAACCTAATATTTATTTATATATGTAAATATATATATGTAGATATATAAATTTCATTATTAATTTTGTGTAAAATCGAATTTATTAACAAAATATTAAATTAATGAATAAAAAAAAGTTATATTTTGACATACAAGAGGGCGCCACAGTCGCCATGTTTTGACATGTCAAATGTCACATAACCTGCAAATTAAATTGTGCAGAAATAAACAAAATATTATGCAAAAACATTAAAAAAATCTATAATTTTACGAAATAATTATAAATTTGAATGGTTTTAATATAAATAATAATATTCAAGATGTAACAAATGATATATATGTTGTGTAATTAATTTATTTATTGTGTAAAGTATATGGATGATGACAGAGTATACAAATATTAAATATTATATTAAATTACTTACTTAAATAATCAAATTATTTAGTTAAAGTATAAAACATTGTTATATAATATATGTATAATAATAATATAATTAAAGGGTTTTTAAATTATTTACCTAACAATCACCATTTTAGTACAATAGAAAAAAACTTAACATCTTGTGTAAGATTTTATAATTTTATTATTTAAATAGAGAATGATTTCGTTTTCAATCTAAGTTTCTTAAAAGCTGTACCATTTTATATATTGGTTGTTTTGTTATTTTTGATAATTGTGAATTGTATATCTAATACATCTTAGCCCTTCGAGTTTCTTCGCAAACCTAAAACTTCAGTTTGTGAAACAATAGGAGCTTCAACGATAAGCTGAATTTATAAAGATATTTCCAAGATGCTAAAAAGGCTCAGAAAGCAAATATAAATTGTTTTACAACAAATATATGCAACAAATATATGTTTTTTCAGTTAATATTATCTCGTGATTATCCATTACCCCACAACAATGATTACGAACTTCTAACCCTGTACAATTTACCAAAATGCCTTTACAAAGTCTTTTATTAAAACGATGTAGTGCTCGTTTGAATTTGGTGCATTGTAGAAATTTTGCAAACGGTCAATTAAATACTGAAGAAAATGGGCTGCCACCAAAGAAATCCAGAGTTGTCATATGTGGAGGAGGCGTTATGGGGGCTTCTGTCGCTTATCATTTAGCACAAATGGGATGGGGCCCTCATACTGTTCTACTAGAACAAGGAAGGTAGTAATTGATACATTGGTACTTGAATAATTAGAGTATTATGTATTAATACTTCTTTTTCTGTGTTTTATTATTTATTTTCTTTTAGGTTTGGTGGCGGTTCTACCTGGCACACGTCTGGTTTAGTAGGAGAATTTAAACCAACTTTGTCTCAAGTTAAATTGGCACAAAGTTTCTTTGGGTTTGTTGAAGGATTTGGATAACAAAGGTCTAGCGACTGGTTGGAAGAAATGTGGTTCCTTGAATTTGGCTCGGAGCAGGGATAGGATGACTTTGTTTCGACATATGAAGGCCCAGAGTATGTAAGTGGAAATTAAATATATGTATATATATATATATATATATATATATATATATATATACTAGATGACCCGACAGGCGTTATCCTGTACCCACGCCTACAATTTTTTAATATTCTTAATAATCTAATATTTTCTAGGCTCATAAGTAAATTGAATTTTTTGGCAGATGACAGTTTTCATTTGTTTTCAATGCCAAACAATGTCTCAAATATTTTCAATGTTATACGATGGTATGTCGTTTTTAGCAATTTTTTCCATTTATTTCTGCAATATTACTATATTTTTATAATCACATACATTCTAAAAAATTCTTTTAACAAATTTCAGAAAGATTTATCAAAATCCGAAAAATCGTTTAGGCTGAGTATATTTTTCATGCATCATTACAGAAGAATTATATATATAGAACATCTTATATATAGAATTCTTCTAATTTTTTTTCTAATTTTTGGATTAAATTTTTTATTTTTATTTTTTTATAATATGGCACTAAGAAATACATACAACCCTAAATTTTTACTTCATTATTACCAACCTCTATTTTTTTAATAGCCATTTTAGCAATTCAACCATTTTTTATCCGAAGTTCAGTCATTGAATATTTTTTAAATAATTTTAGTTTAGTTTTTGAGCTTGAAGAAAAAACATAATTTTACTTTGAAATATAATTTATTATTATTAAAGTATGTCCAACTCTTTTTCATTTGGAGGTAAACTTTTTTTATTTTATTTTTTTAATGTGGAATTGACAAAATATATACAATTCTTTTACTTCAGAATATTATTTATTTTTATCAAGGGTTTTGTCTACCCTTAACATTTTTTTTAATTTTGAGACCAATTTTCTATAATTTTAAATTGAAAAATAAACTATTTTTACTTCAATCAGCTATATATTTTCATCAAGGGTTGTCCATCCCTATTTTTTAAATTTTGGAATCAATTTTTTTTTAGTTTTATTTTTTTTATGCTGAATTTAAAAATGCACACAACTCTAAATTTTTACCCCATCCTCCTTCTACAAATCTCTGTTTCATAATAGCCATTTACTTAAAAAACAACAATTTATTTTTATCGAGGGTTGTCCGCACCTGCCATTTTCCTATTGTACAAATATTTCCCGATGCGCACAAACAGTACATAGTTGATAAACGGTTTGCATAAAAAGCAATTTCTGCAAAGAAATAGAGATTGAGCGATTCTAATCAGAATCTATGTCGAAGCATCTGTACGTTCTGTGGTATCTCGTATGTAGCTACTGATTACAGTTGACGTCCACACTTAAATAAAATACATTTGTAGAACCAGAAACGGATTAAATGAAATGTGTCAAAGAAATTAATTTAATGTATACAATTACAGGTATTATAAGTATGTTTGAAAGACACCAATTGAAAATCGCAATGATTTGCCCTTTCCACTCGAAGAATTAGTACGTATTTCGCCACCGGCAGCATCCGAGTGGAAAGGGTTTATTTTTAGTGCAAATGAAAAAACGGTGTTATATTTTATCTAAATAGTTGAATTGCAAGTGTTATTAATTAGTTGTTTATGTACATGCCTCAGGAAGTTAATGCAAGTACATGGCAAGTACTTACTTACAACTTAAAACTTGTAATTTTTGTAAATTGCAAAAATTAAATAAAAAATTTTAATGTTGGCACGCGTCGGCGTCATGTTGAACAGTTCTGGCCATAGATAATAGTTTTTCCCGCCAAATTTTGTCCATTGATTTTTTTTTTAAAAGCTGTTGATGTTTATTATCAAAATTGTTAATTCAATATTAATAAATACATATTGCACAATAAATAAACGCAATTGTTCAGCAGTTTTTCAGAAATTATTTTATCAATTATTCAATAGTTTTAAAAAAGCGCGCCAAATGGTGTGAATGCGCGCAATGGTGAAAACAAAAAAGTTATGAAAAGAAGAGTAAGTAGATAGTGTTTGTAGATTAGATGAATGTGTAAAGAATTATAAGATATTATTTGTATTTTTTTTGTTAAAAGGTTTGTGGAAAGTGCTATTATATTAAAGTGAACCAAAAAAAAAATCAGTGAAGGAAAAATCTAAACAAACAGTTAATTGTTTATACTAATTCTTGTAGAGGTGGCAAGATCTTGATAAATCCTGAATTATAAAACTTGCTGTACATCTTACAAGAAGCCTTCTAGGAAAGTATGAAGTTGATTTTATTATATATAAAAGTCAGTATATGAAATAGACTTAAAGAACCAAATTTGAGAATATATCGATAAGCTATTGGATGTTATAAATCATTCTACAAAGCAAGAATTTGATATTGCAGCTTATGTCAAACCAGAATTTTGTCTATAAAGCTGTGTCTTACAAGGAGCACCTTAAAAAAGTATAAAGCCAATACTATTATATAAAGTCAGTATTTAAAATACATCTGAAGAACCAAAGTTGTTATTAAATGATATAGAATATATCGATGAGCCATTGGATGTAATAAATCATTCTATTAAGCAAGAGTTTGATATTTCAGCTGATGTTAAACCAGAATTTTGTCTATAGTAGCTGTGTCTTACAAGGAGCTTCTTAAAAAGGTATAAAGTTGATAAATATGTCTGAAGAAACAAAGTTTGAGGCTTTGCAATATCTAATTAATATTGCAAATCATTTTACAAACCAAGATTCCAATATTTCATCTGATATGAAACAAGTATCTTCTCCAGAAGATAATACAACATGCTCAGAACTCATTATGAAGTCTGATGTAGCATTAGAAAAAAATACTAAACAAGATTGTATATGTGAAATATGCAAACAGACTTTCGATACTTCTATTACATTAGCCCAACATTTAACAACACATTCTGAGAAGTCATTAAAAAACCAAAATGCTGATGAGGTACCTATAAGATCTTTAAATAAAATCAAAGACAAACTTTATGAATGTGAAATCTGTAACAAAACATTCGATAAACAAAGAAAATTATCAAGACATACACAAACACACAACAATAAACATACAGTCACTTGTGAAATATGCTCTAAATCATTTTCTACTTCAAGCAGATTAAAAAGACATACTGAATTTCACTCTAAACAACTGCCTCACTCTTGTGATATATGTGGTAAAATCCTTGCAAATTATGCATCACTAAAAGCACATTTACTTACCCATGCTGCACGTTTACATGAATGTGGTAAATGTGGTAGGAAATTTACCCATTTATATGTTTTAAAACGACACATGTTCACACATTCTGATGAACGACAGCATACTTGTGAAACTTGTGGTAAACAATTTAAATTCTTGAATGATTTAAAAGTGCATCAGGTTCTCCATACCGGAGAGCGACCTTTCAAATGTGATGTATGTGATAAAACTTTTGCTTATGCGAGTAATGTGAGGCAACATATGGTTGTTCATTCAGATAAACGTCCTTTCAAATGTGAGACTTGTGGTGTGGGCTTTAAAAAAGCGGGGAATCTGAAAGATCATATGAAGATACATGCTAAGGATCGTCCTTTTGATTGTGGGACTTGTGGTAGCACTTTTATACACCTGAGGAGTCTTATTAGGCACCAGAAGATACGTAAACATAAGAATATTGATTGAGAAATTGTATATTATGGAAAATATACTGATTTTGTTTTAATTGAGTAATTTAATAGTCAATACAATATTGTATCTTTCATGAATTGTAGTATTTGTAAATAATTGTAGTAAATAAACATTTTTTTATCATTGTATTATTTGTTATTTGTTTGATTTTTTTTGTTTTTGTTATTAACTTTCTGAAGGGTAAGTTATTGTAATCGTCCAAAAATCGAAATTGAAAATTTTTGCATATCTGAGGTTTGTGAACATTTTGGCATATCTCAGAAAAAATGGATGTGTTTGTGTATGTATGTATGGATACAATTTTTCGTCCACGTTTTCGGGCGCACAGATTAACCGATTTGAATGATTCAGAAATCATTCAATTTTCATTGATAGGGAGATGTGCTGATTAGTTTTTGGCAAAGGCCGGTCCAGCCGTTTTGGAGATACGGACCAAAGAGTGCAGAAAATAGAAATCGAGTTTTTGAGAGAACAAAGCATCCAATTTGAATGATCCGAAAAACATTCAATTTGTAATGATGGGGAGAAGTAGTGGTTAGTTTTTGGCAAAGGCAGGTCTAGCCGTTTGGGAGATATAGAGCTAAATGTGCAAAAATGGCAGTTTTTGAAAGAACTAAGCATCCGATTTGAATGATTCAAAAAACATTCCGGTTGTTGACGAAACGATTTATTTTGAAAAAAAAATTGTTTCAAATTTTTTTTTATCTCTAAAATTTTTTTTTATCTAAGTTTTATTCTTCGAATATTTAATTGTGGTACAGGAAGTTCCAGCAATTTGTCTTATGGCACGATGCCAAACACCACTAGTTATTAAGTTCTATTTGCTAATTTGTTCTTGTTATATCATTATATAATAATAATAATGAATGGTAGTCAGCACGAAGGCAGGTCCATGGTGTGAAAGCCACCACAAATAAATGATTTCCTTACCTTTCGTCTATCATTCCCATTACCACTAATTCCCCCCCCCCTTTTATATTCATGTATTTTTCTTTCCGAATTTCTGCTTCCATGCTTCTTGGTCCTGCGCTTCGTCTTTCAGTTCCCTGTATTTTCTCTTCTCACATAAGGCGTCAATCCTTTGCATTTTTCTTCTTCCTATTCTTTTCATTCCTTTTATTTTACCACGGCACTCTTTTTGCAGAAGGGGTCCGATCCAGTTTCCTTTTCTTCTCAGGATCGTGCTCAGTAGTCACTTTTCTCAGGACTTCTTCATTTGTTATTTTGTCTGTCCACTCTATCTTCTCCATTCGCCTCCTGCACAACATTTTAAAACTCTCGAGGTAGTTAAATCTTGTCGGCCTTTCTTAGAGTCCATGTCTCTGATCCGCACAGAGCTATGCTCCATACAAAGCACTTTATTAGTCTCTTTAGCAAATCGAGACTCATTTTGCTCGTCAGTAGTGTTCTTCTTTTCTTGGACGCCACCTTGGCGCTTGCGATGCTTGTCCTCTCGAGGTAGTTAATTCTTGTCGGCCTTTCTTAGAGTCCATGTTTCCGATCCTTACAGAGCTATGCTCCATACAAAGCATTTTATTAGTCTCTTCCGCAAGTCGAGACTTATTTTGTTCGTTAATAGTGTTCTCTTCTTACTGAACGTCACCTTGGCGCTTGTCCTGATCTTTCTCGTGCAGTATCCGTGTCTGGTCAGTATATTATTACATATTAATTGTTATTCGTCTACTAAATTTATTCTTATATGAGAAGTTCCAACAAGCCATATTGACTATATACAACTAGTTTTTTTTTAAATAGACCAGACAAATTTATCCAAAATTAACTAACTTTCAAGATTTTCTAACTTTCAACATCAAAAGACTCTACAAAAAATGGTGTACTCACAGTTAGTGAATTGTGCAAAAAAAATCTTGCAGTTCCTGGAACATCAACTGTGAACTGGTGACTCCAAAGCAGTGCAAAGACTTGTGCCCCCTCCTACGTACGGATGATCTTGTCGGGGGGCTCTGGATTCCCGGAGACGGCGTTGCTGATCCATATCAGACCTGTATGACATTGATAAACGAAGCAAAACTTGGAGGTAAAGATCAAAAAGCTTATTAGCCGACTTCAGTCCTTTACTGTTGTAAATTGATCCCATTTCCCATATTTTTCAGGTGTCCAGGTGGTGGAACACTGTCCAGTAACCGGTGTAATCCAGGAAGGCGGCAAAGTAGTCGCCGTGAAAGCTGGCACTGGCTTTGTGGAATGTGTCTATTTTGTTAATTGTGCTGGTTTTTGGGCCAGAAAAGTCGGACAGATGTCCGAACCACATGTCAAGGTACTAAATGAATCCCATTTAATCAAAATCTCTTTTCACCATTCTTGGTTTTAGGTTCCTTTACACCCAGTGGAGCATTATTATCTGCACACCAAGAAGATACCAAATTTAGACCCCAATACACCTGTGGTAAGAGACTTGGATGGGCACATTTACTTCCGAGAAAAGGATGGGCATTTGATGGCTGGTGGATTTGAAGTTATTGCTAAACCTGCTTATGAGGATGGAGTCATACCAAGTAATAAAATCATTCTTGGCAAGTCCAGAACTTCATGAATATTTATATCTAATTGTCTATTTAAGTGTCAAATTGTGAACGAGTTCTACCAGAAGACTGGGATCACTTTTATGTCTTGCTTGAAGAAATGCTGAAACGAGTTCCTACTTTAGAAGATGCAGTTTTGGAGCGACTGTCAAATGGACCTGAAGCTTTTTCACCAGATGGAAGATGGATCATGGGAGAAAGCCCAGAAGTAAAAATCTCTTCACATAATATTGTAATTGTGATTGTTTTGAGTCTAAAAATCTATTTCTTCTAGATTCAAAATTATCTGGTGGCAGCTGGTATGAAAACTGTAGGAATGTCTTCTGCTGGTGGTGTTGGTCTTTCTATTGCTGAAGTTATTACACAAGGATACACCAGATTTGATACTTATGAATTGGACATTAATAGATTTCTAGGGCTGCACAATAATAGAAAGTTCTTGAGAGACAGAGTCAGAGAAGTACCTGGTAAAATATACATTAAAGAAGATTTTGGAGTAGCAGTATTAATAACTGTTTTTATTTCCAGGTATGCATTACGGTTTGAAATATCCTTTTCCGGAGTACCAAACTGGACGGAATTTGAGAATGTCTCCAATATATCCTGCACTTCGAGAAGCTGGTGCTGTTTTTGGACAAGTTATGGGTTATGAGAGACCTGCTTACTTTGATCCACCAAATGAAGGTAATAATAGTTAGAATAAAATTATTTAAATTTAAAGTTATTGTTGTCAAAAAGTAATATTTTAAGTACAAGGTATAGCGGGGCTTAAAGGTCCATTTAATATTAAAAATAAGACGTTTGACCTTGTGCCTCCTGACGCCTATGGGGTAAAAAGAATCAAGTGACAAGTTTTTGAAAAACATTTTTTGATGAATTAGTTGGGTGTTTTACTGAACATATTCAGATACTTGTTTATTTTATATGTTTTTTTTTTGTGATAAGTATGGGATAACAATGGGAAATGATAAGTTCTATTTCTAATCTGTATTTTTTTTATCCCAAGATCATTCAAACGAGTTTTCAAGACCTTACAAGATAGCTTACACGAATACTTTTAACAAACCTCATTGGTTTGATATTGTGAGTGAGGAATATGCAGCATGTCGAGAGAAAGTTGGGCTTAGTGACTATTCATCCTTTACTAAAATTGACCTATGGGTAAGTTAGTTATATTTATTTAGTAACTTAAATTCCGAGCTGTTGTGGAATAATAATAGTAATAAATAGTAGTCTGGCCGAAGGCAGGTCCATGGTATGGGAGCACCACAAAATCAATGATTTTCTTTCCCTTCCTTGTTTATTATTCCCACTATATTTATTGTTTTATTACCTTTAATCACTTTACATTGGTTTTTATACATTTTCTTTTCTAAATTTCTGCTTCCATGCTTTCTGGTCCTTTTTTTTTGCATAGTTTTATTGTCAATCAAAATAATATACATTTTTTAAGACAATATGATGTTGGTGTTAATGCATTTAAGAGATTATCTCCTATGAGATATCTCTCTTTTTTTTATTTTTGACATTTTATTTAAGATCGTATGGTCACCCAAACATATTTTTAAAACAGTTAAGCGAGGAATATCCCACACAAAGATTGAAAAAAAAATGGCCATACGATCTTCCTGGTCCTGTGCTTCGGCTTTCAATTTCCTGTATTTCCTCTTCTCGTAAAAGTTATCAACCATCTGCATTCTTCTTCTTTCCAATCCTTATAGTCCTTCTATTTTGCCTTCGACGACGTCGTGTAGTAGACACTCTTTTTACAAATGGGTCCGATCTAGTTTCTTTTTCTTTTCAGGATTGTGCTCAGTAAAGTCAAGATGTCCATGTTGCGGAATATGATAGTTTTATTGAATATTTACATAAACCTTTAAAATTAATAACCCTTTCCACTCGGATACCGCCGAAATACATATTAATTCCAGAATTTGCGAGTGGAAAGGGTTTATACTATTATGTAGAATTAAAAATTGATTAATAATTTTAAGATTATATTAATTATGTAATAAACTTCTGGAAGAAGAAGATTATTTTTGCCAAAAAATCTGATTTTCTAATTCTGTATTTCAAGTCATTCTGAATCGTTTGACACCGAAATTGAAAAAAGTATGTGTGTAAGACAAAAATTGAACCTTTGTGGTCATCTTTTCGAAACCGACTGAACCGATTCCAAAGATCTTTAAGCAATTTGATGAACTAGATTAGTTTTACACGATGATTGGATGAGCGGTTTCTTTGTATTTGCCAGATAAATGAAAAATGTTTCGTCCAAATTTTTTCCAAAAGTTCAGAATTCGATTTTGAAAATCCAAAAGCTGTATGTTCCAATTCTTCCGAATACTGGTTGGAAATTTGCTTTTAGTAAAGATCGGCTGGGCCGTTTTTACAACTTTAATAAAACTTTGCATAGTGATAGTGTATGATGTAGTTTAACAAAAATCCTCAAATATTATAGGCTTGGGAAAAGTGGTTTAATTATAAAAAATCATTAAAGAATTTATATTTAGAATTTGCCGAGTGTCTAAGAAGCCATAGTATTTTTTGCAACTTTGCACTAAGTCAACTATTTGGCAAATTTGTGCAAAAATGGATAATTTTTATATGTTTCTAACATTATTTTAATTTAATTATTTTATTCTAATATTATTTACATTTCTGTCTTAAGTCACTTGGACTTATGAGGCAATTCTGCCTCATCACATAGCGTTGACATGGCAACGCTATCTTATGCTTATTTATTGGCAGACAGAATCTTCGATGATGCAGTTATCATAAGATTCTTTCTTGCTTGTTTATAAATAGATCATATTTATCTATCTTTTCTTTCCAACTATCAATTTAACTCGTATCTCCTTTTCTATATCTATCTATTTCTCTAAATAGACTTTTTACTACCAATAAACAAGCATAAGATAGCATTATAATGAAAAAACTATGTTATGAGGCAGAATTGCCCCATTAATTTTTAACAATGCACTTTGTTCATAACAATAAAACTCATTAATTGCATTTTTACCAAAAAATATTGTAGTAACGCTTACCATACTTATCCAAGCCTAAGGAAATATGTATGGGAAAGCGTTCTGTTAGGTTTGGACAACATGGTAAGCAGTCATGTTCTTTTTTTAGAATTTTGTGAAAGTTTGTGGAATTTTTAACTTAAATTGCTATTATAAGTTCTGAGACAAGTCCTGTTATTGGAACATCACTCATGTTTTCTTGGATTATTAAAATATTTCGAAGTTGCCTTAAGTTTTATGTTTCTATTTTCAGTCAAAAGGTAAAGAAGTAGTTCATGCAAGTTGCCTTAAAATTTATGTTTCTATTTGCAGTAAAAAAGATACAGAAGTAGTTCATACAAGTTGCCTTAAGTTTTATGTTTCTATTTTCAGTTAAAAGGTACAAAAGTAGTTCATGCAAGTTGCCTTAAGTTTTATGTTTCTATTTCCAGTCAAAAGGTACAGAAGTAGTGGACACTCTTCAATACTTGTGTTCCAACGATGTAAATGTACCAATTGGCAGCATCATTCATACAGGTATGCAGAACCGGCAAGGTGGTTATGAGAATGATTGCTCTTTGGCTCGACTTGCAGAAAACCAGTAAGTGAAAATGGAAATGGAACTTCTTCTCCATCTCTCTCTATCTGTCTATGAATATTCTTTTTTTTTTCTATATATCTCTTTTTAAATAATTATCTCAATCACATTTTCTCCCCTATTTATCAGTCTATCTACCTCTTTGTTTCTCTATCTATTTATTATTAATATAATTTAAAATTTCTTTTATCTCTAGTTATATGATGATTGCTCCAACTATCCAACAAACAAGGTGCAAAACCTGGATCCAAAGACACTTACCATCCGATGGCTCCGTAGCAATTTCTGATGTGACATCAGCCTACACGGCAATATGCATAATGGGTCCTTTTACCAGGATTTTACTGTCTGAGTTAACAGATACTGATTTGAGTCCTAAGAATTTTCCTTTCTTTACTTTTAAACAACTGGATGTCGGTTTGGCCAATGGAATCAGGGCTATGAATTTGACACATACCGGAGAATTGGGATATGTTTTATATATACCCAATGAGGTAAATAATAATAATAATAAAAATAATAATAGTAATGAAGAAGTGAAACTTTGAATTTGAAAATGAAAATAGGATGAAATAAACTCATATTAACTTCCTGTAGGGTAAGTTATTGTAATGGGCCGAAAATCGGAATTGAAAATTTTTACATTTCTCGACGTTTTGAAGGTTTCTGAACGTTTTGGCATACTTCAGAAAAAATGGATGTGTGTGTGTATGTATGTATGGATACAAATTTCCAGTCACGTTTTAGGGCGCACGGATCAACCGATTTGAATGGTTCAAAAAACATTCGATTCCTATTGATAGGGAAAAGAGCTGATTAGTTTTTGGCGAAGGCAGGTCCAGCCGTTTCGGAGATACGGAGCAACAAGTGCAGAAAATAGAAATCGACTTTTTGAGAGAACGGAATATCCGATTTGAATGATCTAAAAAACATTCAATTAGTAATGATTGGGAGAAGTGTTTATTAATTTTTGGCAAAGGCAGATCCAGCCATTTCGAAGATACGGAGCTAAATATGTAAAAAATGGCAGTTTTTGAGAGAACTAAGCGTCCGATTTAAATGATTCATAGAACTTTCTGCTTGTCTTAAGAAAATAATTGATTTTGGAAAAAAAAATTTGTATGATTTTTTTTTTTTTTTTTTAGTTTTTTTGTATATCGAAAATAATTACAATAATGTTACAATATTTATGATAATCTATTTGAAAACATTGAGTATTCCTCGAACATTGCCATACACCCCACTAGTTTTATTTTAGTTTCTTTCTAGACAAAGCAGTAAAAAATGGATGTGATAATAGTAGAAAAATAAATACTTTACTTAGTATGAAACAGAAAGAAGAAACAATTTATAAATAGATAGATAGTTTGATAGGGAAAAAAAGAGGTGGATAAAGATCGATGTATCTATCGATATATTAGATTAAGAGAGAGAAACGAGATGAGTGGTAGATAGAGAGATAGAGAAAGAAAGTTATAAAGAGAGCATCTATGAATAATATAACATTGCAATTATAATATTGTATAATAGTTAAATCCATATTATCCCATATTCAAAAATATAATTTTAACATATTTGAAAATAAAGAAACCAAAATAGCCATGGAGAAGTATCAAAACTTACAAAATTAGGTATATAACAAACCCCACTAGACAAGACCCTGAAATCATATTATTATATATAAAAATATTAATATTATTTTAAGTAAAATAATAAAAGTCTGTATAATTACTTAGTATCTTATGTTTTTTTTATTTTCAGTTTGCTCTGCACGTGTACAGTGAACTAATAACAGCCGGTCAAAAATATGGTTTGAGACATGCAGGTTATTATGCAATGAGAGCACTTCGTATTGAGAAGTTTTATGCTTTTTGGGGCCAAGATTTGGATACTGCGACTACTCCATTGGAATGTGGAAGAGCTTGGAGAGTTAAATTTGATGTAAAAAGGAAAAATACTTATGATATATTTTTATGTTAAGATAATTGACAACTTGCAGATACTCTTAAAGTCAACTAATTAGTAAGAAGTTACTTATTAAGTTTTTTAAATTAAAAACACACATTAAAGTCAACTAAGAAGTTATTTTTTAATGGTTTAACCTATTTATTAGCAATTATTTAAGGTTAAGATATTGAATTTAAAAGAAGCTAACTCCTATTATTAATGATACTCTTGGGTTTATTAATTTATCACTTCTTCCATTTAACAAATTTTATCTTCAACTTACCTTTTCTTTTCTAGAAAGGTGTAGATTTTATTGGAAGAGAAGCCTTATTGAAACAGAAGCAAGAAGGTGTGAAAAAAATGTATGTTCAGTTGTTGCTGAATGATCATGATCACGAAACAGACATTTGGAGTTGGGGCGGTGAACCAATATTTAGAAATGGGGTTTATTGTGGGATGACTACGACTACTGGGTATGGATTCACATTTAAGAAACAGGTGATAAATTGAAATATGTTATAAAAAATTATATATATATATATATATATATATATATATATATGTATAAATAAATAAATAATTAAATATTATGAATTTTTGTCTTTGTTTTAGGTCTGTTTAGGTTTTGTGATGAATTTAGATGCTGAAGGAAACATGCAACGAGTAAGCAATGAATACATTTTGTCAGGAGATTATGAAGTTGATATTGCTGGCATCAGGTATAAAAAATAGCAAAACTGACAACTCTGCTTATTTATTTGTTACATCACTGATACTTGAATTATTTATAATTAACTTTATTATCTAATAGACACATCACTCTCTTTTATCATTTTTTTTCTTGGTTTCTTTATTGGAATCTTTTTATTACATTTCAATCATTTCACATCTTTTTTTTCTATCATTGATTTTACCAGACAATTTTTAATGATGATGCTACAAAATATAAAAGATACAACAAATATACCCATAACTACAACTTTATTATCCATATTGAGAGTATTTACACAAATAATTACATGTATATGATTTTTTATTTATTTACTATTTTATCTGTTTAGATACAATGCAAAAGTGAATCTTCATTCACCCAACTTGCCGACCAAATATCCTGATCAAGAACGTGAGGCTTACAAAGCTACGAGGGACAAAATTGATGAAACTAATATTCTTACTGTAGGAAGATAAATAGAAAGAATATAATGTATTGAAATATAATCAGATAAAGAAGATATAGTATTGACAATCTTCAATAATTTAAAATATTTATAAGTGTTTAATAATTTGATCTGAATATTTTATTGTTTTACCAAAGTTTTATATGGTATTATGTTATGAATAAATATTGTATTTATTCTTGTTTATTGTGTATATTGTACTTTAATTTGTTTATATTATATTTAGATATATTATAATACAAAGAATATTATTGTTAGAGAAATTGATAAAGATTTATTAATTATAGTAGTCAAACATTATATTGTATCTTTGTTTTCTGATGTTTATACATTATAAAAGAAATTTAAAATAATTATTAACGAATATGATTATTGATTGATAATGTAAAAGCCTAAAATAATAATTGATATCTTAACAATTTTATTTAGTTGCATTGCATTTGAGTACTGTTTAAAATTTTTGCTATTCAACAGTTCTAACAATTTAATTATTATATTAATCACAAAAACTGTCCAGATGTATTTAGCTAATAAATAAACTGTCTGAGATATTGATAGAATAAATCAATAAGATTTTTACACAATTTGAATCATATGATGAAGTTTAAGAACTTTCTAATAATATAATATATATGATATTGCAACATTCTATATTTAATTAATATTAGTCATGTAACAATTATTATTTTAACAAACATTTCGTAATATATTTACAAACATTCGAAATGTATTTACAAAATATTCGTAATCTATTTACAAAATTCGCTGTACGTAAATATTTTGTCAACAACGCACGAGAATACGCGTGACGTCACCAAAGAGAAAGTTTACACATACCACTATGAGCATAGGGTCCTACGCGGAAGCAAGATGCAGCATACACACTAGCGCAGGTACAACAAGGATAGAAGATTCTACTACGACTACGCACGATCCCGTTAGACCTCAGGCGTAAAGACAGAAAGGGACGAAGAACTTGTGCAAACCGTGTCATCTGTGTAAGCAAGCGATAAGATGCCTTAATCCACGAGCAAAGCTAAGTTAAAGAAAGATAAAAGATTAAGACGATGATACATGCAACTTTGCCCTGTGACTCAAGCGAGGGTGTGAGAAAGATAATCATATGTACACATTCTACGTCACCGAAGGAGAAATTTGTCTTAGCCAATTATCGATGACCTCAAGCGAGATGAGTTCATCATAGACCAATGACCGTCTCATCCCCCGAAGATTTTGGCGAGATGAACCGACGACGACCTCCGAAAGGATACGAAGGAACCACCACCCTCGCCAAGAAATCAACCCCACTACAGGAGTAGGAGAAGCTCAATTAGTATATAAGGTCATAGAAAATTAAGAAATTTGTCAAAAAGTGTTTAGTCGCGTTTGCCCTAATACCTTAAGGAACTTGTTCTGACTGCATCAGCAAACTTAACAAGTTGGCTTAAGATATTAGTATTATTTTGTTAAGATTAACAAAAACGGTTGAAAAGTTATTAAGTGTAGATACATTTAATACTTTTCTAGTGATATTAAATGCAGAAGCATTTAGATAATTTTGGACTTAGTGATTTTGAATGCAGAAGCATTTAAATAATTTTGGACTTAGTAATTTTGAATGCAGAAGCATTTAAATAATTTTTTCGAACTTTGTGAATTAAATGCGGAGGCATTTAAGTAAAAAGCTGTGTAAACTCTTAGTGTAATAAAGTAACTCTGACTTTGTTAATTTTACTCTTTGTGTACGTGTAGCATAACTGACTTAGTGACTATATATATTTATATCTGTTCTTTCCGTATTCTGTACCTACATACCCGAAAATAAAGTGACGGTAGTGTTGAAACTGTGTTCATTCATTGATTCTAACCCTACCCCATTACAATATGATATTTAATAATGATATTTAATATGATATATTTATTTAACTCATAAATAAACTGTCTAATACATTGATAAAATAAATTAATAAGATTTTTACCATCACAAATTTTAATACAAAATTTAAATATTAAATTAGACAATTTTTACAAAATTTTTAAGAACTTTTTAAAAATATAGAATATTTAATATAAATCTAAATTTATAATATATATATGTATTAATAATAATAATATATTAAGTAACAATTTAATTCTATAAACATAAAAATCACCATTGTTATGAAAATATTTTATTAAATTATAATATGTTTAAAAAATTACAAAGGTCTGTTAATAATTTTAATTGTTTTTAATGTTGAATTAATTTTTACATTTATGTGAAAGTAGAGATTACCGTAAATTATAAAGAATAAATTTTTATTTATTTGTGTATAATTTTATTAAATATAAAGTAGTACATATATCATTTTAAAAATATCAATTTGAAATTAAGCGCCTTTTTGACAAATTATAAATTGCACAAAGTGTACGAAATATAAATAACAAGTTTAGGAATTGTTTTAAAATTTTTTTTTTATTTTTAACTTTCCGTAGGGTAAGTTATTGTAATGGGCCGAAAATCGAAATTGAAAATTTTTACATTTCTCGACGTTTTGAAGGTTTCTGAACATTTTGGCATACCTCAGAAAAAATTGATGTGTATGTGTGTGTGTGTATGTATGTATGTATGGATACAATTTTTCGCCCACGTTTTCGGACGTACGGATCAACCGATTTGAATGGTTTAAAAAACATTCGATTCCTATTGATAAGGAGATGTGCTGATTAGTTTTTGGCAAAGGCAGGTCCAGCAGTTACGGAGATAAAGAGCAAAGAGTGCAGAAAATAGAAATCGAGTTTTTGAGAGAACGGAGCATTCGATTTGATCTAAAAAACATTCAATTAGTAATAATTGGGAGAAGTGATTATTAGTTTTTGGCAATGGCAAGCCCAGCCATTTCGAAGATACAGAGCTAAATGTGCAAAAAATGGCAGTTTTTAAGAGAATTAAGCGTCCAATTTAAATGATTCAAAAAACTTTCAGTTTGTTTTAACAAAATAATTATTTTTGTATCATTTTTTTTTTTATATATAATTCAGATTTTATTTTTAATTCTGACTATAGTTCTAATATACTTTAAACAAATAATTCCAACTTTGCAATTCAGTTTATATAATTCTTATAAATATTAGACAATGTTACAATATTTATTTGAAAATAATTTATTTGACAATAATCTATTTGAAAACTTTCAGTATTCCTTGAACATTTCGTTACCGTACGGGAAGTTCCAGCAATTTGCCTTAAGGCACGATGCCATACACTCCACAAGTTTTATTTTAATTACAATATTTATTAAAACTGTTAAATAAATATAAAATCAAGCAATAATGATAAATAATAACATAAATTTTGGTCAGAATTATTCATAGTTCTAAGTGTAAATTTAAACTTCGCGCGCGTCGTTCGTACTGTCAGAACGACGCGTTATTGTTATGTTGGCGACATGTCATGCAAAACGCAATGTTCACGTTTTGACATGACTTCTCTTCAACGCGTTACTATTTTGTTGTGGGTCAATACGATAATTTGATTGTTAAAATTTAATCCCTAGAGAATAAATAATAGACATTTACACTGAGTTCAATGTTGCAATTCATTTTCTGAGTTTGCAAATTAAGATTCGTGCTGTATTTTTCGATTTAACCTGTTAGACACAGATTAGTTGTTTAGCGATGCTCACTCCCACAATTCATTGTTTCAGTTTAACGTCAATTCGAAATATCGTTATGCTACCCGATTAAAAACAATAATTGACAGCAGTTGCAGTTACAATTATCTTGTATAAAATTTAATATCGTGAAAAATAACAACATGAAGCGCCCTAGAAGACCTGCTAAGAAACAAACAACATTACTAAAGGATAAGACTTATTTAGCTTTCGGTGCTATTGTGGTGGAAGCTTCAAAGTCCAATACAACACATCATAAATATCTTGCAGAAACCCAAAAAATTGCAAGCAAAACAGCTGAAGACCGTCTTTTCAACATATTAGTTATTTTATCTAAAAAGCACATTGCTCTCGGGGATGACATGCCACAGGTTTTTATGATACTTTCTATGTTTATCATTTATTAAGCCTTTAGAGTTGCAATCAATTTGTAATTTTGTTGTTTAGGTAATTGTTTATGGAGTTTATAGCATTATTTTTGAATAATATAGAGAAAAGAACATCAAACAATGTTTTATACTACCTTTGGAAAAGAAGCTGAAATGCATGGGTTAATGAAAAACATGCTACGATTCTTATGGAAATATCATGTGCCGAATGTAGTGATACAAGAAAACTATCGTTACAATTTATTAATAGAATTTAAATAATATGGGTGATAGATCTATAGATGACGAAATGTTTGATGGCTTAACTAAATGTGTTTTAGAACGCGCTCAGGATGTTAAGAACAAAGTGAGTAAAATTGTATTAATTTATCATATTAGTAACATGTTAACTTCCCATAGGGTAAGTTATTGTAATGGGCTGAAAATTCAAAATTTTTACATTTCTCGACGTTTTGAAGGTTTCTGAACATTTTGGCATACCTCAGAAAAAATGGATGTGTGTGTGTGTATGTATGTATGGATACAATTTTTTTCAGTCACGTTTTCGGGCGCACGGATCAACTGATTTGAATGGTTCAAAAAACATTCGATTTCTATCGATAGGGAAAAGAGCTGATTAGTTTTTTATTCTAGTCTTTTATTCTATTAGCAGAAAATAGAAATCGACTTTTTGAGAGAACGGAGTATCCGATTTGAATGATCTAAAAAACATTCAATTAGTAATGATTGGGAGAAGTGGTTATAAGTTTTTGGCAAAGGCAGGCCCAGCCATTTCGAAGATACGGAGCTAAATATGTAAAAAATGGCAGTTTTTGAGAGAAATAAGCGTCCGATTTGAATGATTCAAAGAACTTTCTGCTAGTCTTAACAAAATAATTGATTTGGAAAAAAAAATTTTTGTTTCTTTCTTTTTTTTTTTTTTTTTTTTTTTTTTTTTTTTTTTGTTATATCCAAAATAATTCAGATTTTATTTTTAATTCTGACTATATTCTAACATACTTTAAACAAATAATTTCAACTTTGCAATTCAGTTTATATAATTCTTATAAATATTAGACAATGTTACAATATTTATAATAATCTATTTGAAAACATTCAGTATTCCTCGAGCATTTTGTTACGGTACGGAAAGTTCCAGCAATTTGCCTTAAGGCACGATGCCACCCACCCCACTAGTTTTATTATAAAGTTTATATTTTGGAAACTAAACTAAAACTTAAAAATATAGATGAACAATATTCCATTGAAAGTGGATATTTAGCACACTGGTTTGAAATAAAGTTAGACTAGCTGTAAGTGGAATTCTGTCTTAAGGCAATTAGGGCATCGTGCCTTAAGGCAAATTGCTGGAACTTCCCGTACCAAATATTATTATTTTTTTAAAAACGATTAACATTTTTGAAAAAAAATTACTTCGACAAAATAAGATTTTTGAGAAACTATAAATTTGACAAAAAATTACTTTTTTTTGAAAAAAAAATTGAACAAAAAAATTTTTTTTTTTTATATTGACATATTTTAGAAGATCTGAACTTTTTTTTCAAAGCAATCGTACTGCTTTAACTGCATAGAGATAAAATATAAAGCGCGTAAGCGCCGCGTCGCTGTTTAACGGGTACACATTGGTACGGAACCCATAGGAATGTAAACAAAATTTATACTTGTTGTTAAAATTTCTATAAAATATCTGATAATTTGATGTGCATATGTCTAATGATCATTTTTGACCGCCAAAATGGCATTTTTTTTTCGTTAGACCGCTAGACCTGCCCTTATGAAAATTTGATCAATTCTTCATCTTGTCAATACAAGTAAAATGTTTTTTGAATTATTAAAATCGGACGCTCCGTTCTCTTAAAAACTGAGGTACCGTTTTTGGCACTTTTTGCCCCATATCTTCGGAACGGCTAGACCTACCTCCGCCAAAAAGAAATCAGCACGTCTCCTTATCAATACGAATCGAATGTTTTTTAAATTATTCAAGTTGCTTCATCCGTGTTCCCGAAATCGTCGACGAAAATTTGTATCCGCACACACATACATACACGCACACACACATACACACACACACACACACATACATACATACATACATCCATTTTTTCTAAGGTATGCCAAAATATTCAGAAACCTCTGAAACGTAAAGATATATAAAAAATTTCATTTTCGATTTTTTTGCGATTACTATAACTTACCCTACGGGAAGTTAAAAATATATTATAAAAGAAAATGTTGTGTATATGTTAATTTATGAAAAGATATTATTTTTATTTAACCAATAGTTTTTTTTTTTAGATACGGGCAGAAGCAATTCACACTGGCAAACGATTACAAAATCCACACAATCAAGATGATTTAATATGCAAAACATACAAATATCATTTAAAAAGTGATCCTTCAGTTGTTGTTAGGAAAGCTGTTTTAGAAAATATTGGTATGTTTTTGTTAATATTTTTAGCACAAGTCAAAGATGCATGAATCTTTGAATGAATCTTTGAATGAATAGCACTTCAATGCTATTTTTATTTTCTGTTCCATAAGTATTTTTCTTCATATTTTTATTTTTGCTGTACAATATTGAACATAAGTTGTTAATAGTTAACATAAATAACTATATTCTTATATTTTACTATTCTTATATATAAAAATGGAGCTCTCTTTCAAATGTCCAAGTAAAACTCGAAAACGGTTGAATCTATTTGGCCAGTCTTAGTCTTAAAAAATTCGTGCCAATCCAGAGAAAGTCCAAAAGGTGAGAAATTATTTCAAATCCGCGTAAAAACTTTACATTTTTAATTTGAAAATTTTTGTAGAAGCGTAATTTAAATAAAACAATGGACGGTTGCAATTTCGTGAAATGTCAAACGTTTTTGACAGATGTTATTCAATTACGTTTAACAGGATGTTTTATGCGAATATTATTTAATTATGATAAATTTGTAGTAAGTAATTTTGTTTGTAGTTTTTTTTATATACAAAAACGTTAGTAAATGGACCGCAAGTGTTACTAGAGACTCAAAATATAAACTTTTTTGAAATGTTAATATGAAAATGCACTTTTTGGTATATTCTTCTCAAACACGGTGCTCTGAAAAATTTCATTTGTATAATTATATACTCATTGGTATTTATAAAACATTTTCTAGGTTATATTATTTTTTATTTATGTTATTTAAATTCAAAACCTAAATTTGGTATCGATCAAATGGACATTTTGTCGAATAACATTTTCCCACTTATAATTTCCCAAAATTTATCGAAGAATAGATAGTAATATATGAAGGTCCAGGGTTAAAAAGGTCCACCACCGATGTGTCAAAAATCAGTAAAGTTAAGCATTGTTTAACAATATTTGAAAATTGAGGAAAAAAGATGTATAATCAGCTATAACCTTGTTGTGAAAACGGTAATCTTTGAAATGGGGGAAATAAACGGTAATCTTTGAAAATCCATGATAAAAGTATTTTCTTCCGTTGTTAGTATTTTAGCATTAGTTAAAAATGTACTTATTTTGTAAAATACCTTTAAAATTATGGAAAGGCTTTAAACCTTTTTGCCATCTTCACGTTTCAAGTTACCCCGCCTATAGGATAAAAAAGTTTAGATAACAATTTGTTAAAAGACATCAAAAAAGCACATTTCTACAATGATGAAGTAGATGGCAGTTTACTGAACGTAGTCAGATAATTGTTCGTTTGATATGTGTTATTTGTTGTGATATAATTGTTATGGTTTTCACAATATATTTTATATTTGCTCAAAGTCAAATTGGACCTTTGTGCCTCGCCCTGCTCTACATATATACTTTTTATTAAATTAACTTTAATCCATCGAATGAAACTTTTCAAAAAGCAGGTCAAAGAAGAAATACTTAATTCATTTTCTATTTCTCCTCGCAAAAATTTGAAAATTTTTGTATAAGCTCAGTAGTATTATTAACAATTACGCACAAAATCCAGAATCCAAAAAGAATCTGAAAAACTTGGAATGTAATCAATAAGTCGAAAGACCAAAAAAGACTTTGATGGATTATACTATGTTTTCTATAGAAAGTGTATAAATCTTCCAGTTTGATTGTATTGACAAAATATAGACAAACTAATGGGGTTTATTGTTTTTATAATACCTCATTGTATACAGCATTCAAACAACACATCCTTATACACTTAAAGTATTAATATTTTTTATTCTCTAGAAATTGTTTAGAATATACCTTACTTAACAAAACAACGTTTGCCGGGTCAGCTAGTATAATATATTTTTTATAAAAGTTTCATATAATTTTCTTTTTGTTCAATTTTTTTTTATCAAGTTTTCATTAATTTTTAATATGCTGAACTTTATTTGAAGTGTTTCTAACGCAAAGTTTAATATTTTGTTTTAGGTGATAAAAACTATGGCTTATGTAGTGTATATTTTTATTTATTGCATAGGTTATTCTCAATTCACTAGAGAAGCAATAATTTCACGAATAATGGATGTTGACGAAGGGGTTCGTATGCTTGCATTTGAAAGGATCCTTCAAATGCCTTTAAGATCTATTAAATTGGCCCAAAGGCACAAGCTACTTTTCATGTATGAAATTATGCACACTTGGAATTTTTTTTTAAGTTGAACTTAGAATTTACAAGTCAATTTTATTTTCAGAGGTTTTCAAGATAGTTCTGATAAAATAAAAAACTTTATTGAAAAAACACTATTACCATCTTGGCTTAATCAGTCTGATAAATCTGTTGTATATCTTATCGATACTATTAGACATGATACAACAGATAAGAAAAAAGAAGAGAATGATACTGTGATAGAAAACGTTTTAAATGTTTTATTCAAACTTTTACCATTGCAAGAATTATATAATGATTTAAACTTGGATGATGAGAAGAGGTATGTTTAAATATATATTATATGCTGTTTAATATTATATTTCATGCCATGCTTTCATGACATTATTCATAACAATTAATTTCAAATTATTTTTTGATGTTGCCCACAAAATGTAAACTAATTTTTAACTTCCCGTAGGGTAAGTTATTGTCATGGGCCGAAAATCGGAATTGAAAATTTTTACATTTCTCGACGTTTTGAAGGTTTCTGAACATTTTGGCATACTTCAGAAAAAATGGATGTGTGTGTGTGTGTGTGTATGTATGTATGGATACAAATTTTCGCCCACGTTTTCGGGCGTACGGATCAACCGATTTGAATGGCTCAAAAAACATTTGATTCCTATTGATAGGGAAAAGAGCTGATTAGTTTTTGGCAAAGGCAGGTCCAACAGTTTCGGAGATACGGAGCAAAGAGTGCAGAAAATAGAAATCGAATTTTTGAGAGAACGGAGTATCTGATTTGAATGATCTGAAAAACATTCAATTAGTAATTGGGAGAAGTGTTTATTAGTTTTTGGCAAAGGCAGGCCCAGCCATTTTGAAGATACGGAGCTAAATATGTAAAAAATGGCAATTTTTGAGAGAACTAAGCGTCCGATTTAAATGATTCAAAGAACTTTCTGCTTGTCTTAACAAAATAATTGATTTTGGAAAAAAAAATGTTGTTCCAATTTTTTTTTTTTTTTTAGTTTTTTGTATATCGAAAATATTTCAGATTTTATTTTTAATTCTGACTATAGTTCTAATATACTTTACAAATAATTTCAATTCTGCAATTCAGTTTATATAATTCTTATAAATATTAGACAATGTTACAATATTTATAATAATCTATTTGAAAACATTTAATATTCCTCGATCATCTCGTTACGGTACGGGAAGTTCCAGCAATTTGCCTTAAGGCACGATGCCATAATTGCCTCAAGACAGAATTCCACTTACAGCTAGTTCAGTTTGTATTTCTGGCAGTGTGGTAGTTTGAACTAATTTTTCATTAGCATAATTTGAGAGCTTGTTTCATGTTTTGCTCAAAATATTGTTTCAATTCAAAATTTAAATTAATTCAAAAATGAAAAAAGCCCAAGCTTGTTTTATAAATATTAATCTTCTGTTTGATAAATGTGACTAATTCTCTATGAATTTTGCAGAATTTTACCACTTGAGAAGCTGTCACCTCAAAGATTGATATATTGGCGCAGTTTTGTTCAATATCTTATATCAAATGGTTCTGAAATTGGCGCAGACGTGGATCTAATTTTACCAACCTTAACAGATCTTGTTGATCTTATTTGTAGGTACGATGAGTATTGGGAACCTACTATGGTGCCACAAAATCCTACGAATGAGCAGAAACTTGATCAGCTGGACTATAATGTGTAAGTTGAACAATTTGAAGAGCTTAAAATTACTTGTTTTAATCACGAAAACGATGTTATGAAAAAAAAAGTGTTTATTACAAGAATTAAATTTAAAATACTTCTTATGTGCAGTACATTGTAGCTTCAAAATCATTTGTGTATTTGGATTTTATATTGAATTTGATCATTGAAATTATATATAAAATGAACTGCAATATAAAATGTAACAGAAACCTGTTTCTTTTATTTTATGTTATACTTTATTTTGTATTTAAAAAAAAAAAAAACAATCCTATCTTCTTTATATTATTTATCTTAATCACCAGTTTTCTTTTTAGTTTTATAGATTAAGCTTTATATTGATTAGTTATTTATAATAATAATCACACACTGTCAAATTATTTTAATTTTAGTGGTAAATTGGAATTTCTAAGAATGATTGAATTACATGATTGCTTGGGAGATGAAGTCGGAAGACACAAATTAAATAATTATTTACTGCACAATGCTCTTCATGCCAAAAACATGATTGAAGCTCATTATAATATAATTATCAAAATTTTACATAAAACTTGTTTGAGTTTTATGGGATGGCATACTGAATTGTTAAATGTGATTAACGACATTTATGAAGTACCTGTTACCTCTGAAGTTCCAGCCAAGGTAATAATGAAAAATTCTTGAATTCAATAGTAATAATAATATTAAACTTGGTGATAGAATTTGGTGCTCAAAATGATTCCCATAAAAAAATTGCATATTCTGTATGGTCTTATAAATATTTTTAGTAAAACATTTATAATATTATACATTATACCCATTCAATTATTTTACCCAATTTTGAGCACAAATGTATCATCATTCTCAGCTTTATAAAAATCTGATACAAATAACAGAAGTGTTTTAATTCTTGTGACAAATATGATATATGCTATGGCATGAAAAATATGATTTACATATTTCTGTTTGTTACTTAATTTAGTTTTATTTAATTATATATTTTTTATGATACTCAAATAACTTTTAATCTCAATATATATATATATATATATATATATATATATAATTATATAGCCCAACTGTTGAATTAAAAAAAAAGATTAAATAACAAAATTATTTATTCCATTAAACGTTTCGACACTTGATGTGTGTCATCATTCAGTAATCTAAAAAAACATTTAACATAAATACACAGATGATGATAAATATAAATATATAAAAGGAGGAAATTATACATACCAAATCAGGAAAAACAGGAAACATTAATTATGATGTAAAATTGATTGAATACTAAATTTGTGTAAAATAATAAAATACTATTATATTAACAAACAAGAAATAGGAGGAGCACTTATTGCCCTCCTATATTTAATGTTATTGGTAGCATAGCATTGTGTGCACTGTTCAAGGTTAAAAGTACAGCGCAGTGTAGACATCGCACATGTAATGAGGTGTAATTCCTCTCATCTCTGACATGATAGTTACAAAGTAATAATTAATTTCATGAAAAGTAATTCAATACAGTTTTAGAATCTTTTGTTCGTTATATTTCTTCTCTGTTTTTCTTTCCCCTTTCTTTCTCGCAACTCTCTCCCACTCCTCATTACACGTGCGTTGTCTACACTGCGCTGTACTTTTAACCTTGAACAGTGCACACAACGCTAGGTTACCAATAACATTAAATATAGGAGGGCAATATGTGCTCCTTCTATTTCTTGTTTGTTAATATAATAGTATTCTATTATTTTACACAAATTTAGTGTTAAATCAATTTTACATCATAATTAATGTTTCCTGTTTTTCCTGGTTTGGTATGTATAATTTCCTCCTTTTATATATTTATATTTATCATCATTTCGACACACATCAAGTGTCGAAATGATTAATGGAATAAATAATTTTGTTATTTAATCTTTTTTTTAATTCGGCGGTTGGGCTGCAAAAATATTACAAATATTTTATATATATATATATATATATATATATATATATATATAGATTGACAATTATAATTATCACCTCTTTATTAATGATATATTACTTTTCAATGAAGCAACAAGCACCATCATTGGAAAAATCTCATGAAATTGATGTGAAGAAAGCTAATTTAAAAATTGAGATAATTGAATTGGAAACATGTAGAGAAGAAGCCTTAAATGAGAAAAATTACACAAAAGCTAAAGAATGTGATGATAAATTGGCAGTAGTAAGGAAGCAGTTGGATGAGTTGCACGCAGGTACAATTTGCTAATTTTTTCATCGACGTTTCAAGTCTTTCTGTATCTTTTGAGACCAAAATTTAATCAAAACTCCTGAACCGATCATAAAAATTCAAACACTGATGGATAGGTAGTCGCATTTAGTTAGTTGTCCACATAATACATGCATATATATATATATATATATATATATATATGTAAAGCGAGAGGTTTTTCTTCAGATGGTGAAATAATATGATAAAATTGTTTCTTGGGCATCCATCCGGTAATTAAAAAAAACAGTTTTATTGAAAAAGTCAGTCACTGACAACATGTTCGTTTGGAAAAACCTTTTTTATAATAAAATATATTATTTATTTTAATTTTACTATTTTTTTTTAAAAAAAATCATAACTCGAAGATGGGTCAAATCAAGACCCGAAACGTATGTTTCTCTAAATAAAAACATTTTTCAATAAAACTGTTTTTTTTTAAATTACTGGATGGATGCCCAAGAAACAATTTTATCGTATATATACTGTGTACAGTACTGTGTCAAGCATTGCAAGGAATAGTTGGTGTTTTTTGTATACCAAAAATTAAATGAAATTTAAATAAATTATTAAAGAATGTGTAGTATATAAGTAACTGTTTTTGAAATTACACTGAAGATGAGACACACCATGGTCTCGAAACGTCTGTAATCATAAAATAAAGTTGTGTTAAACAAATCTGAGTGCTGTTTTGTTCATATTAAACAATTAATATTCGTTCCACTCATATCATAAAATTCTATATATATATATATATATATATATATATATATTAGGGTGGTCCTTAAAATGATCATTTTCGAATTTCCTTGCTCCCAGGGGCTCAAATGGTTCCAAATAGATAAAAAACAATTCTCTGAAAGTTTTAGCTCTTAATATTATCATTTAGATAGAGCGCAATTCAATCAAAGTTTTGTATGGAAATAGCATGGAAAAATTTTCAAAAATTTTAAAAATGTTTTTTAGATGTAACTTAGCGAACAAATGAATAAATAAAAATCATTCATTTGTCGCTAAGTTATACCTAAAACATTTCTTTTTAATTTTTAAAAAATTTTCCATGCTCTTTCCATACGAACTTTGATTGAATTGCGCCCTATCTAAACGTTAATATTAAGAGCTAAAACTTTCAGAGAATTGTTTTTTATCAATTTGGAACCATTTGAGCCCCTGGGAGCAAGGAAATTCGAAAATGACTATTTTAAGGACCACCCTAATATATATATATATATATATATATATATATATATATATATATTTATATATATATATTATTTTTTCTTTTATTATTCTTTTTCTTAGTATTCATTTTTCGTATTCTTTTTTCTAGGTACGATAATAATCGCTCCATTAGAAGATTGTCATGTTGATGAACCAGAAAGAATTACAACTGATAATCCGGAAGTTTTAACAAAAGTATTAATGATATTTTATAGTATGTTGAGTTTAGGTGATTATAAACCTACACCAGAAATGTACATTTTGTTCCAAGATGTTGTTCAACCAAACTTGTCATCTAATGATTCAGAGGTAATATATCTAAAAAATTAATATTTGATCTACATTGTTTTCTTTGAGAATAACGTTTTTTTGTCTCATATTTTTTACACCTTCAATTTACTTTGTTGAAATCTTTAAGAATTTTGAACATGTAGCATGTTAATAAACTATAAATGTAATATATTATATATGTATTATTATATACATTAGGGTGGTCCTTAAAATGGTCATTTTCGAATTTCCTTGCTCCCAGGGGCTCAAATGGTTCCAAATAGATAAAAAACAATTCTCTGAAAGTTTTAGCTCTTAATATTAACGTTTAGATAGAGCGCAATTCAATCAAACTTCATATTGAAAGAGCATGCAAAAAATTTTGGAAATTTCAAAAAAATGTTTTAGGTATAACTTAGCGACAAATGAATGAGTTTTATTCATTCATTTGTTTGTTAAATTACATTTAAAAACATTTTTAAAGTTTTTGAAAATTTTCCATGCTATTTCCATACAAAATTTTGATTGAAAATTTTCCATGCTATTTCCATACAAAATTTTGATTGAATTGCGCTCTATCTACATGTTAATATCAAGAGCTAAAACTTTTAGAGAATTGTTTTTTATCTATTTGGAACCATTTGAGCCCCTGGGAGCAAGGAAATTCGAAAATGACCATTTTAAGGACTACCCTAATACATATATATATATATATATATATATATATTATTATTATTATTAAATTATTAAAATGTTTGTTAATTCTATATGGTACAATTTATATTGAATCTTATAGGTTGAATATTGGGCAATGTGTTGTGCAGGAGCTTATTGTATTCACGATTTGAACTTAGCTAGGACCTGTTTCCCAATATTCTTCACAAAAATGTTTGCGGATGCGCCAATGATACCCACACATCAAATGTCAAGCTATACTGATGCTATTAGTGCGGCTACAGCAGTAACTGTTAATGAACCCCATTCGATACCAGATGTGGCACTAAAAATCGTCTTTGATATGATTCTTGCACATTCTGTCGAAAGTTTTGAAGTCCAAGACAATAATGAAGATAGCAGTCAAGGGACCAATCTAAGTTCACGTCGGGGGCGCAGATTATTTCTAATGGACCTGGAAGAACAAGTAAATTGTTTTTTATATTTATTTATTTATAAGCTGTATAAGTTTTATATGAAAACAATAGGGATAAGCTGTCTATTCAACTATGCTATTATTAAACAAAGCTGAAAGTAATAATCACTTACATAACAGCTTACATATATTTTTATCAAATACATATACTTCTACATGCATATTGTATGACTGATCAAATACTATAATAATGAAGATTTTTTTTAACTTCCCGTAGGGTAAGTTATTGTAATGGGCCGAAAATCGAAATTGAAAATTTTTACATTTCTCGACGTTTTGAAGGTTTCTGAACATTTTGACATACCTCAGAAAAAATGGATGTGTGTGTGTGTGTGTATGTATGTATGGATACAAATTTCCAGTCACGTTTTCGGGTGCACGGATCAACCGATTTGAATGGTTCAAAAAACATTCGATTCCTATTGATAGGGAGAAGAGCTGATTAGTTTTTGGCAAAGGCAGGTCCAACCGTTACGGTGATACGGAGCAAAGAGTGCAGAAAATAGAAATCGAGTTTTTGCGTGAACGGAGCATCCGATTTGAATGATCTAAAAAACATTCAGTTAGTAATGATTGGGAGGAGTGATTATTAGTTTTTGGCAATGGCAGGCCCCAGCCATTTCGAAGATACACAGCTAAATGTGCAAAAAATGGCAGTTTTTGAGAGAACTAAGCGTCCAATTTAAATGATTCAAAGAACTTACAGCTTGTTCTAAAAAAATAATTGATTTTGGAGAAAAAAATTGCATCATTTTTTTTGTTTGTTTCTTAGTTTTTTTTTGTATATCGAAAATAATTCAGATTTTATTTTTAATTCTGACTATAGTTCTAATATACTTTAAACAAATATTTTCAACTTTGCAATTCAGTTTATATAATTCTTATAAATATTAGACAATGTTATATAATATTTATAATAATCTATTTGAAAACATTCAGTATTTCTCGAGCATTTTGTTACGGTACGGGAAGTTCCAGCAATTTGCCTTAAGGCACGATGCCATACACCCCACTAGTTTTATATTTAAATTGTTGTGAAGTATGAATCCATATTTTTATATAGGAAGAAGCAGAAGGAAGTATTGTGGATAAGACATGTTCTCAACCTGGAGCTAATCTAAATGCTACACCAGGCATATCCGTTTCTGCAGCGTTTATAGATGTAAGATATATTTTTTCTATATTTTATTATTTTCATTATTTTAGGAGTATACACCTAAGTCTGTTTTTACAAGGTCTTTTTGTACACGGTTTTGATATAACACGGTTTGAAAATTGAATATTTTTAATTTTTTTACACGATTTTATTCCATTTAGCACGATTTGAAATTTTATGTACTTAAATTTTTTTTGTCAAATTTAATTTTTGCGAAGTATGTTCATATCACAAAAAAGTATTTATGAAAGAAAAGTCTGAAACCATCGACAGTATCGATAGTTTGCGAACACTAGCTTAAAGATTTAAGTGAATTCCCCTTTAGCGCGTACAAACAATCTTTACTGGTCAAAGCAAATGTGAATAGCACTAATTTAGGGGAATTCCCTTTATGTGCATATAATAAAATTTACTGGTCAGATTTAAGTGAATTCCCCTTTAGCGCGTACAAACAATTTTTACTGGTATTTATGATTATCACTTATTCTATTTTATTTTATTTTTTACCTTAAAAATTGAATAACCTATTCTTTTCGTTCACAACATAGTTTTTTAGTTCCTGAACTTGCCATACATTTAATTTATATTACTTTTAAGATTAGAGTGCATATTTTTTTTATCATTAATTACTATGCTTGTGAAAATAAGCATTGTATATTTGATTTAATAAAATAAACATGAATTCTTGTTCTTAAAAATTCTTGTTTTTCACTAATTTTAATAGGTTTTAGAGATTAGGAACAAATCACCCATTTTTGTATAAGATCAATGTCTTTTTTTACACGTTTTTTTTTTTACACGGCTTCTTCTGGAACCAATTTTACATCTACCGTGTAAAAACAGACTTAGGTATATACATTATCAATAATACTCCAAGCTTCTTTTTAAAATAAAATTGAAAATTTTATGCTATATATTTTTTAGATTATTATGAAATTATTACAAGAATGTGAAGTGCATTCTACTCGTCTTATAGTGGTTCAAGGCTTGATTAAATTGTTCTTGAACAATAAAATAACATCTGATAAAATAGTTGCTCATCTTCTGTTGATGTATCACCATCCAGAAATGGACTTGTATGAAAATAATGATATTAGGCAACATATTGTTTTGGTGAGTATACCAATTCCACATTTACCATTCAATGAGTAAACAAATAACATTATCTTATATTATGTATTGAAGGAAATGTATTAGTATTAAGTTTCAATTATTAAAATAATTGATAAGGTTATTTATCAGATTTTAATATTGATATGACCATACTAATACACATGTGGTGAGTTTATAATTTGCTTAAGGGGTTAGGGCAGCGATTTCCAACCTGTGGGGCGCGCCCCCCTAGGGGGCGCAAGGATCTGATTTTCATGCTTTTGTTCAGAAAGATTACGGCTTTTATGAAAAAAATAAAACTATCCACAGTTAGTATGAAAACTAATAACTTTGACATGTTTCCCATCTTTGTGTTACTGATGAAATGGAAGTAAGTAAAAATCTTATTACCAATCATATGACTAGTCTAAGGAACCAATTTTCGCATTACTTTAAAAAACTAGATATGTCCAAACATGGACTAGAAACCATGGATTAGAAATCCATTTGTCATTGAGATATATGATGAATGCCGAAAAACAAGCTCATCCGTCGCATTACATTTTTTTTAATGTTGTGATAATTATTTGCCTATGATTTGTTTCCATTAAATTTAAAATTATTTTGTCTTATAATCAATAGTTCTGTTTGTATGTATTTTTTTTAAATATCGTGTATTATTTGACATAATTTCAGTTAAGTATATTTAAATTAAATTATAAGAAAAATTACGGGGGGGGGGGCGCAATATTTTTTTCTTTCGAAAGGGGGGCGCAAGGAAGAAAAGGTTGGAAACCACTGGGTTAGGGGTACTTGGAGGCACAAAACATGATAATTTTCAGTATTTTTTTTTTATTAAACGATGTTTTTTTACAAAAATATTAATACAGCATTATAATACAATGTTTTGACTTGAAGTAACAAAAATTTTAGAAAAAAATAATAGGTATTCCCAAAATTATAGCTATTTTTGTTGAACCTGTTTCAAAAAACGGTCCTAGCGGTGACCATCATAACTCCTTAGAGATTCATCTAAAATCTATCAAATAAAAAAAAAAAATAGTTTTATAAATAGATAATCCTGGGCCTGATCGAAGGTTTTCTTTTTTTTTTGCAAAAAATAACAAAATGGCAGCATCAGAAAAAAAGTCTAGATTTTTGAGTAAAAAATCAACAGTTAATTGGTCTTAAAAAATTGAAATTTTTTAAAAAATAAAAATCCTTCGATCGGGCTTGAGTTTATTTTGTATTCTAAAAGCTGTATAAATTTCATTAAGATTTGCTAAGCGGTTTTTGAGTTACAGTGGTCACCGGTACAAAAAACATAGTTTTGAGAAAAACGCGTTTAAAGTTTCACATTGGATTTACGTATAGAAATTCGAATTATTGAATTACTTAAACCTAGTCATCTATTTCTGGGCAATATAATAGTTCATTAGTCATTGTGCAAGTTTCCAAAATTCTCATTTGCTGTTGCTTGCGAAGCATTCTGGCCCCCTGAGTGTTCTCGTTGGCGCGCTGATCTGCCACTTTCACATATGCAGCATCCAATTTTACAGCACACCAATGGGAATTATACCCACAATTAGGTCCTGGAGTATCCATAATCAATAATAATGATTATGTATATGTATTCAGCAATTTGTACGATAGTAAAACTAGTATTCACAGTTTTTAGGCATATTTTTTTACACTAGTTAGTTGAAGCTTTCAATTTTTTCTGATTATGGATTCAATCTCGAAGTACACATCTTGAAAGTAAATTATCGTTGCTGAGATCGGCGTAAATCGGTTTAAAAGCTTTTAAAACATCAGGAAGTGAGGGAGAATAATCTTGAGTATAAGTATCGAGCTCTCCACTTGCGTCAACGCGCTGGTAAGAGTCCAATAACACAAAAAGTAATAATCGGATCAACTTGAAATTTTCAGAGAATATTTTCAAGATACTACACTTAATGAAAATGCAAAAAAATAAAAATCGATTTTTCAAAAATTCCAAGTAACCCTAACCCCTTAAGGCAAAATGACAATTATATTTAGTTTTTAACAAATAGTTCAAATATTATTGAAAGAATTCTTAATATTAGCACATTTGTTAATTTGCAATATTAAGATATTAGCACAAATTAGCATATTTTAGTAATTTTCCCATGTAAATATAAACTCCTTTTAGACAGAATTAAAATTTTTGATTGTTAATTTTATATTATGCAATAGTAATTACTTAAATTTTATTTCATTTTTTTTTTCAATTAGTTATTTTCTGCTATGGGTTATGGTGATGCTGGTGGCCCTGATGCTTTAATTAATGCACTCATGCCCGCTGTAATGATTTGGTATGAAGCACCTTCTTCAAGTCCTCTGAAACATATTGAGTGTTTTAATATGTTAAAGCTTGTAATAGCTCTAACACATTCGAATAGAGACGATAATGAATGTATACATAACCAACTTGCTCTAATACTTTGTGATGGTTTAAAGCGTATTCGCAAAAATGAAGAACTGGAATTGGTATGTAAAAAACTATTATGTAAGAACAATATTTTTATATATAATTTCAATTATACCCAATAAATTAAAGCATTAAATACATTATTTAATTTAATAATTATTATATATACATGCGAATCCACTTATGATATAATATTGTTTATACCATTGACAGGATTTATCAAAAGCCTTATCTCTATGCGATATTAACGCAGAAGGGCAGTTGAAATTGGATCTGACACCATGCATATCAGAATTATTGGCAACAATAAGTAATAAAGTAGCATCTAAATATCTGAGACAAGCATTAGCAAATATTGAAATGGGCATGGTTCAAGTTGACCAAACCCAAGAAAGTCGGAAATCTGCCTGTGCTAGTCCTTTAAGTAATGATAAAGAAAATATAAGTAATGATAATGAATCACAGGAATGATTTATGAGAAGAATTTATGCCTCATTTTTATGATTTTGATTTGATTTAAAATTAAATGAAATTAATATCTGATTATATTATTAAAAATTTTTCAAGTTTAAATTAGCATTAAATAATATTTCTAACATATTTTTTATTTAAAATTTTTATCTAAAATGAAATTAATATCTGATTATATTATTAAAAATTTGTTTAAATTAAATGAAATTAATATCTGATTATATTATTTTGAAAATTTGTTTAAATTAGCATTAAATAATATTTCCAACATTTTTTATTTAAAATTGAATGAAATATCTGTGATTATATTATTAAAAATTTGTTTAAATTAAATGATATTAATATCTGATTATATTATTAAAAATTTGTTTAAATTAGCATTAAATATTTTAAACATATTTTTTATTTAAAATTAAATGATATTAATATCTGATTATATTATTAAAAATTTGTTTAAATTAGTATTAAATAATATTTTTAACATATTTTTTATTTAAAATTATTGAAATTAATATCTGATTATATTATTAAAAATTTGTTTAAATTAGCATTAAATAATATTTTTAACATATTTTTTATTTAAAATTAAATGAAATTAATATCTGATTATATTCTTTAAAATTTGTTTTAAATTAGCATTAAATAATATTTTTAACATAATTTTTATTTAAAATTAAATGAAATCAATATCTGATTATATTATTAAAAATTTGTTTAAATTAGCATTAAATAATATTTTTAACATATTTTTTATTTAAAATTAAATGAAATTAATATCTGATTATATTCTTTAAAATTTGTTTTAAATTAGCATTAAATAATATTTTTAACATAATTTTTATTTAAAATTAAATGAAATCAATATCTGATTATATTATTGAAAATTTGTTTAAATTAGCATTAAATAATATTTTTAACATATTTTTTATTTAAAATTAAATGAAATTAATATCTGATTATATTATTAAAAATTTGTTTTAAATTAGCATTAAATAATATTTTTAACATATTTTTTATTTAAAATTAATTGAAATTAATATCTGATTATATTATTAAAAATTTGTTTAAATTAGCATTAAATAATATTTTTAACATATGTGAAATATAAAGGATATTATTAAATCATATAAATCATGTTTATATAATATATTTATAGAATGTGCAAAGCAATCATTTTTTTGTGGTATGGATTAATTCAGTTTTCTTTATATATTGTTACTGGGTATATAAAGTAATTTTTAATTTATAACTTTTTATCTTGTTTGTTTTTTTTTTCTGCTATTTGAAACTCTGTAAAAATAATTATACTGGCTTTGCTGATAATATATCAATAGATTAGAAGACTAGAGCGTCAATAGTCGAAAAGGAGATACTAAACTGAATTTAGATCAAGAGACTGTGGTAGGGTTAGAAAGAAAATATGAAGATAATTCAGTTTGAAATTAAATGAAATTATTGCATTTAAGAAGGTTACTTTTGAACACAATCGCTGGATACTTATTTATCTATGCTCTGGATAAAATGCTCTATTTTTGAAGGACTCTGGGGCACTATTTAAGTTTATTCATACAAAAAGTGTTTTAAATTTTAAATTAATTTCGAAAAGTCCTAGAATGGTCCTAGACTACAAAGGATAGAATTTACATTAAAGTGATATCCGTAGAATGATGATTTAATATAAAATAAAAATATAAAGTATTTAATATAATTCACTATTATTATTGAAATATTTGATTAAATTATAATATAATATTTTTGTTTTTAATATTTGCATTAATGTGGATGTAAAAATTAACATAAACAGAATTATAAGTTTTTATTTAGGTTTGTGTAGGACTCTGGGGCACTCTTTAAGTTTATTCATACAAAAAGTGTTTTAAATTTTAAATTAATTTCGAGAAGTCCTAGAATGGTCCTAGACTACAAAGGATAGAATTTACATTAAAATGATGTCCGTAGTAGTATGATGATTTAATATAAAACAAAAATATAAAGTATTTAATATAAATATTATATTTATAAAGTAATAATTTAATTTTTCATACATATAAATCACTATTATTATTGGATAAAATGCTCTATTTTTGATGGATTCTGGGGCACTCTTTAAGTTTATTCATACAAAAAGTGTTTTAAATTTTAAATTAATTTCGAAAAGTCCTAGAATGGTCGTAGACTACAAAGGATAGAATTTACATTAAAATGATATCCGTAGTATGATGATTTGATATAAAATAAAAATATAAAGTATTTAATATAAATATTATATTTATAAAGTAATAATTTAATTCTTTATACATATAAATCACTATTATTATTGCAATATTTGATTAAATCATAATATAATATTTTTATGTTTTTAATATTGAATTAATATTTGCATTAATGTAGATGTAAAAATTAACATAAATAATGAATTATAAGTTTTTATTTGTTTGTGTAGTTTTATTAACTTATTATTTTAATTTATTAATTTATTATCCGTAGTATGATGATTTAATATGAAATAAAAATATAAAGTATTTAATATAAATATTATATTTATAAAGTAATAATTTAATTCTTTACACATATAAATCACTATTATTATTGCAATATTTGATTAAATCATAATATAATATTTTTATGTTTTTAATATTGAATTAATATTTGCATTAATGTGGATGTAAAAATTAACATAAATAATAAATTATACGTTTTTATTTGTTTGTGTAGTTTTATTAAATATAAAGTAGTACATAATTTTGAAAATATCGATTTGAAATTCAGCGCCTTTTTTGACAGTTACTTTTGCGTCTAACTTCAATCCATAGATGTCAAAACTGTCAAAAGTTCTCACAAAGACGTTATGACTCAACTTGCAAAAACTAACATAAAAACCTAAAAACTGTTATAAATAACACCTCATTATTATAAAAAAATTATTATTTCGATTATTAATAATACCATCCCTTATCATTACTATTTATTACCATTTTCCGCCATAAATTTGTATCGCAATTTTCCCCACAGTTTGCAAAACTTAGCAAAACTCAAGGGATGAAAAATAAAGATGGATGCTTTTGTGTACTCTTGTGTCAGATGCCGATTTTAGATTAATAAAAATAATAGTTTTAGTGCTAAATTAATAATTCTGAACGATGTGACAATTAAATAGTTAATTAAATATGTGAAGTGTTAAATTTGCGTTAAAAAGCACGACGAGAATATTTCGAAATGGTCGTGCCGAACAAAAGAAAGCGTAAAGACGCTAACAGAATTGACATTTCGCCAGAAATAACTAAAAGGTAAATAGATAAATGATTATTTGTAATTGTAATGGATTTTATGCTTAATGGTGGTATATTATTACATTTTAGGCTTAAGGGTAATATATTTGCAAAATTTAATTTTGTTTTCCATTGTTTATTCACACGCCATTTTTGTACCAAATTTGTTTGCATAAATTTGCAAAATTATTTAATATTTTGTATTAAACTCATTGTGGCAACGAGTTATTTATGTTGTATTTAATATGCAATATTATTATTCATCAAAGGAAAACTAAATTCAGTATATTTTTTGTTTAAATCAGGCAATCAAATAGAAGCCTTTTGTAGGGCTTCTGTTTTGCAACAGTTTTGTTGTAAAACATATTTTAAACATTAAATGGATATTTATAATAAGTTAATGATGCTAGTTTAAAGTGCAAATTAATGTAATCACTCATTTGTTCAAAAAAATGTGTGTTTTTATCCATTTGTTTGTCCAGGACACTCAAGACCATTGCTCGACTTTTAAAGACTTCTGTTTTGGAACATATTTTAAATATCTATTTATTATTTCAAAGATAAACTTAGATAGATATTTGTATTAAGTTAATGATGTAGTTTTAAGTACACATATTTTAAGTCTCTATTTATTATTTTAAAGATAAACTTAAATATATATTTATAACAAGACAATGATGCAGTTTAAAGCACAAATTAATGTAATAACTCATTTGTTAAAAAAATGTTTGTTTTTATCCATTTGTTTGTCCAGGACACTCAAGACCATTGCTCGAATTTTAAATATCTATCTATTATTTTAAGGATAAACTTAAATAGATATTTATATCAAGTTAATGATGCTAGTTTAAAGTACACATTAATGCATTAACTCATTTCTTCAAAAAAATGTGTGTTTTTATCCATTTGTTTGTCCAGGACACTCAAGAACATTGCTCGACTTGTATAGACTTCTGTTTTGGAACATATATTGAAGATAAAACTGATATTTTATATTATATAAAAAAATATTAATTATTATTTTGTATGTTTGTAGATACAAAATTCTGTTTTGCAGCAGTTTTTTCAAAGATATTTTAAATATGAAATTGATATTAATATCAAGTAAATGATGTAATCACTAATTTGTGCAACAAAATTGTTGTTATTATCCATTTGTTTGTCCAGGACACTTTAGAACATTACTCGACTTGTAAAGACTTCTGTTTTTTAACATAGTTTAAAGATAAAACAAATATTTATGATTAGGTATAAAGTTTAAATTAATTATATTGCATATTTGTACATACTAGTTTATATTATTTGCTTTTCTTTGTTTAAATAAGTAAACTTGTTGCATAATTTTGTACATTTTTTGTTCCAATCGAATCCTTATAAGGCTTCTATTTTGCAACATTTTTACTGCAGAACTTTTGTTTGCAAAATCTTATTTAAATAGTAAATAGATATTTGTATCAATTTAACAATGTTGTAGGCAAATTAATGTTATTTCTCATTTGTTTAAGAAAAAATGATTGTATTTATCTATTTGTTTGTCCAGGACACTCGAGAACATTACTCGACTTGTGAAGACTTCTGTTTTGGAACATATATCTTGAAGACAAAACTGATATTTATATTTGGCATCAAGTTTAAACGAATTATAATGCATATTTGTACATACAAATTTTGTATTTGTTGCTTTTTTTGTTTAAATAAGTAAACTTGTTGAATATGTTTGTACATTTTTCGTTCAAATCAGTTGAATCTTTATATAAGACTTCTATTTTGCAACATTTTTATTGCAAAATCCTATTTAAGTAACAAATGGATATTTATTCCAATTTAACTTTGTTATGGGCTCAAATTAGTGTTATTTCACATTTGTTTAAGAAAAAATGACTGAAATGAATGTTTATATTCATTTGTTTGTTCAGGACATTTGAGGATATTACTCGACTTGTAAAGACTTCTGTTTTGGAAACATATTTTGAAGACAAAACTGATATTTATGATTAAGCATAAAGTTTACGTTAATTACATTGCATATTTGTACATACTTTTTTTTATTTACTTACTTTTGTTGAGATAAGTAAGCTCATTCCAAATAGTTAAATATTTTTTGTTCAAGTTAGAGCCTTATAGCTTAAAAGGCTTCTGTTTTGTAACTTATAATTGTAAAAACTTATTTGAAATATTAATTGGATAGTGATATAAAAGTAACAATATTGTTTAAAGTTCAAATTAATGTTATTACACATTAAATTATATATATTATATAACGTTTTAATTAATTATATCATATGGTTGTTTGTGAAATTATGTTGTTGAATATGTTTTTTTGTTCGATGTAGTCAGAATGGTGCATAGTTTGTGAAAACATTTGTTACTAAACATAATTTTCATTAAAATTAGATGAGATAAAATTTTAAAACTTTTTTTAACATTTTTAAATTGTTGTTGTAAAATAATAGAATAAATCATTGTGCATTAAATTAGTGTTAAATTAAAATAATAGAATTGATTGTACCTTAAATGATTAATACTATACAACATTTTAAATTAATCTTAAATGTTCGTATGTGCAAATATTTTCTTTTATAAACCTTTTCATTCAAAGAGTTAAAATTATATATGACTTGTGAAAACTCTCATATTCATTCATATCGTTTATTTTAGTTTAAGAGTTACAAGAGACAATAAACGCACAATTTAACACCAACTTGTCATAAAATTATTTACCTAAATCAATCATGTTTTATATTTCAGAGTTAAGGTCCACGCTCAAAGAAAATTTGCCCAAGGAGCCCTGTGCCCCCCAATAATTCTCCCACTGGTCCAACCACCCCGAGAGGAGCCTTCCAAACCCCAGCAGTCTCAATCAACAAGAAACTTCCAACTCCAAGATGAATCATCTTCCCAAAACAGACCAAAGACTGAAGACTTCCTTACATTCCTATGTTTTCGAGGCACTCCAATGCTTCCTTCTAATCTAGACTTCCTTAATTATCCTCATGGAAGTTCTGAGATAAACCCCAATCAAGAAACAAGTGTTAACAACAACAATAACAATGCTTCTACGAGTTCTAATAACACAGGAGGAGGTGAAACTCCTAAGTCTACACCACCACCAGTTAATTTTATACCATTTGGTGTCAGGAAGAGGGCTTCTGTGTTTCCTGAGAAGAGTGGTGTTGGATCAAGGAAAGTTAGGGGCAGGAAGAGTAATGAGAGTGTTAAAAGTGTTGGTAAGGATGTCAGGGATGCTAATCAGATCAAGATGGATAAGACCAGACAGCACAGGGTGACGGTGCAGGCGCTGAGGAAGAAGTATCAGGAGCAGAAGATGGCTAAGTTGAGGGCTGTTGCTTTCAGTAAGATCAGCGACCACTCGGTATGTTGAAGTATTTGATTTATGTTATTTAAATGCATATCTGGGGGTAGTAAGGTCCTAAAAAAAGTCTTGTTACTTAGTAATTTTTACATCTGTCCTGAAATAGACAATAAGTAAAACTGTAGGATTAAAAAAATGGCTTTCAAAATACTAAATTGTCTGACCATTGTCAGAAATTTTTTTAAATTGTCATATGTTAATGTAACATGCATTTCCTTTTCAATCTTGTCCTGTGAGTTTTGATGATCCTCGAGGCGGCTTTTGTAATTGTTGGAATGTGTTCATATTTCATCGTTTACTGTGTTCATGTCGTCGTCTTTAGATGTTAACCATTTTGGAATGTACTTTGGGACATTCAAAATTTCTTTAAGTAATTCATTTTAGCATCTTTGGATTTTTAACACGTTTGATTTAGAAGCTGGTCTCCATAGTTGAATACCGTATGTCCAAATTGATCACGGTTAGCTTTGAACCAAATGTAATTCCAGATATTTTACCATAAAACTTCCAAAAAATATTACATCTTTCCACCATTTTTTTCGGAAATGTCCGACGGTTAGTGTTTTATTTAGATTTCCATTATTCTAGGTTCAAACTAGGTCATGTGTCCCAGTGACCAAAGTACGCGCAACCAAACGGATCACCGAAAAGCCGTCGCAGGCATCCACCAATCTTAAATCTAAATCCATTGTCAAAAAACCAGCAAATTTACCTCCAATAAAAACTAAACCAACAAAACTGTTACAAAGTAAAGCGACTGCCATGAAACCTAAGAATTTGGTACAAAGTAAAATTTTGGCAAAAAGACGAATGTGCTTGAGGAGTTCGGCGACTGGAGGGGGCAGGGTGATAAAAAAAATTGCTCGTAGTTTACCAGTCAGAAAACAGATTGAAAAGAAATTGGTGGCTAGAAGACGAGCGCGGGAGGACGTCAAAGAGGATAAAGGTAAAGTAACTGAGAGTGTTAAAGAGGTTGTTAAAGAACCCAAGAAGTTGGTTGTTAAATTAGTTAAAGATGCTGAATCGAAAGATAAAATCAAGCCTAGTACCAGGAAATCAAATACAGCGGACGTGGATAAAGCAAGTTCAGTTAAAGATGATAAATCAGTTGTCAAGAAATCAGAAGTATCAGAATTTTCTTCTGATGATGATGAGCCTTTACTCAAAGTCTCCAAGAAGCGGCAGAAAGCCAAAAATGAAGCCAAGAAGCAAGCCAAGAGAAGTTTAGATGCCGCCAAAAGTAAGGATGATAAATCAAATGAACCTGTAGAAAAGGTATTGGATAAAAGTGTAAAAATCACTAAAGATGCAACAAAGACTGTTGATAAACCCAAAGACGAAAAACTAAGTAAAGCATTGGATAAGAAACCAAAAGTTGAAAAAGAACTTGACAAATCAATCCCTGATGATGTAAAACCAGTTAAGAACCATACAGCATTCACCAAGAAATCTTTATCTAAAGACGAATCAAAAATCTTGACCAAAAAAATAATCTCCAAATCCAAGGCTCTAGATTCATCAAACGTGTCTGATTCTGATGTCTCCAAAGGCAATCGTACCCCCAGACCGAGCCGCAAAACAAAAGAAGCCGCTACTTTGTACATGGAACTGCTTGGACAAAGACTGAACACATCCCACAACTTCGATGAAGACAACTCTTCCCTAGATAGCTTTCCAGAGCTTCCAAACGTTAGGAAAACTGAGCAGATGGAGAATGAATTGAAAGCGCAGAATGTCAAAACTGGAAAAAGTGGTAAGAGCGCTAAAAGTGGCAAAAGTACTTACAGTGATAGCAGTACCATTAAACCGAGTGTTGTGGAAATCAAGACCGAGAAAAAGGTTGTAAACGAGGTCAAGACTGATTATTATTCCAATAGCGAGACTCCAAGTGAATCTGAAGGACAGATGTCTTTGTATGAGTTGAATAGTGTCAACATAGATAAAAGTTCTAGACGTTGTAATTTGAGATCGGATAAAAGTACTGGATTGAGTGATAGTAAAGGTGAAGAAAAAACGAAGAGAAAAGTTGGCTCCAAAAAAAAGGTGCAACAAAAAAAGTCGTTTCCGAAAAAAACAACTAAAAAAGTGGAGAAAAGTTTTAGCGAATCCGATGAAGAGCCTTTAGCTTTAAAGATCAGCACGAAAAGCAAATCTGACAATGAAACAGTCTTAAGTTCTAAAAAAGATCAAGTTGATATCAGTGACGCCTTAAAAAAGATATCCACAATGAAAAAGTGCATGGAAGCTCGCAAGAAAGCTGAATCTACCATCAAAGCATCCGAAGGATTCAGCACTAATCCTGTACCGAGTTTTGAGGAGTCCCAAAAAGTTTTTGGAATTGCCAAACGACCCCAGAATGAAAACGAAGACTTAAAAAACCCTTTGTATAACAAGTTGTACCAAAAACCAGCAACCAGCCGTGACGTGGACACGAAAATTGACCTCCAACGCAACAAGAGGAAAGTCAACATGTCCAGTGAGGAGATTGAGAAGTGGTTGAACGAGAGTTGTCTGGAGCCCGAGCCAATGGAAGACGACTTGGCGATGTCGGAACTGGATATAAAGAAGTTCAAGGAGACTGTCGAGATCAAAAACAAGGAGTTTTTTGAAAAACCGGCGGTAAAAGATGATGAGAAAGGTAAAAACGAGCGGAAGTTGATATTTCATCAAAAACGTAACACGTTAAAGATAACTCCGAATAAAAATATGTCGACGAAGAACAAGCAAGCGTTCTCTCCTGATAACGAGACGAGCGTGTACTCCTTTTGTCTTGATGATCAAGGACCTCCTACATCGACTCCTTTTAGACAAAATTTACATCTCGACACGAAGAAGAAACCAGAGCCGGAAGACAAACCGAAATTAACTAAAAATCAACGTAAAAATTCAAGTGTTGACACATCCGACATCTTTACTCCACCAAAAGTGCTTCCTTCAACCAAACCCGTCGAGACTAAGTCTTGTGACACCAGTGTCGACGTGATGGATGTTGGCACATCTAAAGATTTAGATTTGGGTAATATGAAGTCTTCGATTGCTGTTCAGTGTGATTTTCAAAGCGATCAGCAAGCAACCAAGATCACTTTGCCTCAAGGGAACTTGGCTGATTTTAGGAATATGGAGATTTCTACGCAGACTGACTACGCTTTGGCTAATGAGGGGCACCTGTTTTATATACCTTTGCAGAACTCAAAGACTGGGGAGAACATCTCGGAGCATCTCATTCAAGGTAAGAGATAAATGATAACGTAATAATAGTTAGTAACATTAGTTTTTACTAGAAAATCCGATTTGCCAATTTTATGCTTCAAATCTAAATGCAATCTAAATCGTTTGCCATCGAATTTGGAAAAGGTACGTGTCGGATAAAATTTGTCTTTTCGTCGACGTTTTCCTAAAAACGGCTGCACCGATTTAAGAAATTCAAAAACCATTTGGGGAAACTCGATAAATAATTGTGTCGATTAGTTTTACGCGACGATCAGCCGAAAGGTTTCTTTATAATTAACTACATAAATGTAAAATCCTCGTCAACCGATATTTAGGCCGAAAATCTTAAAAAGATGCTTTAAAAAAACTGTTTGAAAGAGATCAGTTGTAGATCATGATGATTGATTTTGGTAATGTTAACCATTGTGTTTTCAATGAGGAATTTTTGGACCTTGAATCTAGTTAAATTATTATTTTGTTGTTTTTTTCCAACAGGAGTTGCCGTCAAATTAGGCACCGAAGGTCCAGACGGCCCCAACCAGCGCGTGATAATGCGTGCCAAACTAGTAACCAAAGCCCAAATGTCCACCAACAACCAAACTCAACTAGCAACAACATCCCACGAAACTCTGACAGCCCTATCACCAAGCGAAGACTCCCTAATAATGGCCAAGAAGACCATTGACTTACCCAAAAGCAGAAGATCAAACCCTCCACCTGTTGGAACCGTACAACCACTATCCAGGGATGAAAAACACATACCCAAGACTGTCAATACATCACCAAATCTCACCTCTAACCAGGGCTCTCAATTCAAGTCCTATCTCAAAGAAATGGACGCCCAGAAGCACTTGAACGACAAGAAACCTGATTTTAAAATCAATCGCCGAGTTGTGTCACCTGGTTCTGATATTAAGAAGGTTGAACCCAAAGAGGTGAACAGTGGTGAGATATTGGATGCTCCCACGTTTTACCCTTCAGAGAAACAGTTTATGGATCCTATAGCATTTATTGAACAGATCACGCCGATTGCTTCGAAGTTTGGACTGTGCAGAATTGTGCCTCCTGCTTCTTTTAAACCTGATTGTAAGGTGGCTGATGATATGAGGTTCACTGCTTACAACCAGTATGTTAATCGGATGATGTACAGGTAAGATAAAGGACATATGTGGAAATCTACACACCTGATGTAGTATTTATAATGTTATTAAATATTTTGTGCAGATTTGGACCTTCTGTTCAAGAATTATTGGCGATAAAGAAGTATTTGGAAACTCAGAGCATCACGTTGACACATGCACCTTTTGTAAGTAACAGAATATTTTTAGTAGATAATCTATGTCAGTTCTTAATATATTAAAGTCTTGATTAACAAAAATAAATTATTACAAAAAAAAAAAAAGTTCTCAATATATTTTAGATGTTTTGTGCGCCAAATTAACTACTTTCCTTGTGCATTTATTTATTACATATCATTGCCTATAATGAAGTTATTATTTTATTTATTTGTTTTTATTTATAAGTTTGCCTATACTCGAGCATATTAATTAAATTTTTTTTTTATTAGATTGGAGGAATGGAAATCGATCTACCAAGACTTTATCATACTGTTCAGGATCTTGGAGGACTCAAAGAGGTAAAATATTTGTTAATTTTTTAACTCTATATTTAATAACTTCAGGTAATGTTATAGTCATTGCAAAAAAATCGAAAATGAAGAATTTTGGACACCATTTTAAAGACTTCTGAACAGTTTGCCATACCTTAGAAAAAATTGATGGATGGATGTGTATGTTTATGCGTACAATATGTATGTGTGTATGGATACAATCTTTTGTCAATGATTTTGTGAGCACAGATCAACCAAGACATTTTACTTGTATTGGCAGAATAAAGAATTGATTACATTTTTCCCAAAGCAAGTACAGCAGTTTTGGAGATGAGAAAAAAAGTTCAAAAAACTACCATTTGTTGATCGAAATTGATCATTACATATCATTATTATGATATAAAATACAAATGTAATTATTAGTAGACATGTTGACATGTAGGAAGATAAGCATTGGAGGTATGCAAGTCGACAGGTAGACAGGTAGACAGGTACACAAGTTATAAGGTAAACAGACAGAAAGATAGGCAGATAGCTAGGTAAACTTAAAGAAACATCTATAGGTGGGCAAATATATAGGTACCAGTATACGGATATGCCGGGTAGACAGGTAAACAGCTGATGAAGTGATAGTTTAGACCGGCAGATATACAAATCTAATTCTTATTGATTAAATCTGTTATTTATCAATTAATCAACGAGTTCAAAAAACTATCATTCAATGATAAAAATTGATCATTTCTTATGAATATTATTATATTAAATACAAATAGAATTATTGGCAGACATGTTGACATGTAGGCAGATAGGTATTGGTGGTATATAAGTAGACATGTAGACAGGTATGCAAGTGAATAGGTAAACAGACAGAAAGATAGACCAAGGCAGGTAAACTAATAGATAGATAGGTAGACAGGTAGGCAGATATATGGACAGGTACTAGTATTCTATTAGACAGGTAAACAGGTGGACAGATAGAGTGCTAAACACTTAGATAGTTAAACAAATAGATAGTTTGACTAGCAGATCATATAAAAATCGAATTTTATTGATCTAATTGATTATTTACTTATTCTGGAAAGTTTATGCAAATTACCTTAAGGCAAAATTCCACTTACACCTAGTTTTTTTCTTTTGAAGGTGATCGAAAAAAAGAAGTGGCATAGGGTTGCTGAAGAGATGTGCATACCCAAATCAGCACAGGACAGGGTCACCAAGCTGGATGATATTTATTGTAAATACTTACTACCCTACGACACGCTGTCACCAGGTGAATATTGGACGTTTTATTTATTTATTTGATATATAGACCTATTACCAGACATGCTAATACACAATTTCAGACCAGACCAGCTTGCTAATACACAATTTCCCAAATTTATATGAATTATAAGAAAAAAGTTAAGTAGGTGTCATAACTTCAATGTATCTAATTGACTTTTGCTCTAAGAACAATCATGCTAATTTGATTAAGAAAGAAACCAGATAGATTTTAAGACTTATCTGATTATTCTTGACACCTAGAAATATCAATTCTATTGGAACAAATTTTACATCAGTTTTCAGGCCCATCACCTTCTAAAATAAAACCTTGGTGTACCTTAATCAGTTCCTTACTTTTCTTTTTCCCCCAGTGGAGAGACAGAAGCTCTTATCCGAAGTGAAACAGGAGTGGACTCGAAAGGAGACCCTATATCGCCAAAAACAACACGAAAAGAATCAACACTACAAGCAGTACGAGTCTGATAACCAGCCTGACAAGGAAAGGGACACCGATACCGAGAGCAACAACAGTATTGATGACTTCGATTCTGAGACTGATAGGGATTTAAGGGAGTGTACTTTGAAGGGACGAAATATGGCTCTGAGTCAGTTCTTCAGGATTGCAAGGAACACCATGTCTGTATGGTTTAAGAATGGGGCACCTGAACCCAGCGAGGTAAGTTGATTTATAGATAATACGTTGATTGCGGGCGTCGACATCATCCAATCCGTACTTCCTGGTATGGCAGTAGGAAGTGCCACATTTCGGTCGAAATCATCCAATCCGTACTTCCTGGTGCGGCAGTCGGAAGTGCCACATTTACTTTAAATCTACTCTCAATTTATTCGTATAATAGAACCAACTATTTAGTAATTTCTATGGATGGAAAATGGAACCATATAACTTTTTTCGCCACCGCCACTGAATTGCTGTTTAAATGAAACTATTTTTTAAACAGAACGTTTCAGAATAGAAAAACAATATAGGTCCAAAGACCTTTGCAGTCAACGTGTTAATGGTGTATAGCCAAAAAAATGTCAGGTCTACATGTTTTGGCTGCTTATGTCGGAGTCGCTACTAATAATACTGTCAAAAATCTCTGTTTTTCATTTGTTTCCACGGAAACCGCCGTCAGGCAGTACTTCATGGGGGGATGATCTAGAATGCTATTCTTACTTCTCTTTTATTATTAATTGATTAATCATTATTTTCTTCTAAATGCCATTTACCCTCCTTTTTTCCATGTAATACAGGTCTATGAAGACATTTTTAGCTAATGGAGAGATATGTGCATATGTTTTTTTTTTTTGCAGGTTGAGAAACAATATTGGGAGCATGTGTCTCGAAGAGATAAACATATATGTGTGCATGTTGGCTCGATTGACTCATCAGGCTTTGGTTATGGATTTCCTGTCAAGAGTAGTCCTGTTGCTAGACATCCGTGGAACCTTAAGGTAAAATATAGATGAACAAATATAGAAAATCCTGTTGTTGATCTGGTAAATTAACTGTTAATGATATTTGACAGGTTTTAACAAATAACAATGGATCAGTGTTGAGATCTTTGGGACCAGTTATGGGTAAGTTATAAAATTAATTCGATTTAGACCTTAATGGGCCGATTCTGCTGCAAAACAGACCAATGTTATGGCAAGGCAATGTTATGCTTCAACTTGCATGCATTATGCTACTGAATTATACTGAATACAGTCAAAAAGACATGTATTTGCTATGCATCCAGTCAGTTTTACACATCTACTGCAACGTCACTTGTATGTTATCTTATGAAGCTGGGTCAGAAAGACCATGTTATCTAAGATTGTTTTTTTTTTTGACATTTGTGTGGTTTATATTGTAGGGTTTTTATCTGACAAGCTGAGAAAAACGCCTGACTGCACAGCAACTACATGGCTTTTGTCAATAGTTAGAAACTGTTTATAATGATTTTGTATGGAAAGTTCTTCATAACATAGCCTTGCCATAACATTGGTCTGTTATGCGGCAGAATCTGTCCATAAAATACAATAATATGTATCAAAATAGTATTTTTCATTTCTTTAAGGTTTGACTGTGCCAACTCTTCATGTTGGAATGTTATTTAGTGCATGTTGCTGGTATCGGGATCCTCATGGATTACCTTGGATCGAATATCTTCACACTGGGGCAAATAAAATATGGTAACATTATTATTTAATTATAAAAGTTATATATTATATATTTTTACGTTTCAAACCTTCTGAATATATTGGTATACCTTGGAAAAACTGCGGATCGCATTCTTTATAAAATGGTTGTATGTGTGTGTTGTATGTATGTATGTATATATGTGCGGATACATCTTTTGTCTAGCAGCAGAATTATTGGTAAACAGGTAGGCAGCTAGACAGATAGGCAGGTACGCAGTTAGACAAGTTGATAGGTAGATACATAAACGGGTAGACAGGGTAACAGATAGACAAGTAGACAGGTTAAAAGGTAAACAGGTAGACAAGTAGACCTTTAGATTTTTTACGAATCAAATTAATATTTATTAAATATTAATTTGAGTAGCCAAGTAGACAGGTTAAAAGGTTAACAAGTAGACATGCTTGTCCTTTAGATTTTTTACGAATCAAATTAATATTTATCCAATCTCTAATGCATTGCCTTAAGCCAAAATGCTACTTCTACCTAGTTTTATTTAGAAAATTATCAATTTGTTACTATTTTTGTTATAGTTTGTGTATTTTTGTTATCTTTTAGGTATGGAATACCAGATAGGGCATCAGATGCCTTCCGGGATGCCTTAACGGTTTTGGCACCACAATCAGTACTTCCACAGACAATTTGGCTGCCATCAGATTCTGCAATGATACCACCAGGTAATGTTAGTGAAATGTTTTAACAAATTTATTTCTATTATATATTTTTTGTATTTATCAGTCAGACAATCATTCTTATATATGCAATCTAACAGCAATGTAAAATTGTTTAGGGGGTATAATATGATCATGTTACCATTTTCATCGTGTTTATAATATATCCATGTACTTATTTCATTGTGTTCATTTGTTTGATTAATCATGCATACAGTTAGTAGAATGTAATAGAAATAGTAATGTCAGGACTTCGGATTGAGTCTTGTGGTACTCCACACACTGAATTGTATGCTTTACTTGTGGGTGATACAAGCCTTCGTTCTTACTGTTTTGGAGCAGTCCATCAATCACGTGAGACTTAAAAAGGGTCGTGGAGGTCTAGTTAAGATGTTATGTGTATTTATTATTTACCTGAGTTCATAAAAAACAAAAACAAACAATAATTTTACCATTATTTCTTGGTACTATAAATAAATGTAATGTTGGGCTAGGGAGGGGTAGTAATTTTAAATGTCACTAGATATCACCAAGGGGAGTGAGTAGCCCAAAATCCTTAAAAATTGAACATGTGATTAATGGACGCTTTCTTTCCTTTAAGTTTATCTTGTACAAGTTAGTCGTATATGCAAGGTATAATAGGGATCCTAAGACCGAACTTTGCGGTACGCCATGCGTTAATTTATATATGGTTTTATTTTGGTTTGTCTATTTTAGCTTGGTTGTATACACAACGTATAACAAGTGTCCTAGGACCTTAGGATACTTGTGGCATCCCCAACGTTGACCCTATTTCTTTCTGACAAGAAATTCTTCATATCATGCTAACAAGCATATCTTCCACTTTTTAGAAGTCATCAGAATTGTAATGTAGTGTGGAAGAAACAGATAATTGGTTAAAAAATTATAGTAGATATAATCAGTAAATGCTCAAAGGGGGCATCCATTAATTACAACCAAAAGCCCTTAAAAATTGTACAGGTGATTATTGGACGCCTCCTTTTCTCTAAGTTCATTTTCTTTGTCCTAACTTTAGTACACCATTAGCTAATTTATATATTTCACTTATAGAATTCTCAAGGTAAAACGAGTAAGGTCCTAGGACCGCACCTTGTGGTACTTTGTTAAACGTTAAATTGCATACATTCATGACATTCCCAATGTTGACCATATTGTTTTTTCTGATAAGCATACCTTCTACTATTTAGAAGTCATTTTATTAATCCATTGGTTAAAAATTATAGATGTAATCAGTACATGCACAAAGGTGACAACCATTAATGACGTGATCGCTTTTAAGGATTTTTGGACATCTCCATCTTCATTGGTGATACTTGATGATATTATAAATTATTCCCTTTCCCCACATATCTTGTACCTAAATTAAATGTCAAATTTTTGGATTTTTGATTAAAAAATGTTGGATAGAGGTAAAAAATAAATACACTTGATACTTCACTTGATAACCCGCCTTGTAAACATCACTTGATCAATGGACGTCCTCAAATGACTACGATTAATATTTCTGGATACTTCTATTTTGAACTCACAATTTGTTCCATCTTTTTTTTTATTGACATTTTCTATTTTATCCAAAAACAAAACAAATGGATTTATACACATTTGATACAGGCGATGGCGTTTTTTTAAACATTTTGATACTAATAATTGTATTTTTATACTTAATTTTTTGGGCATAGGTGAACTGTTGTCTCGAAACGTTCCTCTTTCGAGAACCGTCCAACGTCCTGGTGAATTTGTCCTCGTGTGCCCTAGGGCTTACACTTCGAGTCTCTGCACAGGATACGCCGTCTCCGAAAGCGTCTATTACGCTACCACGGACTGGCTTGAAGGGGCTCAGCAGGATTTCAAGGTAAACCATTAATAATTCAGGGCGCCCTAATCAGATCCCTAACTATTTTTTCCCTTAGGATATCCAAGAAAGTCGCGAACCAACAATGTTCTCCCTTGACCAACTCCTGGTGAGCATTGCTTCGGATGCAAGAGCTCAAGACGTTGTCTTGAAATCGATCCTGGAGCCTCTGCAGGAGCTCGTGGGACGAGAGAGTGGTGAACGTGAACAGTTTTTGAAAATAGTCAATGATGGTTTTGGATAGTGCTGGTGATTGTGATAAAAGTGAACATAGTGTTCAAGTGAAAGAACTGAAAGACAAGGAGTGCGATGTGTGCAGGGCTAATCTCTACGTCTCAATGGTAAGTACAATAGACATTTTAAGAAAAAATTGTTTTATATATTTGATATAATATAAAATATTGGGTTCACAGCCAAGAAGTTAATCGTGAGTGTTGAAATATTTTTTGTATAACTTTATGTTAGATATGTTTTTTTTCCATTTGTCACGGGATATTGATCAGCATTTATGTAACTTCAGTAGAAGTATTGCGTATTTTTATGAAAACTATTAGTTGTGGTAAGTTAATTTTAAATAGATTGCAGAAACGAATATTCTGGTCATTTAGGCATCCGGGTAGTTGTTTATTTACATAGTGGAAAGATAAAGAAAAAGAAATAAAGTTTATGGTGTTTCTTGCTCAACAGAACGCACATATCAGAAATGATATAAAGAATTCCGTTCTGGAGATCTTTTTTTTCAAAGATGAACAACGTTCTGGTCGTCCTACTGAAGTTGATGATGACCAAATCAAAGTCTTAATTGAAGATGATCTTCAGATAACTGTATGAGAGGGTTGCTAGGAGACTGCATTCAGCCTCAAAACTTTTGCTAAAACAACAATTAGAAAACATTTAAAATGTTTTGATCCAGTACACAACTTGATGCTTCGGCTCCTTACTGAAAATTTAAAGAAAACTGTTAGGTACATCAACTTTAAATAGAATCAAACTTCTTCAATTCTTTCTTTAGGGATCAAAGGATCATCACTGGTGATTGAAAGTGGTTCCTGTATAGTAACAAAGATCATTTTCTCAGTTTGATGAGATTATAAAGGTATTGCATCTTTTTCAACCTGCTTTCAATTAACCAAAAGATCAATTATAATATTTACTGGATAAAGTAGTAAAAAAATCAGCCAGAATTGTCAAATTTAAAAGGTAAATAACTTTGGCAACTCGTGGAAAATTATTGCAGCTGTCTGGCAATGATGTCCCGCCCCCATGCATTCCTGGTCTGGTAACATCTGATCACCATCTATTTTGGAGTTTGCTTAATGGTGAAACTGTCAGAAATGACGATCACCAAAAGATCAATTATAATGTTTACTGGATAAAGCAGTAAAAAAATCAGCCAGAATTGTCAAGTTTAAAAGGTGTACAATTTTGGCAACTCCTGGAAAATTATTGCAGCTTGGTAATGATTCTCTGCTCCTCCTTTTATGCATTCCTGGTCTGGCAACATCTGATCAGGATTTATTTTGGAGTTTCCGGAATGGTGAAATTGTCATAAATGACGACCACCAAAAGATCAATTATAATGTTTGCTGGATAAATCTGTTAAAAAATTAACCAGAATTGTCACATCTAAAAGGTGTACAACTTTGGCAACTCGTGGGAAATTGAGGCAGTTGTCTGGCAATTATTTCCAGTCGTCCATGCATTCCTGGTCTGGCAACATCTGACCACTATCTATTTCGGAGTTTGCAGAATGGTAAAACTGTCATAAATGACGACCACCAAAAGATCAATTATAATGTTTACTGGGCAAAGCAGTAAAAAAATGAACCAGAAACTTATTGCAGCTAGGCTATGATGCCCCATCTCCCATGCAATCCTGGTCTGACAACATCTGATCTCTATTTATTTCGTAGATTGCAGAATGGTGAAACTGACACAAATAACGACCAACTTTACACACTTACTTGGTTCAGTTTTTTGCTGCTTAGAACCAGGATTTATACTGATAAGAGTGAGAAATTGTGCAGATCAAAGAAAAATAGATGACAAAAGGAGGTCATTGAACAAACTGAATAGCACAATAATAAAAAATCAGCCAGAATTGTCAAGTTTAAAAGGTGTACAACTTTGGAAACTTGTGGGAAATTACTAAATAGAAACAATTAATGCAGATTGTCTGGCAATGGTGCATTACTGATCTGGCACATCTGATCACTATTTATTTCGGAGTTTGCAGAATGGTGAAACTGTCACAAATGACAAATGACCACCTTCACTTGCACTTGGTTCAGTTTTTTGCTGCTTAGAACCAGGATTTATGCTGATAAGAGCGAGAAATTGTTCAGCTCAAAGAAAAATTGATGGCAAAAGGAGGTCATTGAATAGAATGGAAATTATATAATTGATTAGGAGTCTCTTAGCATTGTAGAAGTTATAAGACCTATTACCTTTATTAACATTGCTATTTACAATTTACAACTGATCGCATCTTTTAAGAGTCAAGATCTATTCAAATCTATAACATTTCCAATTGGATTATGATGATTAAAGTTAGATCAAGGTAAGATACCAAATGTTTGAGTTCTATCATACCGCATTAATGGTAGCATGCATTTGTTTGGTTGTTGGATCATTCTTTTCCATTGTCATTCCCTAACCAAATTTGTCCTTAAGACAAGTTGATCAGGTTTCAGCTTCTGATATCGAGAAATTCGTATTAGAATCTCCTGTAGAAATTACTGGATTTTCACAATAATCTATTTCTTCACCAGTTACGATTGGTGAACAGAGTTTTTGGACGTACAGTGGATAGTGGTAATAAAAATGTAAAACTAATCATTTAACATCCCTCATGGCTGCATTTGGTGAAATATAGATAGCAATTCCATTTATCATTTTCTAACCAAATTTGTCCTTAAGACAAGTTGATCAGGTTTCAGCTTCTGATATTGAGAAATTTATATTAGAATCTCCTGCAGAAATTACTGGATTCTTACAGTAATCTATTTCTTCACCAGTTAGGATTTGTGAACAGAGTTTGTGGACGTACAGTGGATAGTGATGATAAAAATGTTGCAATAAATAATTGAACATCCCTCATGGCTGCATTTGGTGAAATATAAATAGCAATTGGAATAAATTTGTTCTCCAATTTTTTTTGGCATTGATATAGCCACATCAGGATTGTTTTGCGTAAGGAGCTTCTATATTCAAATGTGAAGTGGACCAACAATATTTTTTTA
>NW_020536999.1:89122392-89142647 GCF_003426905.1 Ctenocephalides felis
ATATATTTATAGAATGTGTGTGCAAAGCCATCATTTTTTTGTGGTGTGGATTAATTCAGTTTTCTTTATATATTGTTACTGGGTTATAAAGTATTTTTTAATTTATAACTTTTTATCTTGTTTGTTTTTTTTTGCTATTTGAAACTCTGTAAAAATAATTATACTGGCTTTGCTGATAATATATCAATAGATTAGAAGACTAGAGCGTGAATAGTCGAAAAGGAGATACTAAACTGAATTTAGATCAAGAGACTGTGGTAGGGTTAGAAAGAAAATATGAAGATAATTCAGTTTCAAATTAAATGAAATTGTTGCATTTAATAAGGTTACTTTTGAACATAATCGCTGGATACTTATTTATCTATGCTCTGGATAAAATGCTCTATTTTTGAAGGACTCTGGGGCACTCTTCAAGTTTATTCAGTCTACAAAGGATAGAATTTACATTAAAATGATATCCGTAGAATGATGATTTAATATAAAATAAAAATATAAAGTATTTAATATAAATTACTATTATTATTGAAATATTTGATTAAATTTATAACATAATATTTTTATGTTTTTAATATTTGCATTAATGTGGATGTAAAAATTAACATAATAATGAATTATAAGTTTTTATTTAGGTTTGTGTAGGACTCTGGGGCACTCTTTAAGTTTATTCATACAAAAAGTGTTTTAAATTTTAAATTAATTTCGAAAAGTCCTATAATGGTCCTAGACTACAAAGGATAGAATTTACATTCAAATGATATCCGTAGTATGATGATTTAATATAAAATAAAAATATAAAGAATTTAATATGAATATTATATTTATAAAGTAATAATTTAACTCTTTATACATATAAATCACTATTATTTCAATATTTGATTAAATAATAATATTTTTATGTTTTTAATATTGAATTAATATTTGCATTAATGTGGATGTAAAAATTAACTTAAATAATGAATTATAAGTTTTTATTTATGCTTGTGTATTATATGAAGATAATTCAGTTTTAAATTAAATGAAATTGTTGCATTTAAGAAGGTTACTTTTGAACCCAATCTCTGGGGCACTCTTTAAGTTTATTCATACAAAAAGTGTTATAAATTTTAAATTAATTTCGAAAAGCCTAGAATGGTCCTAGATTACAAAAGATAGAATTTACATTAAATGATATCTGTAGTATGATGATTTAATATGAAATAAAAATATAAAGTATTTAATATAAATATTATATTTATAAAGTAATAATTTAATTCTTTATACATATAAATCACTGTTATTATTGCAATATTTGATTAAATCATAATATAATATTTTATGCTAAAATTAAAAATTAACATAAATAATGAATTATAAGTTTTTATTTGTTTGTGTAGTTTTATTAAATATAAAGTAGTACATAATTTTGAAAATATCGATTTGAAATTCAGCGCCTTTTTTGACAGTTCATTTTGCGTCTAACTTCAATCCATAGATGTCAAAACTGTCAAAAGTTCTCCCAAAGACGTTATGACTCAACTTGCAAAAACTAACATAAAAACCTAAAAATTGTTATCAATAATACTTTATTATTATCCCAAATTACTTTTGTCGATTATTAATAATACCATCCCTTATTATTACTATTTATTACCATTATCCGCCATAAATTCGTATCGCAATTTTTCCCACAGTTTGCAAAACTTAGCAAAACTCAAGGGATGAAAAATAAAGATGGATGCTTTTGTGTACTCTTGTGTCAGATGCCGATTTTAGATTAATAAAAATAATAGTTTTAGTGCTAAATTAATAATTCTGAACGATGTGACAATTAAATAGTTAATTAAATATGTGAAGTGTTAAATTTGCGTTAAAAAGCACGACGAAAATATTTCGAAATGGTCGTGCCGAATAAAAGAAAGCGTAAAGACGCTAACAGAATTGACATTTCGCCAGAAATAACTAAAAGGTAAATAGATAAATGATAAATAGTAATTGTAATTGATTTAGTGCTTAATGGTGGTATATTACTACATTTTAGGCTTAAGGGTAATATATTTGCAGAATTATTTTGTTTTCATTGTTATTCACACGCCATTTTTGTGCCAAATTTGTTTGCATAAATTTGCAAATTTATTTAATATTTTGTATTAAACTCATTGTGGCAACGAGTTATTTAAGTTGTATTTAATATGCAATATTATTATTCATCGAAGGAAAACTAAATTCAGTATATTTTTTGTTTAAATCAGACAATCAAACAGAAGCCTTTTGTAGTGCTTCTGTTTTGCAACAGTTTTGTTGCAAATATTAAATATATATTTGTATTAAGTTAATGATGTAGTTTAAAGCACAAATTAATGTAATAACTAATTTGTTCAAAAATATGTGTTTTTATCCATTTATTTGTCCAGGACACTCAAGAGCATTGGTCGACTTGTAAAGTCTTCTGTTTTGGAACATATTTTAAATATCTATTTATTATTGCAAAGATGGACTTAAATAGATATTTATATCAAGTTAATGATGCTAGTTTAAAGCACAAATGAATGTTATTACTCATTTGTTCAAAAAAATGTTTGTTTTTATCCATTTGTTTGTCCAGGACACTCAAGAGCATTGGTCGACTTGTAAAGACTTCTGTTTTGGAACATATTTTAAATATCTATCTATTATTTTAAGGATAAACTTAAATATATATTTATATCAAGATAATTTAGTTTAAAGCACAAATCAATTTAATATCTCATTTGCTCAAAAAAATTTGTGTGTTTATTCATTTATTTGTCCAGGTCACTCAAGAACATTACTCGACTTGTAAAGACTTCTGTTTTGGAACATATTTTAAATATCTATTTATTATTTTAGAGATAAACTTAAATAGATATTTATATCAAGTTAATGATGCTAGTTTAAAGCACAAATTAATGTAATAACTCATTTGTTTAAAAAACTTTGTATTTTTATCCATTTGTTTGTCCAGGACGCTCGAGAACATTGTTCCACTTGTAAAGACTTCTGGTTTGGAACATATATCTAAAAACTAATATTTGTATTATATGGAAAGTTTAATTATTATTTTGCATATTTGTACATACAATTTTTCTTTAATGATCTGTCTTTGTTTAATTGACGTTTTTTTTTAAATGTTTCTGTTCATTATAGGGCTTCTGTTTTGCAACAGTTTTTATTTCAAGATATTTTCAATATTAAATGGATATTATAATCAAGTTAATGGTGTTGTTTAAAGCACAAATTAATGCAGTCACTCATTTGTTAAAAAAAAATGTTGTTTTTATCCATTTGTTTGTTCAGGACACTCGAGAATATTACTAGATTTGTAAAGACTTCTGTTTTGGAACATATTTTGAAGATAAATCTGATATTATAAATTATATATAAATATTAATTATTATTTTGCATGTTTGTGCATAAAAAATTACTTGTCTTTGTTCAACTAAGGAAGGTTGTTGTAATATTTTATATTACAAGTCGAGCAATGTTTTGAGTGTTTTTTTTTTTAAACAAATGTACAATAACATTAATATAAGCAATATAAACAATATTGTTAATTTTATATCACTATCCATTTAATATTTTGAATAAGTTTTTATTATAAATATGTTACAAAACAGAAGCCCTTTAAGCTTTAAGGATCTAATTTGAACAAAAAATATTTAACTTTTGCAATGATCTTGAAATAAGCATACTTATTTCAACAAAGATAGATAATGAAAAAAGTATACAAATATGCGGTGTAATTAATTTAAACTTTATTCCTAATCATAAATATAAGTTTTGTCTTTAAAATATTACAAGTCGAGTCAAGTGTTCTGGACAAACAAATTGATAAAAACAACCTTTTTTCTTAAACAAATGAGAAATAACATTGTTAAATTGATATAAATATACATTTATTGTTTAAATGATTTTGCAATAAAAATTTTGCAAAATAGAAGATAGTGTACAAAATTTTGCATCAAACTTCCATATTTAAATAAAGAAAAGCAAATAATATAAGTTTGTATGTACAAATGTGCAATTTAATTATTAAACTTTATTCCTAATCATAAATATTAGTTTAGTCTTCGAAATATATTCCAAAACAGAAGTCTTTACAAATCCAGCAATGTAATCGATTATCCTGGACAAATAAATGGATATAAATAATTATTCTTTGCACAACTGAACTACAATACTATCAAATTGATATAAATAAACATTTATTATTTGATTGAGATTTTACAATGAAAATGTAGCAATAGATTTGAATGATTGAAACAAAAAATGTACAAAATTTCAAACAAACTTACTTATTTAAACAAATAAAAGCAAATGATATAAATATGCAGTGTAATTAATTCAAACTTTGTTCCTAATTATAAATATCAGTTTTGTCTTCAAAATATACTTCAAAACAAGAGTCTTTACAAGTCGAGTAATATTCTCGAGTGTCCTGGACAAACAAGTGGATAAAAAAAAACTTTTTTTTAAACAAATGAGGTTTAACATTAATTTGAGCCTACAAATTGTTGAATTGATTATAATATCCATTTAATGTTTAAGATATCTTTCAAAATAAACTGCTGCAAAACAGAAGCCCTATAATAATTTTATTTATTTATTTATTTAAGCCCTATAATGAACAAAAATATATAAAATATTACAACTAAGGTTAAACCATGGTTAAACAAAGATAGATAAAGTAAATTTTTATATACAAACATGCAAAATTGTAATTATTATTTACATATAATATATAATATCAGTTTTATCTTCAATATATATTCCAAAACAGAAGTCTTCAAGAATCGAGTAATATTCTTGAGTGTCCTGGACAAACAAATGAATGAAAACAACAATTTTTTTAAATAATTGAGTTATTACATGAAATTGAGCTTCAAACAACATCATTAACTTGATTATGTTATTTATAAGATTAAATCATTATGAATAATGTGTAATGTGTACATACATACGTGTGAATTTTTTGTGTCTTATGAATGCATTTGGCTGATCCAGACACTTATTGTACAATGTGAGAAAACATTTGTTTTTGAGCATCATTTTTATTGAAATGGCTTTCTGATATAAAGTTAATCTTAAAATCAAATTTTGAATAATATATCTTGTGTTTTAGAAATTCTGTTTCTTCAAAAAATATCAAAGAATCCAGGATTTTGCATGACTTGTGAAAATTTCGGTTTTGGAATCTTGTCATACAATTATTTACCTAAATCAATCATATTTTATCTTTCAGAGTGAAGGTCCACGCTCAAAGAAAATTCGCCCAAGGAGCCTTGTGCCCCCCAATAATCCTCCCACTGGTCCAGCCACCTCGAGAGGAGCCTTCCAAACCCCAGCAGTCTCAATCAACCAGAAACTTCCAACTCCAAGATGAGTCATCTTCCCAAAACAGACCAAAGACTGAAGACTTCCTTACATTCCTATGCTTTCGAGGCACTCCAATGCTTCCTTCTAATCTTGACTTCCTCAACTATCCTCATGGAAGCTCTGAAATAAATCCCAATCAAGAAACAAGTGTTAACAACAACAACAACAACAATGCTTCTACGAGTTCTAATAATACAGGAGGAGGTGAAACTCCCAAATCAACACCTCCACCTGTGAATTTTATACCATTTGGTGTCAGGAAGAGAGCTTCTGTGTTTCCTGAGAAGAGTGGTGTTGGCTCAAGGAAAGTTAGGGGCAGGAAGAGCAATGAGAGTGTTAAAAGCGTTGGTAAGGATGTCAGGGATGCGAATCAGATCAAGATGGATAAGACCAGGCAGCACAGGGTGACGGTGCAGGCGCTGAGGAAGAAGTATCAGGAGCAGAAGATGGCTAAGTTGAGGGCTGTTGCTTTCAGTAAGATCAGCGACCACTCGGTATGTTAAAGTCAATAATACATCAATTATATTATATAAATGCATATCTGGGGTTAGTATAACTCCTAAAAATATTTATTGTATAGTAATTTTACATCTGTCCTGAAATGGACATTAAAATTTCCTTCATCAAAATACCTAAAATTTGTAAAAGAAAAAAAAATGTAAAAATATTTAACAATAATAATAAAAACGATAATAATAATATTATTATTAATAATAATAATAATAATTACAATAAAATTAGACACTTAAATTTGTTAAAATATCATAAAATACCTAAAATTTGTTAATATTGTAAAGTATTGTAGCTTATTAAAATACTTATTAAATTTTTAAAACACTTGCAACAAACAAACTAGTTATATTCAAAAATAATTATAATTAACTAATATAAATAAGTTTATAGTAAATAAATTAAGTAATAAAATAGCTAATAATTAATTAAATTATATTAAACCTATAAAATATTGACTTAAGCCTTTTTATAATATTAAATATTATACCGACGGCTTGTAAAATTAATAAATAAATAAAAAAATAAATAATAAGTAAAGCACTAGGATTATAAAAAGGGCTTTAAAAATACAAAATCGTCTGACCGTTATCAGAGATTTTTAAAATTGTCATATGTTAATGTGACATGCATTTCTTTTCCAATCTTGTCCTGTGAGTTTTGATGATCCTCGAGGCGGCTTTTGTAATTGTCTGAAAGTGTTCATATTTCATCGTTTTCTATGTTAATGTCGGCGTCTTTAGATGTTAACCATTTTGGAATTCATTGGACATTCAAAATTTCTTTAAGTAATTCATTGTGGCATCTTTGGATTTTTAACACGTTTGATTTAGAAGCTGTTCTCCATAGTTGTATACCGTATGTCCAAATTGATCACGGTTAGCTTTGAAACAAATGTAATTCCAGATATTTACCATAAACCTTCCAAAAAATATCACATTTTTTACAGTTTTTCCCAGAAATACCCGACGGTTAGTGTTTTATTTAGATTTCCATTATTCTAGGTTCAAACTAGGTCATGTGTCCCAGTGACCAAAGTACGCGCAACCAAACGGATCACCGAAAAGCCGTCGCAGGCATCCACCAATCTTAAATCTAAATCCATTGTCAAAAAACCAACGACTTTACCCCCAATGAAAACTAAACCAACAAAACTGTTACAAAGCAAAGCGACTGCCATGAAACCTAAGAATTTGGTACAGAGTAAAATTTTGGCAAAAAGACGAATGTGCTTGAGGAGTTCGGCGACTGGAGGGGGCAGGGTGATAAAAAAAATTGCTCGTAGTTTACCAGTGAGAAAACAGATTGAAAAGAAATTGGTGGCTAGAAGACGAGCGCAGGAAAACGTCAAAGAGGATAAAGGTAAAGTAACTGAGAGTGTCAAAGAAGTTGTTAAAGAACCCAAGAAGTTGGTCGTTAAATTAGTTAAAGATGCTGAATCGAAAGATAAAACCAAGCCTAGCACCAGAAAATCAAATACAGCGGACGCGGATAAAACAAGTTCAGTTAAAGATGATAAGTCAGTAGTCAGGAAGTCAGAAGTATCAGAATTTTCTTCTGATGATGATGAGCCTTTACTGAAGGTCTCTAAGAAGCGGCAGAAAGCCAAAAATGAAGCCAAGAAGCAAGCCAAGAGAAGTTTAGATGCCGCCAAAAGTAAGGATGATAAATCAAATGAACCTATAGACAAGGTATTGGATAAAAGTGTAAAAACTACTAAAGATGCAACAAAGACTGTTGATAAACCCAAAGACGAAAAACCAACTAAAGCATTGGATAAGAAACCAAAAGTTGAAAAAGAACTTGACAAATCAATCCCCGATGATGCAAAACCAGTTAAGAACCAGACAGCACCCACCAAGAAATCTTTATCCAAAGACGAATCAAAAATCTTGACCAAAAAATTAATCTCCAAATCCAAGACCTTAGATTCATCAAACGTTTCTGATTCGGATGTCTCCAAAGGCAATCGTACCCCCAGACCGAGTCGCAAAACGAAAGAAGCCGCTACTTTGTACATGGAACTCCTCGGACAAAGACTGAACACATCCCACAATTTTGATGAAGATAACTCTTCCCTAGATAGCTTTCCAGAGCTTCCAAACGTTAGGAAAACTGAGCAGATGGAGAATGAATTGAAAGCACAGAATGTCAAAACTGGAAAAAGTGGTAAGAGCGCTAAAAGTGGTAAAAGTACCTACAGTGATAGCAGCACCATTAAACCAAGTGTTGTGGAAATCAAGACCGAGAAAAAGGTTGTAAATGAGCTCAAGACTGATTATTATTCCAATAGCGAGACTCCAAGTGAATCTGAAGGACAGATGTCTTTGTATGAGTTAAATAGTGTCAACATAGATAAAAGTTCTAGGCGTTGTAATTTGAGATCGGATAAAAGTACTGGATTGAGTGATAGTAAAGGTGAAGAAAAAACGAAGAGAAAAGTTGGCTCCAAAAAAAAGGTGCAACAAAAAAAGTCTTTTCCTAAAAAGGCAACTAAAAAAATAGAGAAAAGTTTTAGTGAATCTGATGAAGAGCCTTTAGCTTTAAAGATCAGCACAAAAAGCAAATCTGACAATGAAACAGTCTTAAGTTCTAAAAAAGATCAAGTTGATATCAGTGATGCCTTAAAAAAGATTTCAACAATGAAAAAGTGCATGGAAGCTCGCAAGAAAGCTGAATCTACCATCAAAGTATCTGAAGGATTCAGCACTAATCCTGTACCGAGTTTTGAGGAGTCCCAAAAAGTTTTCGGGATTGCCAAACGACCCCAGAACGAAAACGAGGACTTAAAAAACCCTTTGTATAACAAGTTGTACCAAAAACCAGCAACCAGCCGTGACGTGGACACGAAAATTGACCTCCAACGCAACAAGAGGAAAGTCAACATGTCCAGTGAGGAGATCGAGAAGTGGTTGAACGAGAGTTGTCTGGAGCCCGAGCCTATGGAAGACGACTTGGCGATGTCGGAACTGGATATAAAGAAGTTCAAGGAGACTGTAGAGATCAAGAACAAGGAGTTTTTTGAAAAACCGGCGGTAAAAGATGATGAAAAAGGTAAAAACGAGAGGAAGTTGATATTTCATCAAAACGTAACACGTTTAAAGATAACTCCGAATAAAAATATGTCGACGAAGAACAAGCAAGCGTTCTCTCCTGATAACGAGACAAGTGTGTACTCTTTTTGTCTTGATGATCAAGGACCTCCTACATCGACTCCTTTTAGGCAAAATTTACATCTCGACACCAAGAAGAAACCAGAGCCGGAAGACAAACCAAAATTAACGAAAAATCAACGTAAAAATTCAAGTGTAGACACATCCGACATCTTTACACCGCCAAAAGTGCTTCCTTCAACCAAACCCGTCGAGACTAAGTCTTGTGACACCAGTGTCGACGTGATGGATGTTGGCACATCTAAAGATTTAGATTTGGGTAATATGAAGTCTTCAATTGCTGTTCAGTGTGATTTCCAAAGTGATCAGCAAGCAACCAAGATCACTTTGCCTCAAGGGAACTTGGCCGATTTTAGGAATATGGAGATTTCTACGCAGACTGACTACGCTTTGGCTAATGAGGGACATCTGTTCTATATTCCTTTGCAGAACTCAAAGACTGGAGAGAACATATCGGAGCATCTCATTCAAGGTAAGAGATAAATGATAACATAATAAGACTTTAACAAGAAAATCCGATTTGCTAATTTCATGCTTCAAATCATCTAAATCGTTTGACATCGAAATTGGAAAAGGTACGTGTTGAACAAAATTTCTCTTTTTGTCGACGTTTTCTTAAAAACGGCTGCACCGATTTCAATAATTCAAAGACTGTTTCTGGAAACTCGAAAAACTTGTGATAAATTAGTTTTACGCGAATATCAGCACAACCGTTTTTTTATAATTAAGGACATAAAATCTAAAATTTACGTCAACATCTTGACCAAAAATTCTAAACCGATATTTTATTTAAAAAACTGTTTGAAAGGGATCAGTTGGAAATCATGGTGATTAATTTTGGTAATGTTAAATATTGTGTTTTCAATATTTACGCATATTGAGAAATTCATGCAACTGTATCTAGTTATTTTATTATTTTGTTTTTTCTTCCAACAGGAGTTGCCGTCAAATTAGGCACCGAAGGTCCAGACGGCCCCAACCAGCGTGTGATAATGCGTGCCAAACTGGTGACCAAAGCCCAAATGTCTACCACAAACCAAACCCAATTAGCAACAACATCCCACGAAACTCTGACAGCCCTATCACCAAGCGAAGACTCCTTAATAATGGCCAAGAAGACCATTGACTTACCCAAGAGCAGACGATCAAACCCTCCACCTGTTGGAACCGTACAACCACTATCCAGGGAAGAAAAACACATACCCAAGACTGTCAATACATCACCAAATCTCACCTCTAACCAGGGCTCTCAATTCAAGTCCTATCTCAAAGAAATGGATGCACAAAAACACTTGAACGACAAGAAACCTGATTTTAAAATCAATCGCCGAGTTGTGTCACCTGGTTCAGATATTAAGAAGGTTGAACCCAAGGAGGTGAACAGTGGTGAGATATTGGATGCTCCCACGTTTTACCCTTCGGAGAAACAGTTCATGGATCCTATAGCATTCATTGAACAGATCACGCCGATTGCTTCCAAGTTTGGACTGTGCAGAATTGTGCCTCCTGCTTCTTTTAAGCCTGATTGTAAGGTTGCTGATGATATGAGGTTCACTGCTTACAACCAGTATGTTAATCGGATGATGTACAGGTAAGATAAAGGACACATGTGTAATCGACTAGTGTGATGTACTATTTATGATATTTTTGAATATTTTATGCAGATTTGGACCTTCTGTTCAAGAATTATTGGCGATAAAGAAGTATTTGGAAACTCAGAGCATCACGTTGACACATGCACCTTTTGTAAGTAACAGAATATTTTTAGTAGTTTTGGATTTAGATGTTTTGTGCGCCAAATTTACTATTTTCTTGTGCGCCAAAGAAACTACTTTGCTTAGCCTTATTATTTTATTTATTTAATTTTAAGTAAAGTTTATTTATTAAAATTATTTTTTTTATTAGATCGGAGGAATGGAAATAGATCTGCCAAGACTTTATCACACTGTTCAGGATCTTGGAGGGCTCAAAGAGGTAAAATATTTACTAATTTACTAACTTTCCGTAGAATGATACGTCATAGTAATCACAAAAAATTTAAAGATTTCTGAACATGAATGGTGTGTAGTATATATGTGTGGACACAAACTTTTGGGACCAAGGACCAAATGATTCGAATAATTCATAAAACATTCATAAAATAGACGGCGAGAGGTGTTTATTAGTTCTTGGCAAAGGCACGTCTAGCCGTTTCGGTGGTACGGAGCATTGCATTTTTGCAAAGACATATCGAGCGGTTTCAAGATGCAAAAAAAGTTGCCATTTGTGTTCAAAAATACCTTCATTATTGTATCATATGCAAATATAATTATTGGTAGACATGTAGGCAGAATATACAAGTTAGACGTGTAGACAGGTAGACTAGTAAGCAGGTAAACTGTAAGAAAGAAAGACAGTGGTTTCCAAGATGCAAAAAATTGCCATTTGATAGTCAAAAATGATCTTAACACATCATTATTATTGTATCATATACAAATATAATTATTGGTAGACATGTAGATAGGATATACAAGTTAGACAGGTAGACCAGTAAGCAGGTAAACTGACAGAAAGATAGGCAGGTGAATAGGTAAACTGACAGATAGGTGGACAGGTAGACAGATATACAGATACTGGTTTTCTAGTAGACAGATTGACAGGTAAATAGTTGGACAAATAGACAGATAAATATAGATAGTTAAACAAATAGATAGCTTGACTAGCAGATCATATACAAATCAAATATTATTAATCAAATCGATTATTTACCCATTTTGGAAAGTTCATGCAAATTACCTTAAGGCAAAATACCACTTACATATTGTTTTATTTCTTTTGAAGGTGATTGAAAAGAAGAAGTGGCACCGGGTTGCTGAAGAGATGTGCATACCCAAATCCGCGCAGGACCGGGTCACCAAGTTGGATGATATTTATTGTAAATACTTACTACCCTACGACACGCTGTCACCAGGTGAATATTGGACGCTTTATTTATTAATTTAATATATAGACCTATTATCAGACCTATTAGCCTTTGCTTTTGCAATACTGCTTGTTTATTGTAAAATAATACAATACCACAATTTCTAATATTTGTAAGAATTATAAGAAAAAAGTTAAGTAGGTGTCGTAACTTCACCTAATTGACTTTTGCTCTTGCCTTCTTGTATTAAAGTAAGAGAACAAAAAAACTTGCTAGATTTTTTGAGAAAGAAACCAGATGTATTTTAAGACCTATCTAATTGTTCTTGATACCTAGAAATATCAATTCCATTGGAACAAATTTTACATTAGTTTTCAGGTCCATCACATTCTAAAATAAAGCCCCTAAATTGGTTTTCATTAATTAATTTCTTATTTATTTTCCCCCAGTGGAGAGACAGAAGCTCTTATCTGAAGTGAAACAGGAGTGGACTCGAAAAGAGACCCTATATCGCCAAAACAACACGAAAAGAATCAGCACTACAAGCAGTACGAGTCTGATAACCAGCCTGACAAGGAAAGGGACACTGATACCGAGAGCAACAACAGTATTGATGACTTTGATTCTGAGACTGACAGGGATTTAAGAGAGTGTACTTTGAAGGGACGAAATATGGCTCTGAGCCAGTTCTTCAGGATTGCTAGGAATACCATGTCTGTGTGGTTTAAGAATGGGTCACCTGAACCCAGCGAGGTAAGTTGATTGATAGATAATACGTTGATTGTGGGCGTCGACATCATCCAATCCGTACTTCCTGGTATGGCAGTAGGAAGTGCCACATTTGTTTTTCTACCCCCAATTTTCTGGTATAATAGAAGCATCTGGTTAGTAATTCCTATAGATGGAAGAAGGATCTAAATAACACTCTTCGCATCCGCCACTGAATTACTGTTTAAATGAAACTTTTTAAATAAAACTTTTCAGCATAGAAAAACAATTTAGGTCTAAAGACCTCCGCCGTCAACGTGTTAATGGTGTATAGCCAAAAAAGTGCGTTTATGTATGTCAGCTTTATATGTTTTGGAAGCTTATGTCGGAGTCGCTAATAATAATTCCGTCTAAAATCTTTGTTTTTTATTTGCCTCTTGTTTCCACGGAAATCGCCATCAGGCAGTACTTTATGGGGGGAGGATCTAGAATGCTATTCTTTCTTCTCATTCATTATTCATTGATTAATTATTCTTTCCTCCTAAATGCCATTCACTCTCCTTTTTTGCATGGAGCACAGGTCTATGAGGACATCTTTAGCTAATGGAGAGATATGTGCATAAAAATGTCTTTTTTTTTTGCAGGTTGAGAAACAATATTGGGAGCATGTGTCTCGAAGAGATAAACATATATGTGTGCATGTTGGCTCGATTGACTCATCCGGTTTTGGTTATGGATTTCCTGTCAAGAGTAGTCCAGTTGCAAGGCATCCATGGAACCTTAAGGTAAAATATAGAGAAACAAATGTAGAAAATCCTGTTGTTGACTTGATAAATTAACTGTTAATGATACTTGACAGGTATTAACAAATAACAATGGATCGGTGTTGAGATCTTTGGGACCAGTTATGGGTAAGTTATAAAATTAATTCGATTTAAACCTTAATGGGCCGATTCTGCTGCAAAACAGACCAATGTTATGGCAAGGCAATGTTATGCTTCAACTTGCATGCATTATGCTACTGAATTATACTGAATACAGTCAAAAAGACATGTATTTGCTATGCATCCAGTCAGTTTTACACATCTACTGCAACGTCACTTGTATGGTTATGTTATGAAGCTGGGTCAGAAAGACCATGTTATCTAAGATTGTTTTTTTTTTGAAATTTGTGTGGTTTCTATTGTAGGTTTTTTATCTGACAAGCTGAAGAAAACGCCTGACTGCAGAGCAACTACATGGCTTTTGTCAATAGTTAGAAACTGTTTAGAATGATTTTGTATGGAATGTTCTTCATAACATAGTCTTGCCATAACATTGGTCTGTTATGCGGCAGAATCTGTCCATAAAATACAATAATATGTATCAAAATAGTATTTTTTATTCCTTTAAGGTTTGACTGTGCCAACTCTTCATGTTGGAATGTTATTTAGTGCATGCTGCTGGTATCGGGATCCTCACGGTTTACCTTGGATTGAATATCTTCACACTGGAGCAAATAAAATATGGTAATATTGTTATTTTATTATAAAAGTTATAATAATGCAAATATATATATTTAATCGTTTCAAACCTTCTGAATATATAGGTATATCTTAAAAAACTGCAGATAGCATTCTTTATCAAAAGGTTGTATGTGTGTGTTGTATGGTATGTATGTGTGGATACATTTTTTGTCTAGCAGCAGAATTATTGGTAAACTGGTAGGCAGCTGGACTGATGCCTACAGGCTGATGCCAGGGCAGGTACGCAGTTAGACAAGTTTCCAGGTACACACATAAACCGGTAGACAGGGTAACAGATAGTCAAGTAGACAGGTTAAAAGGTAAACAGGTAGACAGTTAAACCTTTAGATTTTTACGAATCAAATTAATATTTATTAAATATTAATTTGAGTAGACAAGTAGACAGGTAAAAAGGTAAACAGGTTGGCAAGTAGATAGGTTAAAAGGTTTACAAGTAGACAAGCAGACCTTTAGATTTGTATGAATCAAATTAATATTTACCAAAATTGTTAATACATTGCCTTAAGCCAAAATGCTACTTATATCTAGTTTTATTTAGAATATTATAAATTTGTTACTATTTTTGTTATAGTTTGTGTATGTTTATTATCTTTTAGGTATGGAATACCAGATAGGGCATCAGATGCCTTCCGGGATGCCTTAACGGTTTTGGCACCACAATCAGTACTTCCACAGACAATTTGGCTGCCGTCAGATTCTGCAATGATACCACCAGGTAATGTTAGCAAAATGTTTAAAAAAAATGTTTTTCTATTATATTTTTTTTGTATTTATCAGTCAGACAAGGTCATTCTTATATATGATATGACCATGTTACCATTTTCATCATGTTTATAATATATCCATGTTACCATTTTCATCATGTTTATAATATAACCATGTTACTATTTTCATCATGTTTCTAATATAACCATGTTACCATTTTCATCATGTTTCTAATATAACCATGTTATTTTTATCATGTTCATTTGTTTAATCAATCATGAATATAGTTAGTTGAATATAACAGAAATTTCGGGTCTTCAGCTGAGTCTTGTGGTACTCCACACACTGAATTGTATGTTTTACTTGTGGGTGATACAAGTCTTTGTTCTTACTGTTTCGGAGACCTCCATCAATCACATGAGGCTCAAAAGGGGCGGAGGGGTTTGACAAAAAATTATGAAATATCACATGCGGAGCTGGAGGTTTAGTTAAGATTTTACATGTATTTATTATTTATCTGAATTTATAAAAATCGTAAACGCATTTTTCTTGGTACTAAAGGAACATGTAATGTTGGGCTGGTGAAGTAAAGTTATTTTATCACCAGGAATCTCCAAGGGGACTGGGTGGCCTACAAGTTCTTCAAAATCGAACACGGTGATTATTGGACACCTCCTTTCCTCTAAGTTTATCTCGTACAAGTTAGTTGTATATGCAAGGTATAACAAGGATCCTAAGACCAAACTTTGCGGTACACCATGCGTTAATTTACATATTGCACTTGTAGAATTCCCAATCTTTTATCAAACTTCTAGGTTTTTCTTTATATTCGTCTTTTTTAGCTTGGTTGTATACACAAGATATAACAAGTAAAGTCCTAGTATCTTAGGATACTCATGGTCTTCCCAACATTGACCTTATTGTTCTTTCCGACAATAAGGAATTTTTCATATCATGTTGACAAGCATATTTTCCACTATTTAGAAGTAACGGCCGAAAGTCCTTAAAAATTGTGCAATGGACCTCCTTTCCTCTAAGTTTATTTTGTACAAGTTAGTCGTATATGCAAGGTATAAGGGGGTCCTAGGACCGAGCTTTGCGGTATACCAGGCGTTAATTTGGAGGATACTCGTAGCATTCCCAACGTTGACCTTATTGCTCTTTGTGACAAGAATTTTTTTATATTATGCTTTTATATGACAAGAATACCTTCCACTATTTAGAAGCCACCTAATCGCAATGTAGTGTGGAAGAAAAAGATAGTCCAATAAAAAATCCAAAGAGGCATCCATTAATCACGTGATCGCTTTTTAAGAATTTTTGTACCACTGCCTCTCCATTGGTCGACGACGATTTCTCAAAAACGCCTGAACCAATTTCAAAATTTCAAGAGCCATTCGACGCAATTGCTCTCCTTCCCCACATCCTGTGTGTTTTTAGTACCTAAATAAATCGTCAAAATTTTGGATTTACTTTGAAAAAATGTTGGATTGAGGTAAAAAATAAATACACGTGATACTTCACTTTTTTTTGTCAAACTCCTCCCCCCTTGTAAACTTCACTTGATCAATGGACATCCCCAAATGACTACGATTAATATTTCTGGATACTTCTATTTTGAACTCACAATTAGTACCATCTTTTTTTTCCATTGACATTTTCTATTTTATCCAAAAACAAAACAAATGGATTTATACACATTTGATATAGGCGATGGCCTTTTTTTAAATGTTTTGATACTAATAGTTGTATTTTTATACTTTATTTTTTGGGCATAGGTGAACTGTTGTCTCGAAACGTTCCTCTTTCGAGAACTGTCCAACGTCCTGGTGAATTCGTCCTCGTGTGCCCTAGGGCTTACACTTCGAGTCTCTGCACCGGATACGCGGTCTCTGAAAGCGTCTATTACGCTACCACGGACTGGCTTGAAGGGGCTCAGCAAGATTTCAAGGTAAACCAATAATAATTCAGGTTGATAAATTAGATCTACAACATTATTTCCTCTTAGGATATCCAAGAAAGTCGCGAACCAACAATGTTCTCCCTTGACCAACTCCTGGTGAGCATCGCTTCGGATGCAAGAGCTCAAGACGTTGTCTTGAAATCGATCCTGGAGCCTTTGCAGGAGCTCGTGGGACGAGAGAGTAGTGAACGTGAACAGTTTTTGAAAATAGTCAATGATGGTTTGGACAGTGCTGGTGATTGTGATAAAAGTGAACGTAGTGTTCAAGTGAAAGAACTGAAAGACAAGGAGTGCGATGTGTGCAGGGCTAATCTCTATGTCTCAATGGTAAGTAGAATAGACATTTAAGAAAGAATATATATATATATATATATATATATATATATATTTGATATTGGATTAAATATAAAATATTGGGTTGATAACCAAGTAGTTGAACGAATGCGTTGTCCTATTTTTGTGTATAACTTTATGTTAGGTCTGTTTTTTCTCATTTGTCATGGGATACTGATCAGCATTTATGTAACTTCCGTAGAAGTATTGCGTATTTTTATGAAAACTATTAGTTGTGGTAAGTTAATTTTAAATAGAGTGCAGAAATGAATATTCTGGGCATGTAGACATGTAAGCAGTTTATTTCCATAATGGAAGGATAGCTAATAGTTAAACTTTACCTATTATAAAAAAATAGCTAAAGTTTATGGTGTTTCTTGCTCAAGAGGACGCACATTTAAGAGTTGATGTAAAGAATTCCAATCTGGAGATTTTTTTTTTTCAAAGATGAACAATACTCTGGTTGGCCAACTAAAGTTGATGATGACTACGTAAAAGTCTTAATTGAAGATGATCATCATATAACTGTTTGAGAAGGTTGTGAGGAGGCTGCATGTACAGCATGAAAACTTGGCTAAAACAACAATTAGAAAACATTTAAAATGTTTCGATCCAGTACACAACTTGATACTTCAGCTCTTTACTGAAAATTTAAAGAAAACTGTTAGGTACATCAACTTTAAATAGAATCAAACTTCTTCAATTCTTTCTTTAGTGATCAAAGGATCATCACTGGTGATTGAAAGTGGGTCCTCTATAGTAACAAAGATCATTTTCTCAGTTTGATGAGATTATAAAGGTATTGCATCTTTTTCAACCTGCTTTCAATTAACCAAAAGATCAATTATAATATTTACTGGATAAAGTAGTAAAAAAATCAGCCAGAATTGTCAAATTTAAAAGGTGAACAACTTTGGCAACTCGTGGAAAATTATTGCAGCTGTCTGGCAATGATGTCCCGCCCCCATGCATTCCTGGTTTGGCAACATCTGATCACCATCTATTTTGGAGTTTGCTTAATGGTGAAACTGTCAGAAATGACGATCACCAAAAGATCAATTATAATGTTTGCTGGATAAAGCAGTAAAAAAATCAGTTGGAATAATCTAGTTTACAACTTTGGCAACTTGTGGAAAATTATTGCAGCTGTCTGTTCATGATGCCTCGTCGTCCATGCATTCCTGGTCTGACAACTTCGGATCACTATCTATCTCGGAGTTTGCAGAATGGTAAAACTGTCAGAGATGACGACCACCAAAAGATCTATTATAATGTTTACTGGATAAAGAAGTAAAAAAATCAACCAGAATTGTCAAGTTTAAAAGGTGAAGAACTTTGGCATCTCGTGAAAATTATTGCAGTTGTCTGGCAATTATTTCCTGTCGTCCATGCATTCCTGGTCTGGCAACATCTGACCACTATCTATTTTGGAGTTTGGTGCAGAATGGTAAAACTGTCACAAATGACGACCACCAAAAGATCAATTATAATGTTTGCTGGATAGAGCAGTAAAAAAATCTGCCAGAATTATCAAGTTATTGCAGCTGTCTGGCAATGATGCGCCGCATCCTCATCCAATCCTGGTGACATATCTGATCACTGTTTATTTTGGAGTTTGCAGAATGGTAAAACTGTCACAAATGATGACCGCCTTCACTCTCACTTGGTTTATGATTTATACTGGTAAGAGCAAGAAATCGTACAAACCAAAGAAAAATAGATGGAAAAGGAGGTTATTGAACAATCTGAATAGCACTATAAAAAATCATCCAGGGTTGTCAAATTTAAAAGATGTACAACTTTGGCAACTCGCGGGAAATTGAGGCAGATTGTCTGGCAATGGTGCATTCCTGATCTAGCACATCTGATCACTTTCTATTTTGGATCTTGCAGAATGGTGGTTCAGTTTTTTGTTGAATTGAACCAGGATATCGAGAAATTGTGCAGATCAGAGAAAGAAAAATTGCAAAAGGAGGTAATTAAACAAACTGAATAGCGCAATAAAAAAAATCAGCCAGAGTTGGCAACTTGTGGAAAATTATTGCAGCTTGGCAATGATGCTCTGCTCCTCCCCCCACGCATTCCTGGTCTGGCAACATATAATCACTATCTATTTCGGAGTTTGCAGAATGGTGAAACTGTCCACCTTCACTCTAACTTGGTTCAGTTTTTTGCTGCTTAGAACCAAGATTTGCGTTGATAAGAGCAAGAAATTGTGCAGCTCAAAGAATAATTGATGGTAAAAGGAGAACCAAATGGAAATTATGTGTTGATTAAAAAGTGTTCTCTGGTGAAATAAAATAGTACGCGGAGTCTCTCCGAATGGATGAAGCGTTTTTTTTCAAGATCTGTTAACTCCATTAACTTTAGTTATCATAATCCAATTGGGTTATGATGACAAAAGTTAGATCAAGGTAAAATACGAAATGTTTGAGTTCTATCATACTGCATCAATGGTAGTATGCATTTGTTTGGTTGTTGAATCATTCTTACCATTTATCATTTCTTAACCAAATTTGTTCTTAAGAAGTTGATCAGGTTTCAACTTCTGATATCGAGAAACTCGTATTAGAATCTCCTGCAGAACTTACTGGATTCTCACATTAATCTATTTCTGCACCAGTTACGATTGGTGAACAGAGTTTGTGGACGTACAGTGGATAGTGGTGATAAAAATGTTGCAATAAATAGCTTAACATTGTTCATGGCTGCATTTGGTGAAATATAGATAGCACTTCCATTTATCATTTCCTAACCAATTTTGTCTTTAAGAAGAGTTGATCAGGTTTCAGCTTCTGTTATCCAGAAAATCACCTTAGAATCTCCTGCAGAAATCACTGAATTCTCACAGTAATCTATTCCTTCACCAGTTACGGTTTGTGAACAGAGTTTGTGGAGGTACAGTGGATAGTGGTGATAAAAATGTTGCAATAAATAGTTTAACATTGTTTTGGCTGCATTTGGTGAAATATAGATAGCAATTCCAAACAAATTGATCAGGTTTCAACTTCTGATATCGAGAAATTCACCTTAGAATCTCCTGCAGAAGTTACTGGATTCTCACA
>NW_020536999.1:89143647-89166151 GCF_003426905.1 Ctenocephalides felis
AAAAAAACTGTTTGAAAGGGATTAGTTGAATTAGTAGAAATCATGGTGATTAGTTTGGTAATGTTAAATATTGTGTTTTCAATGAGGAATTCATGCAGCTTGAAGCAAATTAATTTATTATTTGTTTTTTTTCTAATAGGAGTTGCTGTCAAATTAGGCACCGAAGGTCCAGACGGCCCCAACCAGCGCGTGATAATGCGTGCCAAACTAGTAACCAAAGCCCAATGTCTACCACCAACAAACCCAATTAGCAACAACATCCCACGAAACTCTGACAGCCCTATCACCAAGCGAAGACTCCCTAATAATGGCCAAGAAGACCATTACTTACCCAAGAGCAGACGATCAAACCCTCCACCTGTGGAACCGTACAACCACTATCCAGGGAAGAAAAAACACATACCCAAGACTGTCAATATCACCAAATCTCACCTCTAACCAGGGCTCTCAATTCAAGTCCTATCTCAAAGAAATGGATGCCCAGAAACACTTGAACGACAAGAAACCTGATTTTAAATCAATCGCCGAGTTGTGTCACCTGGTTCTAATATTAAGAAGGTTGAACCGAAGGAGGTGAACAGTGGTGAGATATTGGATGCTCCCACGTTTTACCCTTCGGAGAAGAGAAACAGTTCATGATCCTATAGCATTATTGAACAGATCACGCCGATTGCTTCCAAGTTTGGACTGTGCAGAATTGTGCCTCCTGCTTCTTTTAAGCCTGATTGTAAGGTTGCTGATGATATAGGTTCACTGCTTACAACCAGTATGTTATCGGATGATGTACAGGTAAGATAAAGGACACATGTGTAATCGATTAGTGTGATGTACTATTTATGATATTTTTGAATATTTTATGCAGATTTGGACCTTCTGTTCAAGAATTATTGGCGATAAAGAAGTATTGGAAACTCAGAGCATCACGTTGACACATGCACCTTTTGTAAGTAACAGAAATATTTTAGTAGTTTTGGATTAGATGTTTTGTGCGCCAAATTTACTATTTTCTTGGCGCCAAAGAAACTACTTTGCTTAGCCTTATTATTTTATTTATTAATTTTAAGTAAAGTTTATTATTAAAATTATTTTTTTTATTAGATCGGAGGAATGGAAATAGATCTGCCAAGACTTTATCACACTGTTCAGGATGTGGAGGGCTCAAAGAGGTAAAATATGTACTAATTTACTAACTTTCCGTAGAATGATACGTCATAGTAATCACAAAAAATTTAAAGATTTCTGAACATGAATGGTGTGTAGTATATATGTGTGGACACAAACTTTTGGGACCAAGGACCAAATGATTCGAATAATTCATAAAACATTCATAAAATAGACGGCGAGAGGTGTTTATTAGTTCTTGGCAAAGGCACGTCTAGCCGTTTCGGTGGTACGGAGCATTGCATTTTTGCAAAGACATATCGAGCGGTTTCAAGATGCAAAAAAAGTTGCCATTTGTGTCAAAAATAACCTTCATTATTGTATCATATGCAAATATAATTATTGGTAGACATGTAGGCAGAATATACAAGTTAGACGTGTAGACAGGTAGACTAGTAAGCAGGTAAACTGTAAGAAAGAAAGACAGTGGTTTCCAAGATGCAAAAAAATTGCCATTTGATAGTCAAAAATGATCTTAACACATCATTATTATTGTATCATATACAAATATAATTATTGGTAGACATGTAGATAGGATATACAAGTTAGACAGGTAGACCAGTAAGCAGGTAAACTGACAGAAAGATAGGCAGGTGAATAGGTAAACTGACAGATAGGTGGACAGGTAGACAGATATACAGATACTGGTTTTCTAGTAGACAGATTGACAGGTAAATAGTGGACAAATAGACAGATAAATATAGATAGTTAAACAAATAGATAGCTTGACTAGCAGATATATACAAATCAATATTATTAATCAAATCGATTATTTACCCATTTTGAAAGTTCATGCAAATTACCTTAAGGCAAAATACCACTTACATATTGTTTTATTTCTTTTGAAGGTGATTGAAAAGAAGAAGTGGCACCGGGTTGCTGAAGAGATGTGCATACCCAAATCCGCGCAGGACCGGGTCACCAAGTTGGATGATATTTATTGTAAATACTTACTACCCTATGACACGCTGTCACCAGGTGAATATTGGACGCTGCATTTATTTATTTAATATAGAGACCTATCATCAGACTAGCTTGCTCTCTTGCAGTACTGCTTGCTTATTGTAAAATAATACACCATTTTTCAACTTTATAAGAATCATAAGAAAATGGTTAAGTGGGTGTCATAACTTTAATATATCTAATTGACTTTTGCTCCTGATTAAGAACAATCTTTCCAAATTGATGAAGAAAGAAACAAGATTGATTTTAAGACCCATCCAAATATCAATTCCATTGGAACAAATTTTACATCAGTTTTCAGTTCCATCACCTTCTAAAATAAAACCTTGATACACCTTAATCAGTTTCTTATATTTTTTTTTTCCCTCAGTGGAGAGACAAAAGCTCTTATCTGAAGTGAAACAGGAGTGGACTCGAAAGGAAACCCTATACCGCCAAAAACAACACGAAAAGAATCAACACTACAAGCAGTACGAGTCTGATAACCAGCCTGACAAGGAAAGGGACACTGATACCGAGAGCAACAACAGTATTGATGACTTTGATTCTGAGACTGACAGGGATTTAAGAGAGTGTACTTTGAAGGGACGAAATATGGCTCTGAGCCAGTTCTTCAGGATTGCTAGGAAACCATGTCTGTGTGGTTTAAGAATGGGTCACCTGAACCAGCGAGGTAAGTTGATTGATAGATAATACGTTGATTGTGGGCGTCGACATCATCCAATCCGTACTTCTGGTATGGCAGTAGGAAGTGCCACATTTGTTTTTCTACCCCCAATTTTCTGGTATAATAGAAGCATCTGGTTAGTAATTCCTATAGATGGAAGAAGGATCTAAATAACACTCTTCGCATCCGCCACTGAATTACTGTTTAAATGAACTTTTTTAAATAAAACTTTTCAGCATAGAAAAACAATTTAGGTCTAAAGACCCTCCGCCGTCAACGTGTTAATGGTGTATAGCCAAAAAAGTGCGTTTATGTATGTCAGCTTTATATGTTTTGGAAGCTTATGTCGGAGTCGCTAATAATATTCCGTCTAAAAATCTTTGTTTTTTATTTGCCTCTTGTTTCCACGGAAATCGCCATCAGGCAGTACTTTATGGGGGGAGATCTAGAATGCTATTCTTTCTTCTCATTCATTATCATTGATAATTATTCTTTCCTCCTAAATGCCATTCACTCTCCTTTTTTGCATGGAGCACAGGTCTATGAGGACATCTTTAGCTAAGGAGAGATATGTGCATAAAAATGTCTTTTTTCATTTGCAGGTTGAGAAACAATATTGGGAGCATGTATCTCGAAGAGATAAACATATATGTGTGCATGTTGGCTCGATTGACTCATCAGGCTTTGGTTATGGATTTCCTGTCAAGAGTAGTCCTGTTGCTAGGCATCCATGGAACCTTAAGGTAAAAAATAGAGAAACAAATATAGAAAGTCCTGTTGTTGACTCGGTAAATTAACTGTTAATGATATTTGACAGGTTTTAACAAATAACAATGGATCGGTGTTGAGATCTTTGGGACCAGTTATGGGTAAGTTATAAAATTAATTGGATTTAGACATTAAAATACAATGACATGTATAAATTATTTCTTTAAGGTTTGACTGTGCCAACTCTTCATGTTGGAATGTTATTTAGTGCATGTTGCTGGTACCGGGATCCTCACGGTTTACCTTGGATCGAATATCTTCACACCGGGGCAAACAAAATATGGTAACATTGTCATTTAATTATAAAAGTTATAATAATTGCAAATATTATATATTTTTACCTTTCAAAACCTTCTGAACATATTGGTATACCTTGGAAAAACTGCAGATGACATTCTTTATAAAATGGTTGTATGTGTGTTTTGTTTAGTATGTATGTATGTATGTATGTGCGGATACAACTTTTGTCTAGCAGCAGAATTATTAGTGAACTGGTAGGCAGCTAGACAGATAGGCAGGTACGCAGTTGGACAAGTTGACAGGGAAACAGGGAAACAGGTAGACAAGTAAACAAGTAGATAGGGAAACAATAGACAAATATACAGATAAACAAGTAGACAAGTAGACTCTTAGATTTTTTACGAATCAAATTGATATTTATCAAATTGCTACTTATATCAAATTAATATTTATCAAAAATGCTACTTATATCTAGTTTCATTTAAAATATTATAAATTGGTTACTATCTTTGTTATAGTTTATGTATTTTTGTTATCTTTTAGGTATGGAATACCAGATAGGGCATCAGATGCCTTCCGGGATGCCTTAACGGTTTTGGCACCACAATCAGTACTTCCACAGACAATTTGGCTGCCGTCAGATTCTGCAATGATACCACCAGGTAATGTTAGCAAATGTTAAAAAAAAATGTTTTCTATTATATTTTTTTTGTATTTATCAGTCAGACAAGGTCATTCTTATATATGATATGACCATGTTACCATTTTCATCATGTTTATAATATATCCATGTTACCATTTTCATCATGTTTATAATATAACCATGTTACTATTTTCATCATGTTTCTAATATAACCATGTTACCATTTTCATCATGTTTCTAATATAACCATGTTATTTTTATCATGTTCATTTGTTTAATCAATCATGAATATAGTTAGTTGAATAACAGAAATTTCGGGGTCTTCAGACTGAGTCTTGTGGTACTCCACACACTGAATTGTATGTTTTTACTTGTGGGTGATACAAGTCTTTGTTCTTACTGTTTCGGAGACCTCCATCAATCACATGAGGCTCAAAAGGGGCGGAGGGGGTTTGACAAAAAATTATGAAATATCACATGCGGAGCTGGAGGTTTAGTAAGATTTTACATGTATTTATTATTTATCTGAATTTATAAAATCGTAAACGCATTTTCTGGTACTAAAGGAACATGTAATGTTGGGCTGGTGAAGTAAAGTTTATTTATCACCAGGAATCTCCAAGGGGACTGGGTGGCTACAAGTTCTTCAAAATCGAAACACGTGATTATGGACACCTCCTTTCCTCTAAGTTTATCTCGTACAAGTTAGTTGTATATGCAAGTATAACAAGGATCCTAAGACCAAACTTTGCGGTACACCATGCGTTAATTTACATATTGCACTTGTAGAATCCCAATCTTTTATCAAACTCTAGGTTTTTCTTTATTCGTCTTTTTTAGCTTGGTGTATACACAAGATATAACAAGTAAAGTCCTAGTATCTTAGGATACTCATGGTCTTCCCAACATTGACCTTATTGTTCTTTCCGACAATAAGGAATTTTTCATATCATGTTGACAGCATATTTTTCCACTATTTAGAAGTAACGGCCGAAAGTCCTTAAAAATTGTTGCAATGGACCTCCTTTCCTCTAAGTTTATTTTGTACAAGTTAGTCGTATATGCAAGGTATTACGGGGTTCCTAGGGCCGAACTTTGCGGTATACCAGGCGTTAATTTAGGGGGATACTTGTAGCATTTCCAACGTTGACCTTATTGTTCTTTGTGACAAGAATTTTTTTATATTATGCTTTTATATGACAAGCATACCTTCCACTATTTAGAAGCCACCTAATCGCAATGTAGTGTGGAAGAAAAAGATAGTCCAATAAAAAATCCAAAGAGGCATCCATTAATCACGTGATCGCTTTTTAAGGATTTTTGGACCACTGCCTCTCCATTGGTGATACGTGGTGATATTAAAACGACGATTTCTCAAAAACGCCTGAACCAATTTCAAAATTTTAAAAGCCATTCGGTGCAATTACTACCCTTCCCCACATCCTGTGTGTTTTTAGCACGTAAATAAATCGTCAAATTTTTGGATTTACTTTTAAAAAATGTTTGATTGAGGTAAAAAATAAATACACGCGATACTTCACTTTTTTTTGTCAAACTCCTGTCCCCTTGTAAACTTCACTTAATCAATGGACGTCCCAAATGACTACGATTTCTGGATACTTCTATTTTGAACTCACAATTAGTTCCATCTGTTTTTTCCATTGACATTTTCTATTTTATCCAAAAACAAAACAAATGGATTTATACACATTTGATATAGGCGATGGCCTTTTTTTAAATGTTTTGATACTAATAGTTGTATTTTTATACTTAATTTTTTGGGCATAGGTGAACTGTTGTCTCGAAACGTTCCTCTTTCGAGAACCGTCCAACGTCCTGGTGAGTTTGTCCTCGTGTGCCCTAGGGCTTACACTTCGAGTCTCTGCACAGGATACGCTGTCTCTGAAAGCGTCTATTACGCCACCACGGACTGGCTTGAAGGGGCTCAACAAGATTTTAAGGTAAGGTAAACCATTACCAATTCAGGTTGATAAATTAGATTTATAACTATATTTCCTCTTAGGATATCCAAGAAAGTCGTGAACCAACAATGTTCTCTCTGGACCAACTCCTGGTGAGCATCGCTTCGGATGCAAGAGCCCAAGACGTTGTTTTGAAGTCGATCCTGGAGCCTTTGCAGGAGCTGGTGGGACGAGAGAGTAGTGAACGTGAACAGTTTTTGAAAATAGTCAATGATGGTTTGGATAGTGCTGGTGATTGTGATAAAAGTGAACGTAGTGTTCAAGTGAAAGAACTGAAAGACAAGGAGTGCGATGTGTGCAGGGCTAATCTCTATGTCTCAATGGTAAGTAGAATAGACATTTTAAGAAAAAATTATTTTTTAATATTTGATGTTGGATTAAATATAAAATATTGGTATTACAACCAAGTAGTTGATCGGGAGTGTTGACCTATTTTTTATATAACTGTATGTTAGGTCTGTTCTTTCTCATTTGTCACGTGACACTGGTCAGCATTTATGTAACTTCAGGAGAAGTACTGCGTATTTTTATAAAAGCTATTAGTTATGGTGAGTTAATTTTAAATAGATTGCAGACACAAATATTCTGTCCATTTAGGCATCTGGGCAGTTGTTTATTTCCATAATGGAAAGATAGCTGCTTCTGCTCATGAAAAATAGGTAAAGTTTATAGTGTTTCTTGCTCAAGAGGACGCACATTTAAGAGTTTATATAAAGAATTTCGTTTTGGAGATTTTTTTTTGAGAGAGGAACAAAGTTTTCATCAGCCAACTGAAGTTGATGTTGACCAAGGCAAAGTTATCATTGGAGATGATCATCAGATAATTCTTTGAGAAGGTTGCGAGTAGGCTGCATGTACAGCATGAAATCTTGGCCAAAACAACAATTTAAAATGTTTCGATCCAGTACACAACTTGATACTTCGGCTCCTTACTGAAAATTTAAAGAAAACTGTTAGGTACATGAACTTTAAATAGAATCAAACTTCTTCAATTTTTTCTTTATAGTGCAGTAAACGGAGAGGAAAAAAGGGCATAACCTCTGAATTTTTTTACTGTGCTCCGAATTGACTGAAATTTTGGAATTAGGTTCATCTTACCCTCAAGTTCAAAAGTGAAAACAATTCGGGTTGCGCCATCACCCCCCGGGGGGATGACACCCCCTCTCAATTGTGTAATTACATTTTTTCAAAATAACGTCCGAAATCGATAGAAGAACTAATTATAAGAAAAAAATGTCTTCTATAGTTTTTCAAAAAAACTAATACTTTTCAAGTTACTGTCCACTAAAGATTCATATATTTTTGGCGTTTTTCTTCGTTTTTTTTGCAAATATCTCCTAAAATATACATTTTAACGAAAATCATGTAATGAACAAAATAATGTCAGTAAAAATCTTAATAAATCGGTATTACATAAAGTGTTCTAGGAAAAATATTAAGAAAGATTTGAAAGACCGAAGTCGTTTTTTATTTCGTTCAAGATTTAATTGTTGTATCTAAAGCCATCTAGTGTCGAGGTTTTACATTTTATGCATTTCGGTGAAATTGGGTTTTATAGTGCTCAACATAAGCTTTAAAATGAGTGCTGTTACAAGTTTTTTGCGTGTAAAATGAGTGAGCTATCGTGCAAATAAGAAGCATATACGAAGTTTTTTTCTTTTAAATCATATGGTTTAATGAGCGCCATTTCCACCAGAATTAAAGTAATTCACATTCCATCTAGAAATCACTTCATTATAGACATCTTGATGGATTCTAGCAGATTCACTTCTTTAGTACAAACTATTTTCAGAAAACTCACGATTTTATAAAAACTTTTTTTTCAAAGGATCATCACTGGTGATTGAAAGTGGGTCCTGTATAGTAACAAAGATAATTTTCTCAGATTGATAAGATTATAAAGGTGTTGCAGCTTCTTTCAATTAACCAAAAGATCAATTATAATATTTACTGGATAAAACAGTGAAAAAAATCAACCTGAATTATCACATCTAAAAGGTGTACAACTTCGGAAATTCGTGGAAAATTTGTGGTAAATTCGTGGAAAGTCTGGAAACATCTGGTCACTGTTTATTTCGAAGTTTTTTTTGAGAATGGTGAAACTCTCATAAATGTCAACCACCAAAAGATCAATTATAATGGTTACTGTATAAAGCAGTAAAAAAAATCGACCAGAATTGTCACGTCTGAAAGGTATACAACTTTGGCAACTCATGGAAAATTACTGCAGCCGTTTGGCAATGATGCCTTGCCCTCCTATGCATTCTTGGTCTGGTGACATCTGATCTCTATTTGTTTCGGATGACTACCAAAAGATCAATTATAAAGTTTACTGGATAAAGCAATAAAAAATCTGCCAGAATTATCAAGTTTAAAAGGTGTACAACTTTTGCAACTCGTGGAAAATTATTGCAGCTTGGCAATGATGCATGCTCCTCCTCCCATGCATTCCTGGTCTGGCAATATCTGATAACTATATATTTCGGAGTTTGAAGAATGGTAAAACTGTCATAAATGACAACCACTAAAAGATCAATGATGATGTTTACTGGATAAAGCAGTAACAAAATCCGCCAAAATCGTCACACCTGAAAGATGTACAACTTTGGAAAATCTTGGAAATTTATTGCAGCTGTCTGGCAGCGATACCTCGCCTCCTCATGCAATCCTGGTCTGGTGACATATCTGATCACTATTTATTTTGGAGTTTGCAGAATGGTGAAACTGCCACAAATGACTATCACCTTAACTGGCACTTGGTTCAGTTTTTTGCTGATTAAAACCAGAATTTATGCTGATAAGAGAGATAGAAATTGTGCAGCTCAAGAAAAATATATGGCAAAAGGAGGCCACTATGAAAAAATCAGCTAGAATTGTCTGGTTTAAAAGGTGTACAATTTTGGAAACTTGTGGGAAATTACTGCAGACTGTCTGATAAGAGCAAGAAAAAAAAAGATGGTAAAGAAGATCATCTAACAAACTGAATAGCACAATAAACAAAATCAGCTAGTATTGTCAAGTTTAAAAGGCGTACAACTTTGGCTACTCGTGGGAAATTGAGGCAGATTGTCTGGCAATGGTGCATTCCTGATCTAGCACATCTGATCACTATTTATTTCGGAGTTTGCAGAATGGTGAAACTGTCACAAATGACAAATGATCACCTTCACTTGCTCTTGGTTCAGTTTTTTGCTGCTTAGATACCAGGATTTATGCTGATAAGAGCGAGAAATTGTTCAGCTCAAAGAACAATAGATGGCAACAGGAGGTCGTTGAACAAACTGAATAGCGCAATAAAAAAATCAGCCCGAGTTGTCAAGTTTAAAAAGTGTACAACTTTGGCAGCTCTTGGGAAATTATTGCAGATTGTCTGGCAATGGTCCTCCTGATCTGGCACATCTGATCACTATCTATTTCGGAATTTGCAGAATGGTGAAACTGTCATAAATGACTAGCAAATTCACTGGCACTTGGTTTAGTTTCGCTGATAAGAGTGAAAAATTGTGCAACTCAAAGAAAAATAGATGGTAAAAGGAGATTATTGAACCAAATGGAAATTATGTGTTGATTAAAAAGTGTTCTTTGGTGAAATAAAATAGTACGCGGAGTCTCTCCGACTGGCTGAAGTCATACCTGGTAATGAATAAAATGTGATTTCTAGTTAATTCGTATTGTTTCTTTAAGATCTGTTAACTCCATTAACTTTAGTCATCATAATCCAATTGGGTTATGATGACTAAAGTTACATTAAGGTAAGATACCAGATGTTCGATTTATATTTTTGCAAAAACTGCCCCAATGGTAGCATCTATTTGTTTGGATGTTGGATCATTCCCACCATTCATCATTTTCTAACCAATTTTTTCTTTAAAAAAAGTTGATCAGGTTTCAGCTTTTAATATCGAGAAATTCGTATTAGAATCTCCTGCAGATTCTCACAATAATCTATTTCTTCACCAGTTACGATTGGTGAACAGAGTTTGTGGACGTACAGTGGATAGTGGTGATAAAAATGTTGCAATAAATAATTTAACATCTTTCATGGCTGCATTTGGTGAAATATAGATAGCAATTCCATTTATCATTTCCTAACCAAATATGTCTTTAAGAAGAGTTGATCAGGTTTCAGCTTCTGATATCCAGAAAATCACCTTAGAATCTCTTGCAGAACTTACTGGATTCTCACAATAATCTATTTTTTCACCAGTTACGATTGGTGAACAGTGTTTGTGGACGTATAGTGGATAGTGGTGATAAAAATGTTGCAATAAATAATTTAATATTCTTTATGGCTGCATTTGGTGAAATATAGATAGCAATTCCATTTATCATTTTCTAACCAAATTTGTCCTTAAGACAAGTTGGTCAGGTTTCAGCTTGGTATTAGAATCTTCTGCAAAAGTTACTGGATTCTCACAATAATCTATTTTTTCACCAGTTACGATTTGTGAACAGAGTTTGTTGACGTGCAGTGGATAGTGGTGATAAAAATGTTGCAATAAATAATTTGACATTTTTTATGGCTGCATTTGGTGAAATATAAATAGTAATTGGAATCAATTTGTGCTCCAATTCTTTTTGGCATTGATATAGTGACACCAGGATTTATTTGAGTAAGGAAGTTTTATATTTAAAGGTGAAGTGGATGAATTATTATTTAAAGACAGCATCCTAGAAAGAAATCAAAATTTGTTACGAGAGCAGCAGAGGTGCACGTGTAAATCTTCACTGAAATCCAATCAACTAACACCTCCATTTATCCTCTTCCAGGTCTCCCACAAAGAAGAAGACTCCACCATGTGTCTCAGACATGCAATACGCTTCCTGAACCAGAAAAGACAAAAGATCGCAAACGAGAACTCGAAGACATCAGGAAAGAAGAAGATCCTGATCACCGAAAGGGATTTCCTCAACAACTGGCAACTGGTCTACAGCTATTCGATCCAAGACCTGGAAAGTCTTTGTGATAAAGTCAAGAGTCGGTTGGAAGATGGAGGCTCGGTTGTGCAGGACAGTGTCAGTAGCATCAGTGCTGGCAAGGGACAGGGTAAGAGGAAGAAAAAGTTTTAAAGGAAGGAAAATATTAGTTTGTAATAAACTAGAAGTGTTTTATTTTATATTGTGTATATTTTTACCCAGTTGTACTATATATAGTATGAAGTAACTTTCAAATGCATTTATTTATTCCCAAATTAATATCATAGTTTAAACCTGGTACTATATATAGTACATCCTTTATATTTTTATTTTTATTATAAAAACTATGCCAAATATATTTATACTCGATAGTATTTAGATATCGATATTATATTTTATTTTATACGACAGGGTTTATACTGATTTTTTTGTAGAAAGAAAATATTTATTGTGTAATTAATATTTTTAAGTGGACCATTCGAGTTGTGCCATTTTAATTTCAGGCCATATCTCTAAATTTTAGAACAATATAGGATTATTTGCATTTGTATAAATTAAATGAAAAGTAGATGTAGAAATGTTATTCGAGATGAGTAATACTCAACCGATAATAATAAGAAAATATATATTAGGGTGGTCCTTAATATGGACATTTTCGGATTTCTTTGCTCCCAAGGGCTCAAAGCCTTCCAAATTAATAAAAAAAAACTACTCCAAAAGTTTTAGCTTTTAATATTAATGTTTAGACAGTCCGCAATTCAATTAAAAGTTCTGTGTATTTTTTTTAACATATATCATTAAGTAAATTCTTGCGCCATCTGTGATAATAGTCTTGTAATTTTGATGGCAATTTATTACTGATAATTTGAGTATCATCAATGAAATAAATATTTTGCTACAAAATTAATTTTGATACCATGATAAATAAATATTTTGTTAACCAGTCCACATGGATTTAATTAGATGTTAAGTGTTTTATATTTGAGTTCAGAAATGCAATCACAGATGGCGCAAGAATTTACTTAAAGATATATGTTAATAATAAATAATCGAAACTTTTAATTGAATTGCGGACTATCTAAATGTTAATATTAAGAGCTAAAACTTTCAGAAAATTTTGTTTTATCAATTTGGAAGCATTTGAGCCCCTGGGAGCAAAGAAATTGTAAAATATCCATATTAAGGATCACTCTAAATGTATGTATGTATACATTATTATTATCTGTTTTTTTTTATAAAATTAAGCTTTAAGCATTTTTTTAAATTTATGAATTTTTTCATCATGGAAAGAATTAGATACATTGGAGACGATATCTAGAATATTGATTTAAAAAGAATGGTTGCATATATAGGGTGTCCCAGAATTTAACGTCAAGCTGAAATGGAGTGATAGTATTGACCTGTTCTGAAAAAAATTTGGAATAAATACTATCACAAGTTGTTTGATAATTATGAGCTTTTAAGTGCAACCTAAGGCTGATATTATCAAAATCTTTATATTATTAAAATATATAAGAAAAGATATTATTATTAAAGATAGATTAAAGATATTGAAAAGATATTAGATATAAAAGAAAGAAAAAGATATTGTCTAATATTGTTTATCAATTATGAGCTTTCAAGTGCAACCTAGAGCTTTGTTCAAAAGTTCTGTCCTGAAAAAAATAGAAAAAAATATCCAACGTTGTTTTGAAAATTTTGAGCTTTTAAGTGCATCTTAGAGCCTTGTTTAAAAGTATTGTCCTGATAAAAATTAGTATAATATTTTATTATCTCACGTTGTTTTTGAAAATTATGAGCTTTTAAGTGCAACCTAGAGCTTTGCTAGAAAGTGCTGCCTATAAACAATTATAAATTTTTATAGAAATTGAGTAAAATGCACTAGCAAAAATCATGTCATTTTTAGGTTTTAATTTTTACTTGAAATTTTTCAATAATAAAATTGTCAAGTATTTTACCAATTTACAATCCTGATTAAATGCTCCAACTTTTGATGAAACTCACCAACACACTTCTAATTAATGATTTTTTTTGAAGAAGAGCCTCTAAATTATTAAGGACAATATCCGACAAATGGTCATAATTTCACCAGAAATTGCACTTTGAAGCTCATAATTTCAAAACAACGTGAGATAGATTTTTCTTCCTAATTTTTTCCTGGACAGATAAGGTTATACAGACAATTATCCTGCCAAAACCCTTAGTACATTTTTTTTAAAGGAGAGTCTGGCGATTTTAAAATTTTAAATTCATTTATTCATTCTTTCAACAAAAAGTCTTAATTCTTGAAAACTTAGGGCAAATGTGGTATTATTTTTTACTGTGGTCCTAGAAATGTTATGCACGGTTACTGTTCCAAAGTTTAAATCAACAATATTTATAAAAATTAACCACAATAACCGAAAAATGGTCATATTTTTACCAAAGCTCTAGTACTACCTTGAAAACCCATAATTTTCAAACAATGTGAAATAATTTTTTACTAAATTATTTCAGGACAGTTAAGTTAAATATTATCACCCTGTTTGGACTTGACGTTAAGGTCTGAGATACCCTGTATATATATATATATATATATATACAGTGCTGGATTTACAGTAGGGGCAATCGGGGCTGCTGCCCAGGGCGGCAAATTTTAGGGGGCGGCAAAATTTGGATAGTGAGAAATAAAATTCTATACAATATAATCAACTTTTCTTTAACAACATTTTTTATTTCAAGAAATATAATTAACAAAACATAATACGATTGCAATGCAAAATTTGGGTTGAAATAACCGATAACTAAAATTTATTATTTTGCCTTGCCTCCCTTTCCGAACGTAAATTATCAAATTGGTTAATAAGTTATTAAATTTGGCCATTTGGCTAATAATAAGATCCGTAAACAAGCTGAAAGTTTAAGCAAAATATGTTCTTCAGTTTCCGAGCCCTCTTAAAATGACGAATTTGTGCACTTCCAAGCTTATAACGTCGAAAAAATTTAAACTAGTGACTCATGGCATTGTACCTTAAGACAAATTACTGAAACATCCCGTACTGAAAATTACATTTTTTTAAAGGCATTAAAATTTTTTGAAAAATGAAAAGACTTTTAAAACACATTTTTTGTATTTTGAAATTTTTCGAAAATTATGAACTTTTTGCAAAGCCATCGCGCTGCGTAGCTGAACCAAATGCTAATCAGCACAGCACGTCTCCCCATCAATACAAATCTAATATTTTTTAATTATTCAAGTCGATTATGAGAACACTAATCAACCGATTTAAACGATTCAATTCCTGTTGATAAGGAGACGTGCTGATTAGTTATTGGTCAAGGCAGGTCCAACTGTTTTGAAGATACGGGCCAAAATGCCAAAATTGATAATTCAGCTTTTAAGAAAAACAGCGTCCAATATCATTCAAAAACATTTACAGAATAAATACCTTCTTAAATTTGTGGGGCAGGTTTAGCGATTTCGATGATTCATTAAAACAAATTGGAAAAAGAACATTTGGCGGACAAAAGTGATGATAAGACATATGCACATTAATTTATCAGATATTTTAAAGATATTATAATAATAAGTATACATTTTGTTTACATTTATATGCGTTCTGTAACATTGTTTATCCGTTAGACTGCGACGCGGCGCTTACGCGCTTCTATAATTTGTCTCTACGCCGCTGAAGCAGCGCGACTGCTTTAAAAAAAAGTTCAAAAGTTTGTAAAATTTCAGGGATGGGGCGGCATTTTTGTCAGTGCCCCGGGGCGCCAAATTTCTAAATCCGGCCCTGTATATATATATATATATATATATATATATATATATATATATTTGTAATATTTTTGCAGCCCAATCGTCGCATAAAAAAAAAGATTAAATAACAACATTATTTAAACGTTTCGACATTTGATGTGTGTCATCATTCAGTAATCTAAAAAACATATAACATAAATACAAAGTTGATGATAAATATAAATATATAAAAAACCCGCTCCCACTCTTTCACTACACTTGCGTTGTAATCTTGATTAGTGTCCATAATGTACCGCTATTAATAACATAAAATATAGAAGGGCAATATGTGCTCCTTCTATTTTCTCGTTTGTTAATATATAGTATAATATAATAGTATATAATATAATAGTATATTATTATTTTACACAAATTTAGTGTTCAATCAATTTTACATCATAATTAATTTTTTCAGTTGTTTTTTCTGGTTTGGTATGTATAATTTCCTCCTTTTTTTATATATTTATATTTATCATCAACTTTGTATTTGTTATATGTTTTTTAGAGCACTGAATGATGACACACATCAAGTGTCGAAACGTTTAATGGAATAAATAATTTTGTTATATAATCTTTTTTTTATTCGGCGATTAGGCTGCAAAAATATTACAAATATGTATCAACGTCGACAAAAACTATCATATATATATATATATATATATATATATATATATATATATATATATGATAGTTTTGTCGACGTTGATACATATTTGTAATATTTTTGCAGCCTAATCGCCGAATAATATATATATATATATATATATATATATATATATATATATATATATATATATATAATGAATGAATGAATTATCAAACAATCTTAAGAATTATATCACATTCTTCAAATAAAATATACAATTATAACCAGATTAAGACTGTAAATATTATAAGTGTTAGATTATTATATAAATATATATATATATACATACATATATTCCATCATTATACATGCAAATATTCATTTCTATTCAAGATTTTTATAATTTTTATAATACAAAATACATTTAACACAAAATAGATAGGAATAAGCATTATTCATTCCTTTCACTCAAACACTCGATACACACAAACAACATTTTGTTTAAAGAAACCTTAAATACTCATACGATTAATAAATATCAAAATTCGTAATAAACTAGAAAATAATTATAACACGTTAAGAACTATACAAATGATTTTAGTTTTTTTATTATTCTTTCATATAATTTTTATTCCCGTCAACAATTTTTACATTTGTGTCAAATAGAATAACATTAGAAAATAAATAATAAATTAAAAAAAGAAATTTTAGAAAATAAATAAAGACTTATGATATTCATTAATCGTTTTTCTCAGCAGTTTAAAAATATTTATAGAAATTTATGAATATAAGAAGGTGTTAAACGTATTAAACAGATGAATATGTATTATTTTATATAGATATTAATGTTAGTGAAAATATGTTGAAAGCATAGCGATACTAATTATAATATTATATATATATATATATATATATATATATATACCTATATACATATGATTTTCGGATTCTAGAGATCAAAATAAGATTTTTTGATGAAGAAACCATACTTCTAAAATGAATTCTGATGTCCTGTGCATTGACCAAAAGATAAGGGTTAATTTTTGAAAAACCTCTCAGGGGGGGTTGAACCACGAGCGTTGGTGGATAGGCCTTCCAAAGTTAGTGGGGGTCGTTCATATATTCATAAGCAATTAGGGCACTCTAAATGAATCAAAATGGTATTTTTCGAATTTTAAACCTTATTTTTGGTTCAATGCACGGGATCAGAATCATTTTAAAGGTGTGGTTTCTTCAGCAAAGTATCTTATTTTGACCTCTAGTACCCGAAAATCATATGTGCATGTGCCTAAGTGACTTTTTTGATCCATACAAATCGACCCGCTCTAATATATACACACATTACATGATAATGGTTGTTATCAATTGAGATTAACAATAAAAAGGAAAGAATAGCATTCTAGAGCCTCCCCCCTTGAATTGTTACCTAATGGCAGTTATAATTATAATCTATAGATTATATGTATTGTTACATTGTTAATGGGTGTGAAACAATCCTGTTTTTACCTCCGCTAACCTTTTGCATCTTGTCCCTATGGAAATTGCCATTAAACAACACTTCATGGGGGGAGGCTCTAGACAGCTGTACTCTCCTTTTTTTATTATCAATATATATATATATATATATATATATATATATATATATATATATAAAATTAAAACAATCTCTAATAAACTAAAACAATCCTGTTTTTACCTCCACTAACCTTTTGCATCTTGTTCCTATGGAAATTGCCATTAAACAACACTTCATGGGGGGAGGCTCTAGACAGCTGTACTCTCCTTTTTTTATTATCAATATATATATATATATATATCTATATATATATATATATATATATATATATAATAAAATTAAAACAATCTCTAATAAACTAAAACAATCCTGTTTTTACCTCTACTAACCTTTTGCATCTTGTTCCTATGGAAATTGCCATTAAACAACACTTCATGGGGGGAGGCTCTAGACAGCTGTACTCTCCTTTTTTTATTATCAATATATATATATATATATATATATAATAAAATTAAAACAATCTCTAATAAACTAAAACAATCCTGTTTTTACCTCCACTAACCTTTTGCATCTTGTTCCTATGGAAATTGCCATTAAACAACACTTCATGGGGGGAGGCTCTAGACAGCTGTACTCTCCTTTTTTTATTATCAATATATATATATATATATATATATATATGTATATATATATATATAATAAAATTAAAACAATCTCTAATAAATTAAAACAATCCTGTTTTTACCTCTACTAACCTTTTGCATCTTGTTCCTATGGAAATTGCCATTAAACAACACTTCATGGGGGGAGGCTCTAGACAGCTGTACTCTCCTTTTTTTATTATCAATATATATATATATATATATATATAATAAAATTAAAACAATCTCTAATAAACTAAAACAATCCTGTTTTTACCTCCACTAACCTTTTGCATCTTGTTCCTATGGAAATTGCCATTAAACAACACTTCATGGGGGGAGGCTCTAGAAAGCTGTACTCTCCTTTTTTTATTATCAATATATATATATATATATATATATATAATAAAATTAAAACAATCTATAATAAACTAAAACAATCCTGTTTTTACCTCCGCTAACCTTTTGCATCTTGTCCCTATGGAAATTGCCATTAAACAACACTTCATGGGGGGAGGGTCTAGACAGCTGTACTCTCCTTTTTTTATTATCAATATATATATATATATATATATATATATATATATTTATATAATAAAATTGTTATTGAGTGTCCATCCATTATTTGAAACTATTTTATTGAAGTAAAATGTTTTATTGTCAAACGTTTCGGGTCCTGATTTGACCCACCTTCAGTGCTACATTAAAGGATTACAGAGCTACAAGTTAAAAATACAATAAAACTACAAAGATATAAATAAAAAGTTTGAATTAACTTAATAAATCTAAATAATATGGTAAAAATTTACCATAATTTTCTAACATATTGTTTAGATTTATTAAGTTAATTCACATTTTTTATTTCTATCTTTGTATTTTTATTGAACTATTGTTTATTACCATATTACCTTACCATATGTAGGTTTTGAGACAACTTTAGAGTATCAATATACAAGTATTTACAGACTTACAGCAGGATATCTCGAATTTCGAGATTCTTACCTAATTTAAGCTTATATAGACTATTATTTCTAATTAGATTTATTTCTATATGTTCATCCAAGTTTCTTTATCTCAAAACTTCTCAGTTCGACTTTTTCAAGTAGTTTCTGTTATTGTTAACAAACTTGTTCTGTTTCAAATTTTAATCTATTTATTATGATTTAGTCGATAATAAAAAAGATTATAATTTAATTAGTATCGCTCAGCTTTCTACAGAATTAAATAGAAACTTTTAGTATTATTAGAAGCTTTCAATGTATTTGTACATATATATACATGTCATTTTTGTACAAATTGTGATAATAAAGCGTAACATAATATTATAACTAGATAAACAACTTTTTGTAACGGAGATTTATAATAACACATCAACCTACACAAACAGTTTTTGATTTCTACACACAAGGTTTTACATGAATTGCATTTTTTTTAATACTGTCTTAGGAAAATATTGTTTCCTTGACGTTTGAAGTCATTATGGATAGTTTGACACTGAAAGTGTACGGTGTGTGAAAACATTAACGTCTTTTTAGGAAACTTAAAGTATATCATATTTGTAATCTACTTTTTGAGACCTATAAATGGCTAAATGGTATTAGAATTCCATTAGAATGTTTCACAACTACTTTTCATAGTTATAGTTCTTTCTACAGATAATTGTTGTTTTCTAATATACATTATGATGATATTCATATGTAATTTGCAGCATTCTAAGCAGTGTAGTCCTGAGAAGCTTCTGAGTTTTTGTATTGCATTTTACACATGCACGAAGTTAGAAAGCAATTCCTTTTAGAACTATCTTCAGGTTTAATTTACCTGTAGAAAGAAAGGTGTATCACAAACCTCGCACATAAAAGGTTTTTCACCTGTATGAATCTTTATGTGTGATTGTATTTTTTTTTAAATTATTTTAATAATTTTTACAACTGTTCATAAACGGACAACAAGTAAAATATTTGGCATGAAACTGAAGGCGTTGGCAAAATACAAATCATCTGACCATTGCCAGTGATTTGTCGAAGGTCTTAACTATTGTTGATTAGTGCAGAAGAAATTTTTTTTTAATCGGGCCCTGGTAGAGTTGTTCTGAAGTTTTCTGGCGAGCAAGTTCGGGTGATCAGCTAGGCGATTTCTATATTTGTGTGAGTAAGCGATTATTTCATCCTTAACTGTGCTAGTCTCTGTGTCTTTGTGTATTAACCAATTTGGAACATACTTTGGTGCTTTCAAAATTTCTTTTAATAACTTGTTTCAAAATCTTTGGGTTATTAAAGCGTTTGAGTTGGAAGTTGATCCCTATAGCTGTATGCCGTATGTCCAAATTGGTTTAATGATGGCTTTATAGAGGTAAACTTTATTATGCGTGTCATGTTTTGATTTTTGTTCGAGGAGCCAACAATATCTTCTTCTGGTTTCTTGCGTGATTGTAAATGACTCAATTTAAATGTTTTATTGCAGTATTTACATATGAAGTCTTCAGATTTTTTGTGGCAAACAATGTGTTTGTTTATAAGATAAGTATTTGAAGAGTTCACACATGGAAATTGTTCATCTTTATCTATTGTTAATTTGGGTTTCAACAGTGTTTCTAAATTGATGTTATGCTATCTCTCGGAATTGCCCAGTATTATAGAGCAACATGTGGTAACACCATAGGATTGGTGGCACTGTGGTGCCTTGTTGGCAACACTGTTTCCGCCAAAACTAGACAGTCAACTAGAATAATAACGAGTCTCAATTATATTTTAAATTTTGCCTAATTCTTATAAATATATATTCAACACATGTGTACGTTTTAAAGTCTCTTTATTTATTCAGAAATTATGTCTGATATATTTTCTGATTCTTTGCTTGTTTTCTTGGCCTTTATTTGCATTATAGCCACATACAATAAATATAAATTTGAAGTACAATTGTTTAATAATTTTACAGTTTCTAAGAAAATCACACATAATATATGACTTCAAAATTATGTAAGTAACAATTATATTAAATTGAACGGGAACTTTGGGCACATTTTGTATTACAATTGTTCTTTTATTATACTTCAATTTTTTATTATGAATTTTCTTCATGTGTTTCCTTAAAGAGACCAAATGCTTGAATTCTTTATCACTATCCGAGGAGTCACATTTAAATGACCTATCATTCAGAGATGTTGCTTTAATGGAAACAATTTTCTTATAAATTGTATATCCATACATTGTTGAAACAAATTCATCTTGCCTGTTTACATAACAAGCGGTTTAAAAGACCTGAAAATAAAGGTAAGACTTATTTAATAAAAACTAACATAACAAATACCATGTAACACATTAACATATATAAATTGATTAATGTGTTCAGAATGATTTATTATATTTTATATTTACATTTGTATATTATTAATAGTAATTGAATTACGTACAATAACTGGTACTTAGTCAGATGCACATGTATCAATATAAAATTAAGTTATATTCGTATTTATATACAATCATATAATAATTCGCATTATATTCCAATTTGTTTCTATAAACTTTCTTCCTCAATTCAGGATTGTGAGAGAGAATCATATTCCTTTATTTGCACTAAATTATTTATTTTATTTATTTATTTGATATAATTCGTACATACTGTATCTCAGTCAGACAATTGTTCTGGTATGAGGGATCACAGCAATTATAACAAAAATAAATCTAAATTTTATGTAACAGACTTACATTAAAACATCTATATATTTTTACTTATTACTATTATATACACAGAACGCTTGCGTACATACATACGTACTTATACTTAATTGTAATTAATATTTTAACAGAACAGAAGTAACATAGTATTTAAAATGAGGAATTTTATCTCATTATGTTCATTTATCTCTTATGTAATTTTTCAATTTAATTTTGAAATTGTTTAGGTCCGTCATTGTCTTTAGTTCCTCCGGTAGTTTATTGTAAAGGCTGCTTGCACTTCTCAGAGGACTTGCAAGTCTTTTACTAGTTTTTGCATGTTTCATGTGAAAGTTTTGGTTTTGTCTCGTTTGATGGTCGTGTATATACTGGTTTGTCTCTATTGCGGTGCAAGTTTTGATTTTGTTATTTTGAATATTAGTATACATTTTTCTATTTCTATTGTTTTGTGTAGTGGTATGTTTTTTGTCTTTTATAGAAGTTCTTTTGATGGGGTGAGGTAGGGATAATTGTAAGTTGATTTTATTGCTTTATTTATCATTCATTGTAGTGTCTATATTTTTATTTGTTGTTTGGCTCCAAATCGTGATGCCGTACGTCATAATCGGCATTATATTAGGTTGTCAAATATCTCCCTTCCGCTTTTTTGCTCTTGGTTTATAATACAAAAAGGCGGAAGGGAGATATTTGACAACCTTATATGAGATTTTAATATTAATTCCTTGTTCTTAATTCCAAGATGTCTTATTTCTTCTTATGGCTCCAGAAAGTGCTGCAATTTTTTGTTTGATTTTTTCAATTTGGTCACTTCATTCTGGTTTCTGGTTTATAATCATGCCCAAATATTTAGTTTTTTCTATTTCTTTTATTTCAGTATAGTTGATTAATATTTTTATATTGCCTTTTTTCTAATTTTGTTATGTCGGAAAATATATAATTAGTTTTATCTGTATTTATAGTGAGTT
>NW_020536999.1:89167151-89289395 GCF_003426905.1 Ctenocephalides felis
ACTAATTCTTGTAGAGGTGGCAAGATCATAATAAATCTTGAATTATAAAACTTTCTGTACATCTTAAAAGAAGCCCTCTAGAAAAGTTTAAAGTTGTTTCTATTATATATAGAAGTCAGTATATAAAATACATCTGAAGAACTAAAGTTGTTATCGAATGATATAGAATATATTAATGAGCCATTGGATGTTATAAATCATTCTACAAATTTGATATTTCATCTGATATTAAACCAGAATCTTGTCTAGAGTAGCTGTGTCTTACTAAGAGCACCTTAAGAAGGTATAAAGTTGGTTCTATTATATGCAGTCAATATATAAAATACATATGAAGAACCAAAGTTGTTGTTAAATGATACAGAATATATCACTGAGCCATTGGATGCTATAAATCATTCCATAAAGCAAGAATTTGATATTTCAGCTGATGTTAAACCAGAATTTTGTCTAGAATAGCTGTGTCTTACAAGGAGCATCTTAAAAAGGTATAAAGTCGATTCTATTATATAAAGTCTGTATATAAAATACATCAGAAGATTAAATGATATAGAATATATCGATTAGCAATTAGATGTTATAAATCATTCTATAAAGCAAGAATTTGGTATTTCAGCTAACTTTAAACCAGAATCTTGTATAGAATAGCTGTGTCTTACAAGGAGCACCTTAAAAAGGTATAAAGTTGATTCTATTATTTAAAGTCAGTATTTAAAATACATCTAAAGAACCAAAGTTGTTGTTAAATGATACAGAATATATCACTGAGCCATTGGATGCTATAAATCATTCCATAAAGCAAGAATTTGATATTTCAGCTGATGTTAAACCAGAATTTTGTTTAGAATAGCTGTGTCTTACAAGGAGCACCTTAAAAAGGTATAAAGTTGATAAATATGTCTGAAGAAACAGAATTTGAGGCTTTGCAATATCTAATGAATATTGCAAATCATTTTATAAACGAAGAATCCAATATTTCATCTGATATGAAACAAGTATCTTCTCCAGAAGATAACACAACATGCTCAGAACTCATTATGAAGTCTGATGCAGCATTAGAAAAATATACTAAACAAGATAGTATATGTGAAATATGCAAACAGACTTTTGATACTCCTATCACATTAGCCCAACATTTAACAACACATTCTGAGAAGTCATTAATAAATAAAAATGCTGATGAGGTACCTGTAAAACCTTTAAATAAAATCAAAGAAAGACTTCATGAATGTGAAATCTGTAATAAAACATTCAATAGCCGAAGAAAATTAATAAGACATGCACAAACACACAACAATAAACATACTGTCACTTGTGAAATATGCTCTAAATCATTTTCTACTTCAAGCAGATTAAAAAGACATACTGAATTTCACTCTAAACAACTTCCTCACTCTTGTGATATATGTGGTAAAATCCTTGCAAATCGTGCATCACTAAAATCACATGTACTTACCCATGCTGCACGTTTACATGAATGTGGTAAATGTGGTAGGAAATTTACCCATTTATATGTTTTAAAACGACACATGTTCACACATTCTGATGAACGACAGCATACTTGTGAAACTTGTGGTAAACAATTTAAATTCTTGAATGATTTAAAAGTGCATCAGGTTATCCACACCGGAGAGAGACCTTTCAAATGTGATGTATGCGATAAAACTTTTGCTTATGCGAGTAATGTGAGGCAACATATGGTTGTTCATTCAAATAAACGTCCTTTCAAATGTGAGACTTGTGGTGTGGGCTTTAAAAAAGCGGGGAATCTGAAAGATCATATGAAGATTCATGCTAAGGATCGTCCTTTTGATTGTGGGACTTGTAGTAGCACTTTTATACACCTGAGGAGTCTCATTAGGCACCAGAAGAAACATAAACATAAAAATGTTGATTGAGAAATTATATATTGTAAAAAATATACTGGTTTTGTTTTAATTAAGTAATTTAATAGTCAATATGAATATTGTATCTTTGATGAATTGTAGTATTTGTAAATAATTGTAGTAAATAAACATTATTTTATCATTGTATTACATTTGTTTGATTTTTCAAGAGTTGTTTTTGTTATTAATTTTTAGCAGGGTAAGTTATTGTAATCGTCCAAAAATCGAAATTAAAAATTTTGTCTATCTTCACGTTTCAAAGGTTTCTGAACATTTTGGCATACCTCAGAAAAAATGGTTGTGTGTGTGTATGTATGGATACAATTTATCGTCTACGTTTTTGGGCGCACGGATCAACCGATTTGAATGATTCAAAAAACATTCGATTCCTATTGATAGGGAGATGTGCTGATTAGTTTTTGGCGAAGGCGATTTGGAGTTACGGAGCAAAAAATGCAGAAAATAGAAATCGAGTTTTTGAAAGAACAAAGCATCCGATTTGAATGATCCAAAAAACATTTAATTCCTTATTATGGGGAGAGGTGGTGATTAGTTTTTAGCAAAGGCAGGTCTAGCTGTTTGGGAGATACAGAGCTAAATGTGCAAAAAATGGCAGTTTTTGAGAGAACTAAGTATCCGATTCGAATGATTCAAATAACTTTTCGGTTGTGTTGACGAAACAATTTATTTTGAAAAAAATGGTTTTATTTTTTTTAATACCTTAAATTTTTTTTTCTAAAATTGTTCTTAGAATATTTAATTATGGTACGGGAAGTTCCAGCAATTTGCCTTGAGGCACTACTAGTTATTAAGTTCTATATGCTAATTTGTCCTTGTTATATTATATAATAATAATAATAATAAATGGTAGTCCTCCCGAAGACAGGTTCATGGTGTGAGATCCACCACAAATAAATGATTCCCTTACCATTCGTCTATCATTCCCATTACCACTAATTCCCCCCCCCCCCTCCCACTTTTATATTCATGTATTTTTCTTTCCAAACTTCTGGATCCATTTTTCTTGATCCTGCGCTTCGTCTTTCAGTTTCCTGTATTTTCTCTTCTCGCGTAAGTCATCAATCGTCTGCATTCTTCTTCTTCCTATTCTTTTCATTCCTTTTATTTACGGCACTCTTTTTGCAGAAGGGGTCCGATCCAGTTTCTTTTTCTTCTCAGCATCGTGCTCAGTAGAGTCACTTTTCTCAGGACTTCTTCATTTCTCATTTTGTCTGTTCACTCTATCTTCTCTCATTTGCCTCCAGCACCACATTTTAATACTTTCGAGGTAGTTAATTTTTGTCGGGCTTTATTAGAGTCCATGTCTCCGATCCATACAGAGCTATGCTCCATACAAAGCACTTTATTATTCTCTTCTGCAAGTCGAGATTTATTTTCCTCGTCAGTAGTGTTCTCCTTTTTGTGAACGCCAATTTGGCTCTTGCGATGCTTGTTCTGATCTCTCTCATACAGTATCTGTCTCTGATCAGTATATTAATATATATTAATTGTTATTCGTCTACTAAATTTATTCTAATACGAGAAGTTCCTATTGGACTATATACAACTAGTTTTTTCTTAAATAGACCAGACAAATTTATCCAAAATTAACTAACTTTCAAGATTTTCTAACTTTCAACATCAAAAGACTCTACAAAAAATGGTGTACTCACAGTTAGTGAATTGTGCAAAAAAAATCTTGCAGTTCCTGGAACATCAACTGTGAACTGGTGACTCCAAAGCAGTGCAAAGACTTGTGCCCCCTCCTACGTACGGATGATCTTGTCGGGGGGCTCTGGATTCCCGGAGACGGCGTTGCTGATCCATATCAGACCTGTATGACATTGATAAACGAAGCAAAACTTGGAGGTAAAGATCAAAAAGCTTATTAGCCGACTTCAGTCCTTTACTGTTGTAAATTGATTCCATTTACCATATTTTCCAGGTGTCCAAGTGGTGGAACACTGTCCAGTAACCGGTGTGATCCAGGAAGGGGGCAAAGTAGTCGCTGTTAAAGCTGGCACTGGCTTTGTGGAATGTGTCTACTTTGTTAATTGTGCTGGTTTTTGGGCCAGAAAAGTCGGCCAGATGTCCGAACCACATGTCAAGGTAGTAAATGAATCCAATTTAATCAAAATCTCTTCTTACCATTCTTGGTTTTTAGGTTCCTTTACACCCTGTTGAGCATTATTATCTGCACACCAAGAAGATACCAAACTTGGACCCTAATACACCTGTGGTAAGAGACTTGGATGGACACATTTACTTCCGAGAAAAGGATGGACATTTGATGGCTGGTGGATTTGAAGTTATTGCTAAACCTGCTTATGAGGATGGAGTCATACCAAGTAATAAATTAATTTTTGGAAGTCCAGAACATCATGAGTATTCATATCCAATTGTCTGTTTAAGTGTCAAATTTTGAACGAGTTTTACCAGAAGACTGGGATCACTTTTATGTCCTGCTTGAAGAAATGTTGAAAAGAGTTCCTACTTTAGAAGATGCGGTTTTGGAACGACTGTCTAATGGACCTGAAGCTTTTTCACCAGATGGAAGATGGATCATGGGAGAAAGCCCAGAAGTAAAAATCTCTTTACCTAATATTGCAATTTTGATTGTTTTGAGTCTAAAAATCTATTTCTTCTAGATTCAAAATTATTTGGTGGCAGCTGGCATGAAGACCGTAGGAATGTCTTCGGCTGGTGGTGTTGGACTTTCCATAGCAGAAGTTATTACACAAGGGTACACCAGATTTGATACTTATGAATTAGACATTAATAGATTTCTAGGGCTGCACAATAATAGAAAGTTCTTGAGGGATAGAGTCAGAGAAGTACCCGGTAAAATATACAATGAAGAAGATTTTGGAGTAGCAGTATTAATAGCTGTTTTTATTACCAGGTATGCATTATGGTTTGAAATATCCTTTTCCGGAGTACCAAACAGGACGGAATTTGAGAATGTCTCCAATATATCCAGCACTTCGAGAAGCTGGTGCTGTTTTTGGACAAGTTATGGGTTACGAGAGACCTGCTTACTTTGATCCACCAAATGAAGGTAATAATAGTTAGGATAAAATTATTTAAATTTAAAGTTATTGTTGTCAAAAAATAATATTTTAAGTACAAGGTATAGCGGGGCTTAAAGGTCCATTTAATATTAAAAATAAGGCGTTGGACCTTGTCCTGAAGCCTATGGGGTAAAAAGAACCAGATGACAAATTTTTGTGAAACATTTTTTGGTGAATTAGTTGGGTGTTTTACTAAACATAGTCAAGATACTTGTTTGTTTTATAAGTATGGAATAATGATGGTAAACAATAAGTTCTATTTCTAATCTGTATTTTTTTAATCTCCAGATTCATCAAACGAGTTTTCAAGACCTTACAAGATAGCTTACACGAATACTTTTAACAAACCTCATTGGTTTGATATTGTGAGTGAGGAATATGCAGCTTGTCGAGAGAAAGTTGGACTTAGTGACTATTCATCGTTTACTAAAATTGACCTATGGGTAAGTTAGTTATATTTAATAACTTAAATATCGAGCTGTTGTGGTATAATAATAATAATAAATAGTAGTGTTACTAAAGGCAGGTCCTTGGTATGAGATCACCACAAAATCAATGATTTTCTTCTCCTTCCTTGTTTATTATTCTCATTACCGTTTTATTACCAATAATTAATGACTATTAATCACTTTACATTTGTTTTCATGAATTTTCCTTTCTGCTTTCTTGCTTTCTGGTCCTGTGCTTTCGGCTTTCAGTTCTCTGTATTTCCTCTCCTCGCGTAAGTCATCAACCATCTGCATTCTTCTTCTTCCTAATCCTTTCAGTCCTCCCATTTTGTCTTGGACGACGTCGCGCAGGAGGCACTCTTTTTGTAGAATGGATCCGAACCAGTTTCCTTTTCTTTTCAGGATCTTGCTCAGTAGAGTCATGATCTCCATGTTGTGGAGTATGATAGTTTTATTGAATAGTTACATAAATCTTTAAAATTATTAACCCGCCGAAATACATATTAATTCCTGAATTTGCGAGTGGAAAGGGTTAATTCAATAATGTAGAATAAAAAGTTGATTAATAATTTTAAGATTATATTAATTATGTGATTAACTTCCGGATGAAGAAGATTGTTTTAGCCAGAAAATCCGATTTGCTAACTTTATATATCAAGTCATTCTGAATCTTTTGGCAACGAAAATGGAAAAAGTATGTGTGTAAGACAAAAATTGAATGTATTTGCCAGATAAGTGCAAAATGTTTCGTCCAAATTTTTGCCAAAAATTCTGATACGATTTTGAAAATCCAAATACTGTTTGTTCCGAAGCTTCCAAATACTAGTTAGAAATTTGCTTTTAGTAAAGATCGGCCAGGCCGTTTTTAAATTTTAATAAAACCTTGCATAGTGATAGTGTATGATGTAGTTCAACGAAAATCCTCAAATATTATAGGCTTGGGAAAAGTGGTTTAATTATAAAAAATTGCCGAGTGCCTAAGAGGCCTCATTATTACTTGCAACTTTGCCCTAAGTCAACTATTTGGCAAATTTGTGAAAAAATGGATAATTTTTATATGTTTCTAACGTTATTTTAATTTAATTATTTTTTGTAATATTATTAACATTTCTGTCTTAAATCTCTTGAACTTATTGGGCTATTCTGCCTCATTACATAGCGTTGTCATGGCAACGCTATCTTATGCTTATTTATTTGCAGACAGAATCTTCAATGATGCAGTTATCATAAGATTCTTCCTTGCTTGTTTATATGTGAAATACACCTGATCAGACAGCAAATATCTTTATCTATCTTTTCCAACTATCAATCTAACTCGTATGTCCTTTTCTCTATCTATATTTCTCTAAATAGACTTTTTACTACCAATAAACAAGCATAAGATAGCATTATAATGATAAAACTATGTTATGAGGCAGAATTGCCCCATTAATTTTTAACAATGCACTTTGTTCATAACAATAAAACTCATTAATTGCATTTTTACCAAAAAATATTGTAGTAACGCTTACCATACTTATCCAAGCCTAAGGAAATATGTATGGGAAAGCGTTCTGTTAGGTTTGGACAACATGGTAAGCAGTCATGTTCTTTTTTTAGAATTTTGTGAAAGTTTGTGGAATTTTTAACTTAAATTGCTATTATAAGTTCTGAGACAAGTCCTGTTATTGGAACATCACTCATGTTTTCTTGGATTATTAAAATATTTCGAAGTTGCCTTAAGTTTTATGTTTCTATTTTCAGTCAAAAGGTAAAGAAGTAGTTCATGCAAGTTGCCTTAAAATTTATGTTTCTATTTGCAGTAAAAAAGATACAGAAGTAGTTCATACAAGTTGCCTTAAGTTTTATGTTTCTATTTTCAGTCAAAAGGCACAGAAGTAGTTCATGCTCGTTACTTTAAATTTTATGTTTCTATTTCCAGTCGAAAGGTACAGAAGTAGTAGACACTCTTCAATACTTGTGTTCCAACGATGTAAATGTTCCAATCGGCAGCATCATTCATACAGGTATGCAGAACCGGCAAGGTGGTTATGAGAATGATTGCTCTTTGGCCCGACTTGCAGAAAACCAGTAAGTGGAAATGGAAATGGAACTTCTTCTCCATCTCTCTCTATCTGTCTATGAATATTCTTTTTTTTTCTATTTATCTCTTTTTAAATAATTATCTTAATCACATTTTCTCCCCTAACTATCAGTCTATCTACCTCTTTTTTTTCTATCTATTTATTATTTATATAATTTAATATTTCTTTTATCTCTAGTTATATGATGATTGCTCCAACTATCCAACAAACAAGGTGCAAAACCTGGATCCAAAGACACTTACCATCCGATGGTTCAGTGGCAATTTCTGATGTGACATCAGCCTACACGGCGATATGCATAATGGGACCCTTTACAAGGATATTACTGTCTGAGTTAACAGATACTGATTTGAGCCCTAAGAATTTCCCTTTCTTCACTTTTAAACAACTGGATGTCGGTTTGGCTAATGGGATCAGGGCTATGAATTTGACACATACCGGAGAATTGGGATATGTTTTATATATACCGAATGAGGTAAATAATAATAATAATAATAGTAAAAGTAATGAAGAAGAGAAACCTCGAATTTGAAAATGAAAATAGGATGAAATAAACTCATATTAACTTCCTTAGGGTAAGTTATTGTAATGGGCCGAAAATCGGAATTGAAAATTTTTACATTTCTCGACGTTTTGAAGGTTTCTGAACGTTTCAGAAAAAATGGATGTGTGTGTGTGTGTGTGTGTATGTATGTATGGAAATTTTCAGTCACGTTTTAGGGCGCACGGATCAACCGATTTGAATGGTTCAAAAAACATTCGATTCCTATTGATAGGGATACGAGCTGATTAGTTTTTGGCAAAGGCAGGTCCAGCCGTTACGGAGATACGCAGCAAAGAGTGCAGAAAATAGAAATCGACTTTTTGAGAGAACGGAATATCCGATTTGAATGATCTATAAAACATTCAATTAGTGATGATTGGGAGAAGTGTTTATTAGTTTTTGGCAAAGGCAGGCCCAGCCATTTCGAAGATACGGAGCTAAATATGTAAAAAATGGCAGTTTTTGAGAGCACTAAGCGTCCGATTTAAATGATTCATAGAACTTTCTGCTTGTCTTAAGAAAATAATTGATTTTGGAAAAAAAAATTGTATAATTTTTTTTTTGTTTTTTGTTTTTTGTATATCGAAAATAATTACAATAATGTTACAATATTTATAATAATCTATTTGAAAACATTCAGTATTCCTCGAACATTTTGTTACGGTACGGGAAGTTCCAGCAATTTGCCTTAAGGCACGATGCCACACACCCCACTAGTTTTATTTTAGTTTCTTTCTGGACAAAGCAGTAAAAAAATGGATGTGATAATAGTAGAAAAATAAATAGTTTACTTAGTTTAAGAAAGAAGAAACAAGTTATAAATAGATAGATAGTTTGATAGGGAAAAAAAGAGGTGGATAAAGATCAATGGATGTATCGATATATTAGATTAAGAGAGAAAATATGAGTGGTAGATAGAGAGATAGAGAAAGAAAGTTATAAAGAGATCATCTGTGAATAATATAACATTGCAATTATAATATTGTATAATAGATAAATCCATATTATCCCATATTCAGAAATATAATTTTAACATATTTGAAAATAAAAGAAACCAAAATAGCCATGGAGAAGTATCAAAACTTACAAAATAGGCATATAACAACCCCCTGCTGAGCATGGGCTTGAAATCATATTATTATGTATAATAATATTAATATTATTTAAGTAAAATAAAAATATTCTGTATAGTAACTTAGTATATTATATTTTTCTATTTCCAGTTTGCTCTGCATGTGTACAGTGAGCTAATAACAGCCGGTCAAAAATATGGTTTGAGACATGCAGGTTACTATGCAATGAGAGCACTTCGAATCGAGAAATTTTATGCTTTTTGGGGCCAAGATTTGGATACTGCTACTACTCCATTGGAATGTGGAAGGGCTTGGAGAGTTAAATTTGATGTAAAAAGGAAAAATACTTATGATAAATAGATACATTTTAGAGAGTAGATAATTAACAACTTGTTATTAATTTTAAACTCAACTAAGAATTACTTATTAAGATTTTTTAATTAAAAACACACTTTGAAGTCAACTAAGAAATTATTTTTCAAAGGTTTTAAATTAAAAATGTTTTCGAAAACTTATTTAATAGCCATTATTTAATGTTAAGATATTGAATTCAAAGGAGCTAAAGCCTATTATTAATGATACTTTTGGGTTTATTAATTTATCACTTCTTCCATTTAACAAATTTTATTTTCAAATTTCCTTTTCTTTTCTAGAAAGGTGTAGATTTTATTGGAAGAGAAGCTTTATTAAAACAGAAGCAAGAAGGTGTGAAAAAAATGTATGTTCAGTTGTTGCTAAATGATCATGATCACGAAACAGACATTTGGAGTTGGGGCGGTGAACCAATATTTAGAAATGGGGTTTATTGTGGGATGACTACGACTACTGGATATGGATTCACATTTAAGAAACAGGTAATAAATTGAAATATGTTATAAAAAATTATGTATATATATATATATATATATATATATATATATAATTAAATATTATAATTTTCTGTTTTTGTTTTAGGTTTGTTTAGGTTTTGTGATGAATTTAGATGCTGAAGGAAACATGCAACGAGTAAGCAATGAATACATTTTGTCAGGAGATTATGAAGTTGATATTGCTGGCATCAGGTATAAAAAAATAGCAAATTGGTGACAATTTTGCTTATTTATTTAGTATATCACTGATACTTGACTTATTTCTAATTAATTTTATTAATAATTAATTATAATATTATCTAATCACTATCTTTAAAATAAATTCTCTAAAAGAATTCTTATAATTTTTTCCTTGGTTTCTTTATTGGAATCTTTTTGTTAGATTTAAATCACTTGATATCTTTTTTTTCTTTCCATCAGACAATTTTTCATGATGATGATACAAAATATTACTAATGATATAAAATAATAATACTTACAACAAATATATCCATAACTATATAATTATAACTTTATTATCCATATTGAGAGTATTTAATTAATTATATGTATATAATTCTTTATTTATTTACTATTTTATCTATTTAGATATAATGCAAAAGTGAATCTCCATTCACCCAACTTGCCGACTAAATATCCTGATCAAGAACGTGAGGCTTACAAAGCTACGAGGGACAAAATTGATGAAACTAATATTCTCACTGTTGGAAGATAAATGAAAAGAATATAATGTATTGAAATATAATTAGATAAAGAAGATATAGTATCGACAATCTTCAATAATTTGAAATATTTATTTATATAAGTGTTTAATAAGTTGATCTGAATATTTTATTTTATTGTTTTACCAAAGTTTTATATGGTATTATGTTATAAATAAATATTGTATTTATTCTTGTTTATTGTATATATTGTACTTTATTTGTTTATATTATATTTAGATATATTATAATACAAAGAATATTATTGTTAAAGGAATTGATGAAGATTTATTAGTAGTCAAACATATAAAGATGAATTGTATCTTTGTTTTCTGAAATGTATAAAAGAAATTTTAATTAATTATTAACGAATATGATTATTGATTGATAATGTAATAGCTTAAAAAAATAATTGACATATTAACAATTTTATTTTAGTGCATTTGAATACTGTTTAAAGTTTTTGCTATCATTTCAACAGTTCTAACAATTGAATTATTATATTTATCACAAAAACTGTCCAGATGTATTTAGCTAATAAATAAACTGTCTGAGATATTGATAGAATAAATCAATAAGATTTTTACACAATTTGAATCATAAATTAGACAATGTTTACGAAATGTGAATAACAAGTTTAAGAACTTTCTAATAATATATATGATATGATATTTAATATGATATATTTATTTAACTCATAAATAAACTGTCTAATACATTGATAAAATAAATTAATAAGATTTTTACCATCACAAATTTTAATACAAATTTTAAATATTAAATTAGGCAATTTTTACAAAATGTTTAAGAACTTTTTAGAAATATAGAATATTTAATAAAAATCTAAATTTATAAATATTATATATTATTAATAATAATAATATATTAAGTAACAATTTAATTCTATAAACATAAAAATCACCATTGTTATGAAAATATTTTATTAAATTATAATATGTTTAAAAAATTACAAAGGTCTGTTAATAATTTAATTGTTTTTAATGTTGAATTAATTTTTACATTTATGTGAAAGTAGAGATTACCGTAAATTATAAAAATAAATTTTTATTTATTTGTGTATAATTTTATTAAATATAAAGTAGTACATATATCATTTTAAAAATATCAATTTGAAATTAAGCGCCTTTTTGACAAATTATAAATTGCACAAAGTGTACGAAATATAAATAACAAGTTTAGGAATTGTTTTAAAAATATTTTTTTTATTTTTAACTTCCCGTAGGGTAAGTTATTGTAATGGGCCGAAAATCGAAATTGAAATTTTTTACATTTCTCGACGTTTTGAAGGTTTCTGAACATTTTGGCATACTTCAGAAAAAATGGATGTGTGGTGTGTATGTATGTATGGATACAAATTTCCGGTCACGTTTTCGGGCGCACGGATCAACCGATTTGAATGGTTCAAAAAATATTCGATTCCTATTGATAGGGAGAAGAGCTGATTAGTTTTTGGCAAAGGCAGGTCCAGCCGTTACGGAGAAACGCAGCAAAGAGTGCAGAAAATAGAAATCGAGTTCTTGAGAAAACGGAGCATCCGATTTGAATGATCTAAAAAGCTTTCAATTAGTAATGATTGGGAGAAGTGATTATTAGTTTTTGGCAATGGCAGGCCCAGCCATTTCGAAGACACAGAGTTAAATGTGCAAAAGATGGCAGTTCATGGGAGAACTAAGCGTCCAATTTAAATGATTCAAAGAACTTTCAGCTTGTTCTAACAAAATAATTGATTTAAATTTGTATCATTTTTTTATATATAATTTTTAATTCTGACTATAGTTCTAATATACTTTAAACAAATAATTTCAATTTTGCAATTCAATTTATATAATTTTTATAAATATTAGACAATGTTACAATATTAATATAATAATCTATTTGAAAACATTCAGTATTCCTCGAACATTTCGTTACGGTACGAGAAGTTCCAGCAATTTGCCTTAAGGCACGATGCTATACACCCCACTAGTTTTTATTTTAATTACAATATTTATTACAACTGTTAAATAAATATAACATCTAACAATAAATAAATTTTGGACAGAATTATTCAAAGTTCTAACTGTGAATTTAAACTTCGCGCGCGTCGTTCGTACTGTCAGAACGACGCGTTATTGTTATGTTGGCGACATGTCATGCAAAACGCAATGTTCACGTTTTGACATGACTTTTCTTCAACGCGTTATTATTTTGTTGTGGGTCAATACGATAGTTTGATTGTTAAAATTTAATCCCTAGAGAATAAATAATAGACATTTACACTTGAGTTCAAATGTTGCAATTCATTTTCTGAGTTTGCAAGTTAAGATTCGTGCAGGATTTTTCGATTTAACTTGTTAGACACAGAGATTAGTTGTTTAGCGATGCTCACTACAGAATTCATTGTTTCAGTTTAACGTCAATTCGAAATATTCGTTATGCTACCCGATTAAAAACAATAATTGACAGCAGTTGCAGTTATAATTATTTTATATAAAATTTAATATCGTGAAAAATTACAACATGAAGCGCCCTAGAAGACCTGCTAAGAAACAAACAACATTACTAAAGGATAAGACTTATTTAGCTTTCGGTGCTATTGTGGTGGAAGCTTCAAAGTCAAATACAACACATCATAAATATCTTGCAGAAGCCCAAAAAATTGCAAGCAAAACAGCTGAAGACCGTCTATTCGACATATTAGTTATTTTATCTAAAAAGCACATTGCTCTCGGAGATGACATGCCACAGGTTTTTATAATACTTGGGATCATTCAAGTATTACGTAAGCAGATTTATTACAATTATTTAAAACCACCCCCCCTCCCCTTTGTCACCAAAATAAGCAAATCAATAATCCCCCTGCCTTCCTATAGTGCTTACGTAATACTTGAATGGCCCCTTTATCATTTATTAAGCCTTTAGAGTTGCAATCAATTTGTAATTTTGTTGTTTTAGGTGATTTGTTTTATGGAGTTTATAGCATTATTTTTGAATAATATAGAGAAAGAACATCAAACAATGTTTCATACTACCTTTGGAAAAGAAGCTGAAATGCATGGGTTAATGAAAAACATGCTACGATTTCTTATGGAAATATCATGTGCCGAATGTAGTGATACAAGAAAACTATCGTTACAATTTATTAATATAATATTGAATAATATGGGTGATAGATCTATAGATGACGATATGTTTGATGACTTAACTAAATGTGTTTTAGAACGCGCTCAGGATGTTAAGAACAAAGTGAGTGAAATTGTATTTATTTTTCATATTAGTAACATATTTTATTATAGAGTTTATATTTTGGAAACTAAACTAATACTTAAAAATATAGATGAACAATATCCCATTAAAAGTGGATATTTAGCACACTGTGGTTTGAAATAAAGTTAGACTAGCTGTAAGTGCAAAACTTTAGGACATCGTGCCTTAAGGCAAATTGCTGGAACTTCCCGTACCAAAATTTATTATTTTTTTAAAAACGATTAACATTTTTGAAAAAAAATTACTTCAAAAAAATATGATTTTTGAGAAACTATAAATTTGACAAAAAATTACTTGTTTTGAAAAAAAAAGTTTTTTTTATTTTGACATATTTTAGAAGATCTGAGCTTTTTTTTCAAAGCAATCGTACTTCTTTAACTGCAAAGAGATAAAATATAAAGCGCGTAAGCGCCGCGTCGCTTTTTAACGGGTAAACATTGGTACGGAACCCATAGGAATGTAAACAAAATTTATACTTATTGTTAAAATCTCTATAAAATATCTGATAATTTGATGTGCATATGTCTAATGATCATTTTTGACCGCCAAAATGGCATTTTTTTTACTTTTTTCGTTAGATCTCCGAAACGCTAGATCTGCCCTTATGAAATTTTGATCAATTTTTCATCTTGTCAATACAAGTAAAATGTTTTTTGAATTATTAAAATCGGACGCTCCGTTCTCTTAAAAACTGAGGTACCGTTTTTGGCACTTTTTGCCTCATATCTTCGGAACGGCTAGACCTACCTCCGCCAAAAAGTAATCAGCACGTCTCCTTATCAATACGAATCGAATGTTTTTTGAATTAATCAAATTGCTTCATCCGTGTTCCCGAAATCGTCGACGAAAATTTGTATCCGCACACACATACATACACGCACACACACACACACATACATCCATTTTTTCTAAGGTATGCCAAAATATTCAGAAACCTCTGAAACGTAAAGATATATAAAAATTTTCATTTTCGATTTTTTTGCGATTACTATAACTTGCCCTACGGGAAGTTAAAAATATATTATAAAAGAAAATGTTGCGTATATGTTAATAGTTTTTTTTTTTTTAGATACGGGCAGAAGCAATTCACACTGGCAAAAGATTACAAAATCCACACAATCAAGATGATTTAATATGCAAAACATACAAATATCATTTAAAAAGTGATCCTTCGGTTGTTGTTAGGAAAGCTGTCTTAGAAAATATTGGTATGTTTTTGTTAATATTTTTAGCACAAGTCAAAGATGCATGAACCTATTATAACTTCAATCCTGTTTTTATTTTCTTATCCATAAGTATTTTTCTTTATATTTTTATTTTTACTGTACAATATTGAACATAAGTTGCTAATAGTTAACATAAACTAGTTGGTTTGGTATTTAGCCTTGAGGCAAGTTACATGAACTTCCCGATATGTTTAAATAATTGACTTAATCAATAAAAAATAAATTAATTTATGAGTCATTAAAAGTATTCCGAGTGGATTTATTACACATAATTGAAACGAACGAACACTTTGACTCGGAGTATTTTCTAAAAGCAAAATTTATATAATTGAACCAGTTTTCAGGACTTTAATGGTTTATTATGTTCAAGACCAAGTACTCTATCATTATACCAAGTAAATAGTGTAATTTTAATTTTAACAAATCTCAAAAGAACTACTCATTTTTTCAAACTTTGTTTAATTTTTAAAATCAAACTATTTGTCGTAAGGCCGTAATATTTCAGTAAGTTCTATAAGACCATGGTATACATCACTAAAAAAAAATCCATAAAAATCAGCTTAAATTTTTTTTTCAACAGTTAATTACAAGAAAACTGCTCGGTAGATTTTCACCTAAAACTAATCAGTATCATTCCCAACTAATATCTTTGAACAATTTTTGATTTTTTTAAATCGGTTCGGTAGGATGAGCTTAAATGTGGACGAAAAGTTTAACACTTTTTTTCAAATTATAAAGAAACGGCTTGGCAGATCGTCGCACAAAACTGACAAACTATAGTTCTCACCGAAATACATCAAATGACTTTTAAATTTCCGAAATCGGTCAAGGCGTTTTTGAGAAAACGTCGATCAAAGATCTCATTTTGACAAATGTCAATAAAACGATACCAATTTTTGCAAACTTTGACGAATTTTTAAAGCTAAACGAGTTGTCGTAGGGCCGTAATATTTTAGTATGACCTAGAAAACTATGATATCTACCGTCAAAAAAAAAATCATAAAAATCGTCGAATTTTTTTTTTTAAAACTTCATTACAAGAAAACAGCCCGACCGATCTTTACCAAAAACTAATCAGCACGATTCCCAACCAATATCTATCGATTGGTTTTTGAATTTTCAGAATCGATTCAGAATTGCGGGCTAAAACGTGGACGAAAAACTTTTCACTTTTCTGCAATTTACAAAGAAACGGCCCGGCCGATCGCCGCACAGAACTCAGAAACGATAGTCCTCATCGAGATACATCGAATGGCTTTTAAATTTTTGAAATCGGTTCAGGCGTTTTTGGAGAAAACGTCGATTTACGACAAAAAATCTGTTCACACATACACACACACACACACACATATACTTTTTCCAAATTTGATCTCGTTCGATTCAGAATGGCTTGAAACGTCGAGAAAACATAAAATTAGCGAATCGGATTTTTTGATGAAAACATAAACTTCTCCTTCGGGAAGTTAATAACTATATTCTTATATTTTACTAAATAATATAATTTTTATAAAAGTTTCATATAATTTTCTTTCTCTTCAAATTTTTTTTATGAAGTTTTCATTCATTTTTAATATGCTGAACTTCATTTGAAGTATTTCTAACACAAAGTTTAATATATTGTTTTAGGTGATAAAAACTAAGGCTTATGTAGTGTATATTTTTATTTATTGCATAGGTTATTCTCAATTCACCAGAGAAGCAATAATTTCACGAATAATGGATGTTGACGAAGGGGTTCGTTTGCTTGCGTTTGAAAGGATCCTTCAAATGCCTTTAAGATCTATTAAATTGGCCCAAAGGCACAAGCTACTTTTCATGTATGAAATTGTGCACACTTGGAATTGTTTTTAAGTTGAACTTAGAATTTACAAGTCAATTTTATTTTCAGAGGTTTTCAAGATGGTTCTGATAAAATAAAAAACTTTATTGAAAAAACACTATTACCATCTTGGCTCAATCAGTCTGATAAATCTGTTGTATATCTTATCGATACTATTAGACATGATACAACAGATAAGAAAAAAGAAGAGAATGATACTGTGATAGAAAACGTTCTAAATGTTTTATTTAAACTTTTACCATTGCAAGAATTATATAATGATTTAAACTTGGATGATGAGAAGAGGTATGTTTAAATATATATTATATGCTGTTTAATATTATATTTCATGACATGCTTTCATGACATTATTCATAACAATTAATTTCAAAGTATTTTTTGATGTTGCCCAAAAAATGTAAACTAATTTTTCAGTTTGTATTTCTGGCAGTGTGGAAGTTTGAACTAATTTATCACTAGCATAGTTTGAGAGCTTGTTAACTTCCCGAAGGAGAAGTTTATGTTTTCATCAAAAAATCCGATGCGCTAATTTTATGTTTTCTCGACGTTTCAAGCCATTCTGAATCGAATGAGACCTAATTTGGAAAAAGTATGTGTGTGTGTGTGTGTATGTGAACAGATTTTTTGTCGTAAATCGACGTTTTCTCGAAAACGGCTGGGTCGATTTCAAAAATTTAAAAGCCATTCGATATATCTCGACCAGAACTATTGTTTGTCAGTTTTGTGCGACGATCGGCCAAGCCGTTTCTTTATAAATGGCAGAAAAGTGAAAAATATTTCGTCTACGTTTTAGCCCGCAATTCTGAATCGATTTTGAAAATTCAAAAACCGTTCGAAAGATATTGGTTGGGAATCGTGCTGATTAGTTTTTGGTAGAGGTCGGCCGGGCCGTTTTTTTGTAATAAAGTTTAAAAAAAAAAACATTCGACGATTTTTATGATTATTTTTTTGACGATAGATACCATAGTCTTCTAGTTCAGTTTTAAAAATTCGTCAAAGTTTGCAAAAATCAGTATGGTCGGTCTTTTTGGCATTTGTCAAAATTAGACTTTTAATCGACGTTTTCTCAAAAACGCCTGAACCGATTTTAGAAATTTTAAAGCCATTTGATGTATTTCGGTGAGGACTATCGTTTGTCAGTTTTGTGCAACGATCTGACAAGCCGTTTCTTTGTAATTCGAAAAGAAAGTGTTAAACTTTTCGTCCACATTTAAGCTCATCCTACCGAACCGATTTTAAAAAATCAAAAACTGTTCGAAAGATATTAGTTGGGAATGATACTGATTAATTTTAGGTGAAAATCTACCGAGCCGGTTTCTTGTAATTAACTGTTGAAAAAAAGTGTTAAATTTTCGTCGACATTTAAGCTCATCCTACCGAACCGATTTTAAAAAATCAAAAACTGTTCGAAAGATATTAGTTGGGAATGATACTGATTCATTTTAGATGAAAATCTACCGAGCCGTTTTCTTGTAATTAACTGTTGAAAAAAAAATTTAAGCCGATTTTCATGGAACTTTTTTTGGCGATATACATCATGGTCTTATAGGACTTACTGTAATATTACGGCCTTACGACAAGTAGTTTAATTTTACAAATTCGTCAAAGTTTGCTAAAATTATTATCGTGTGTTAAAGTAGGATTGATGAAGTATATTATTTACACATTTTTTTTTTTGATTAAGTCGATTATTTACACATATCGGGAAGTTCATGTAACTTGCCTCAAGGCTAAATACCAAACCAACTAGTTTCTTGTTTTGCTCGAAATATTGTTTCAATTCAAAATTTAAATTAATTCAAACATGAAAAAAGCCTAAGCTTGTTTTATAAATGTTAATCTTCTGTTTGATAAATGTGACTAATTCTCTATGAATTTTGCAGAATTTCACCACTTGAGAAGCTGTCACCTCAAAGATTGATATATTGGCGCAGTTTTGTTCAATATCTTATATCAAATGGTTCTGAAATTGGCGCAGACGTGGATCTAATTTTACCAACCTTAACAGATCTTGTTGATCTTATTTGTAGTTACGATGAGTATTGGGAACCTACTATGGCTGCACAAAATCCTACGAATGAGCAGAAACTTGATCAGCTAGACTATAATGTGTAAGTTGAACAATTTGAAGAATTTAAAATTTCTTGTTTCAATCATGAAAACGATGTTATGAAAAAAAAAGTGTTTTAGAAGTGTTTATATTAATTACAAGAATTAAATTTAAAATACTTATGTGCAGTACATTGTAGCTTCAAAATCATTTGTGTTATTGGATTTTATATTGAATTTGATCATTGAAATTATATATAAAATGAACTGCAATATAAAATGTAACAGAAACCTGTTTCTTTTATTTTATGTTATACTTTATTTTGTATTTAAAAAAAGAAAACAAAACAATCCTATCTTCTTTATATTATTTATCTTAATCACCAGTTTTCTTTTTAGTTTTTAGATTAAGCTTTATATTGATTAGTTATTTATAATAATAATCACACACTGTCAAATTATTGTAATTTTAGTGGTAAATTGGAATTTCTAAGAATGATTGAATTACATGATTGCTTGGGAGATGAAGTCGGAAGACACAAATTAAATAATTATTTACTGCACAATGCTCTTCATGCCAAAAACATGATTGAAGCTCATTATAATATAATTATCAAAATTTTACATAAAACTTGTTTGAGTTTTATGGGATGGCATACTGAATTGTTAAATGTGATTAACGACATTTATGAAGTACCTGTTACCTCTGAAGTTCCAGCCAAGGTAATAATGAAAAATTCTTGAATTCAATAGTAATAATAATCTTAAACTTGTTGATAGAATTTGGTGCTCAAAATGTATTTAATTTTGATTGACAATAAAGGTATGCAAAAAAAAAAAAAAAAATGATCCCCATAAAAAAATTGCATATTCTGTATGGTCTTATATTATAGTGCAGTAAACGGAGAGGAAAAAAGGGTATAATCTCTGAATTTTTTTACTGTGCTCCGAATTGAATGAAATTTTGGAATTAGGTTCATCTTACTCTCAAGTTCAAAAGTGAAAACAATTCGGGTTGCGCCATCACCCCCCGGGGGGATAACGCCCTTTCTCAATTGTGCAATTACATTTTTTCAAAATAACGCCGGAAATCGATGGAAGAACTAATTATAAGAAAAAAATGTCTTTTATAGTTTTTCAAAAAAACTAATACTTTTCAAGTTATTGGCCACTAAAGATTCATATATTTTTCGCGTTTTTCTTCGTTTTTTTGCAAATATCTCCTAAAATATACATTTTAACGAAAATCATGTAATGAACAAAATAATGTCAATAAAAATCTTAATCAATCGGCATTACATAAAGTGTTCTAGGAAAAATATTAAGCAAGATTTGAAAGAGCAAAGTCGTTTTTTATTTCGTTCAAGATTTAATTGTTGTATTTAAAGCCATCTAGTGTCGAGGTTTTACATTTTATGCATTTCGGTGAAATTGGGTTTTATAGTGCTCAACATAAGCTTTAAAATGAGTGCTGTTACAAGTTTTTTGCGTGTAAAATGAGTGAGTGAGCTATCATGCAAATAAGAAGCATATACGATATTTTTTTTCTCTTAAATCATACGGTTTAATGAGCACCATTTCCACCAGAACTAAAGAAATTCACATTCCATCTAGAATTCACTTCATCATAGACATGTTGATGGATTCTAGCAGATTCACTACTTTAGTACAAACTATTTTCAGAAAACTCACGATTTTATAAAAACTTTTTTTTCCAATTTGCGCGGCCGCATTTAAACTTTTTTAAACGATTTTATAAAAACTTTTTTTTCCAATTTGCGCGGCCGTCTTTAAACATTCATAACTCTCTCAATTTTTGTGTGAAAGAAAAATAATAAGACAATAATAAGCCAGAAAGATCCCTTTGATTTTTATTTATATGCTTTTATTCATATCTTTTATTCTTTTTGAGATATAATGAAAATAATTTCGATTTTTAAAAAAATTTAAAAAAAAAGTTTTTATAAAATCGTGAGTTTTCTGAAAATAGTATGTACTAAAGTAGTGAATCTGCTAGAATCCATCAAAATGTCTATGATGAAGTGAATTCTAGATGGAATGTGAATTTCTTTAATTCTGGTGGAAATGGTGCTCATTAAACCATATGATTTAAGAGAAAAAAAAAATCGTATATGCTTCTTATTTGCATGATAGCTCACTCATTTTACACGCAAAAAACTTGTAACAGCACTCATTTTAAAGCTTATGTTGAGCACTATAAAACCCAATTTCACCGAAATCCATAAAATGTAAAACCTCGACACTAGATGGCTTTAAATACAACAATTAAATCTTGAACGAAATAAAAAACGACTTTGCTCTTTCAAATCTTGCTTAATATTTTTCCTAAAACACTTTATGTAATGCCGATTGATTAAGATTTTTATTGACATTATTTTGTTCATTACATGATTTTCGTTAAAATGTATATTTTAGGAGATATTTGCAAAAAAACGAAGAAAAACGCGAAAAATATATGAATCTTTGATGGCCAATAACTTGAAAGGTATTAGTTTTTTTGAAAAACTATAAAAGACATTTTTTTCTTATAATCAGTTCTTCCATCGATGTCCGACGTTATTTTCAAAAAATGTAATTACACAATTGAGAAGGGGCGTTATCCCCCCGGGGGGTGATGGCGCAACCCGAATTGTTTTCACTTCTGAACTTGAGAGTAAGATGAACCTAATTTCAAAATTTCATTCAATTCGGAGCACAGTAAAAAAATTCAGACCTAAAACGCTTCGTTTACTGCACTATTAGTAAACCATTTATAATCTTGTACATTATACCCATTCAATTATTTTACCCCATTTTGAGCACAAATGTATCATCATTCTCAGCTTCATAAAAATCTGATACAAATAACAGAAGTGTTTTACTTCTCATGTCAAATATGATATATGCTATGGCATGAAAAATATGATTCACATATTTCTGTTTGTTACTTAATTTAGTTTTATTTAATTATATATTTTTCAAGATACTCAAATAACTTTTAATCTCAATTATATATATATATATATATATATATATATATATATATAAATATATAGATTAACAATTATAATTATCACCTTTTCATTAATGATATATTACTTTTCAATGAAGCAGCAAGCACCATCAGTGGAAAAATCTCATGAAATTGATGTGAAGAAAGCTAATTTAAAAATTGAGATAATTGAATTGGAAACATGTAGAGAAGAAGCCTTAAATGAGAAAAATTACACAAAAGCTAAAGAATGTGATGATAAATTGGCAGTAGTAAGGAAGCAGTTGGATGAGTTGCATGCAGGTACAATTTGCTAATTTTTTCATCAACGTTTCAAGTCTTCCTGTATCTTTTGTTAAAAAAAATTCAAGCACTGATGGATAGGTGGTCAGTTGGTTATTATTTGTTGATATTTTGTTAAGCCAAATAAGAAAGCCGCATTTAGTTAGTTGTCCACATAATATATGCATATATATATATATATATATATATATATATATATACATATATATATATATATATATAAATATATATATATATATACATATGAGTATTCTTTTTTCTAGGTACGATAATAATGGCTCCATTAGAAGATTGTCATGTTGATGAACCAGAAAGAATTACAACTGATAATCCGGAAGATTTAACAAAAATATTAATGATATTGTATAGTATGTTGAGTTTAGGTGATTATAAACCTACACCAGAAATGAACATTCTGTTCCAAGACGTTGTTCAACCGAATTTGTCATCTAATGATTCAGAGGTAATATATCTAAAAAATTAATGTTTGATCTACATTGTTGTTTCCTTCGAGAATAACGTTTTTTGGTCTCATATTTTTTACACCTTCAATTTACTTTGTTGAAATCTTGAAGAATTTTGAACTTGTAGCATGTTAATAAACTATAAATGTAATATATATATATGTATATATTGATTGTTTCTTTTCCGAACAGTAAATCCAATAATAAAAAACAATTTGTTTTTTGAAGATGTTTAATAACGACGTTTCGGAACTAGGTACGTTCCATCATCAGGTTTATTCTGTCAAATACAATGTTTTTCAAAAATATTGATTAACATTAATTAATGATGGTCAATACAGATTAATTAGAAAAAAAAAATTATAAAGGAATGGATTATGTACCGGAGTAAAGAGTAATAAGAATTAACTAAAAAAGGTTTTATATAAAATTGAGAAGCAAAAATTATTTACCTGTAATAATTTATATATCCATATTACTAATATTTTTTTGTTAAAAACACTCGATTTTTTTGGAGGATATTTGTAGATGTTACGACTACACAAGACTTAAACACACTGATATGGAGTTCTGTCGGCCAGATGTAAGGGACAATGTACGGAATTCTTGGCAAAAATGATTTTTTATGGCTCTTGTATTGGTATGTAAAGAACTCTTACCAATTTGTGGATCTAATCAAAGACCGAAACATTACGGACGATCAAATTTTTCTAAGCCTTGATGTAATTAACCTTTTCACATGTGTTTCCCATGATTTAATACTTGATTCAATTGAAAAACGCTGGCCCACTATTTGTAACTACACCGACTTTCCTATAACTACTTTCAAACACATCATTAACACTGTCCTGAATCGCTCTTATTTTAATTGTTTCAATAATTTTTATCTACAAATCAAAGGTACTGCTATGGGTTGCCCATTATCCCCTGGCATTATAGACCTAGTTTTACAAACCCTTGAAATTTCTGTTTTCTTCACATTAAATTTCCAAATATATTTTTATGTTAGATATGTAGATGACACTTTTTTATAATAGACAAAGAACAATCAGATATGATACTCGATACCTTTAACAATTACAATAAGAGCATTCAGTTCACACATGAAACACAAATCGACAACAAATTGAACTTTTTAGACGTGACTGTACACAAAATTGACAACATTATTTGCACAAATTGGTACAGAAAACCTACATGGTCAGGAAGATACCTTCATTACGCGTCATACTGTCCCAAAAATTATAAAGTCAATACAATCATTTCTTTGATAGACCACGCAATCATGTTGTCTCACTCTTCTTTTCATACCCAAAACTTTACTAGAAAACGGATATCCCCTCACCCTCATCAATTCCATTACCAATAAAAGACTTTCCTATCATAAAAGTAACAATTATCAATCCATCTCCAAATTATTCCAAGACAACAATATTAAACCAACTTTTCACAGCATGCCTTACATTAAAGGCTTATTCGATTATTTTGCCAAATTACTCAAAGAAGAAAATATTTTTATTTCAGGAACAGCTCTATATTCTTTTAAAGAAATGTTTTCAAAAATTAAATCCACCACCCCTCCTAAATTCAATACTAACGTAGTTTATTCCATCTCTTGCAAAAATTGTCAAAAATAATACATTGGCCAAACATCACAATACATTCATAAGAGAATGAGACAACATGAATTAAGCGTCACTCATCACAAAAGCCGAAATTTCCAAAGCACTCTTGTCCAACATTCCATTGAAAACTCACATAATTTTACCTTTGAACCCAATATTTTATATAGAGAGGACTGTACTTTTAAAAGACTTTTTTCTGAAAGCAGTTTAATCTTTTTGAATTCGTCAAATAGTGTTAATAAAAGATCACATCATAATATCATTCATGACTCGTATCTAAATTTTTTAAACCTGATTAAAAACAATTAATCCTAATAATTTTTGAATATGTATATATATACATGTATATGTGTTATAATATATGCACATCCATATAAGTGCTTATATGTATGTTTTTGTATATACACTATATACATGCACTTGCGTATATGTTCATGTATATAATTGTGGATACATTAATATATAGATATGTGCATATGTATGTATGAGTATGTAGGTGTGCATATGCATGTGCATGTATATATATATACATAATATTTCTCAACATTTACTAAAGCAATATTTCCTCTTTTTTCGTAAATTACCAATACAAGAGCCATAAAAAATCATTTTTGCCAAGAATTCCGTACATTGTCCCTTACATCTGGCCGACAGAACTCCATATCAGTGTGTTTAAGTCTTGTGTAGTCGTAACATCTACAAATATCCTCCAAAAAAATCGAGTGTTTTTAACGAAAAAATATTAGTGATATGGATATATAAATTATTACAGGTAAATAATTTTTGCTTCTCAATTTTATATAAAACCTTTTTTAGTTAATTCTTATTACTCTTTACCCCGGTACATAATCCATTCCTTTATAAATTTTTTTTTTCTAATTAATCTGTATTGACCATCATTAATTAATGTTAATCAATATTTTTAAAAAACATTGTATTTGACAGAATAAACCTGATGATGGAACGTACCTAGTTCCGAAACGTCGTTATTAAACATCTTCAAAAAACAAATTGTTTTTTATTATTGGATTTACTGTTCGGAAAAGAAACAATCAATATATTGAAAAAATCCAGGACTTATTGAATATATGTATATATATGTGTATATATATATACATATATATATATATATATATATATATATATATATATATATATAATATATATATATATATATATATATATATATATATATTAATGTATATAATTAAATTATTAAAATGTTTAATTCTATATGGTACAATTTATATTGAATCTTATAGGTTGAGTATTGGGCAATGTGTTGTGCAGGAGCTTATTGTATTCACGATTTGAACTTAGCTAGGACCTGTTTCCCAATATTCTTCACAAAAATGTTTGCGGATGCGCCAATGATACCCACACATCAAATGTCAAGCTATACTGATGCTATTAGTGCGGCTACAGCAGTGACTGTTAATGAACCCCATTCTATACCAGATGTGGCGCTAAAAATCGTCTTTGATATGATTCTTGCACATTCTGTCGAAAGTTTTGAAGTCCAAGACAATAATGAAGATAGCAGTCAAGGGACCAATCTAAGTTCACGTCGGGGGCGCAGATTATTTCTAATGGACCTGGAAGAACAAGTAAATTGTTTTTTATATTTATTTATTTATAAGCTATATTTATAATATTTATTTTATATTTATAAGCTATATAAGTTTTATATGAAAACAATAGGGATAAGCTGTCTATTCAACTATGCTGAAAGTAATAATCACTTACATAACAGCTTACATATATTTTTATCAAATACATATACTTTTACATGCATATTGTATGACTGATCAAATACTATAATAATGAAGACTTTTTTTAACTTTTCTTCGCTAATTTTGTTTTCTCGACGTTTCAAGCCATTCTGAATCGAATGAGACCAAATTTGGAAAAAGTATGTGTGTGTGTGTGTATGTGTGTGTGTGAACAGATTTTTTGCCGTAAATCGACGTTTTCTCAAAAATGGCTGGACCGATTTTGAAAATTTAAAAGCCATTCGATGTATCTCGATGAGAACTAGCGTTTATCAATTTTGCGCGACGATCAGCCAAGCCGTTTCTTTGTAAATAGCAGAAAAGTAAAAAAAATTTTGTCCACGTGTTAGCCCGCAATTCTGAACCGATCTTGAAAATTCAAATACCGTTCGAAAGATATTGATTGGGAATCGTGCTGATGAGTTGTTGGTAGAGATCGGCCGGGCCGTTTTCTTGTAATAAAGTGTTAAAAAATTTTTTTTCGACGATTTTTATTATTTTTTTGACGGCAGATACCATAGTCTTCTAGATCATACTAAAATATTACGGCCCTACGACAACTCGTTTAGATTTAAAAATCCGTTAAAGTTTGCAAAAATTAGTATCGTTTTTTTGGCATTTGTCAAAATTAGACCTTTCATCGACGATTGCTCAAAATTTCAGAAATTGTCTGAATCGATTTCAGAAATTTAAAAACCGTTTGATGTATCCCAATGAGGACTATCGCTTGTCACTTTTGTGCGACGATCGGCCGAGTCGTTTCTTTGAAATTTGGAAAAAAGTGTTAAACTTTTCGTCCACATTTAAGCTCATTCTACCGAATTGATTTTAAAATATCAAAAACTGTTCGAAAGATATTAGTTGGGAATGATACTGATTAGTTTTAGGTGAAAATCTACCGAGCCGTTTTCTTGTAATTAACTGTTGAAAAAAAATTTAAGCCGATTTTTATGGATTTTTTTTTTAGCGATATATACCATGGTCTTATAGAACTTGCTGAATTATTACGGCCTTATGACAAGTAATTTAATTTTAAAAATTCATCAAAGTTTGAGAAAATGAGTAGTTTTTCTGACGTTTGTTAAAATTAAACTTAGACGATTCACTTGGTATAACGATAGAGTACTTGGTCTTAATAAACCATTAAAGTCCTACAGAAACTGGTTCAATTAAAAAAATATTGAATTTTGAAAATTTGCTTTTAGAAAATACTCCGAATAACGTGTTTGTTCGTTTTCAATTATGTGTAATAAATCCACTCGGAATACTTTTAATCACTCATAAATTAATTTATTTTTTATTGATTAAGTCGATTATTTACATATATCGGGATGTTCATGTAACTTGCCTCAAGGCTAAATACCAAACCAACTAGTTTATATTTAAATTGTTGTGAAGTATAAATCAATATTTTTATATAGGAAGGAGAAGCAGAAGGAAGTATTGTGGATAAGACATGCTCTCAACCTGGAGCTAATCTAAATGCTACACCAGGCATATCCGTTTCTGCAGCGTTTATAGATGTAAGATATATTTTTTCTATATTTTATTATTTGCATTATCTTATGAGTATATACATTATCAATAATACTCCAAGCTTCTTTTTAAAATAAAATTGAAAACTTTATCATATATTAATTAATATTGCTTCATATTGTAATATGCTATAAATTTTTTAGATTATTATGAAATTATTACAAGAATGTGAAGTGCATTCTACCCGTCTTATAGTGGTTCAAGGCTTGATTAAATTGTTCTTGAACAATAAAATAACATCTGATAAAATAGTTGCTCATCTTCTGTTGATGTATCACCATCCAGAAATGGACTTGTATGAAAATAATGATATTAGACAACATATTGTTTTGGTGAGTATATTCCATGCAATGAGTAAACAATTATTTTAATAATTGAAACTCAATACTAATACATTTCCTTTAATACATAAGATAATGTTATTTAAATAACATTATCTTATATTATGTATTAAAGGAAATGTATTAGTATTGAGTTTCAATTATTAAAATAATTGATAAGGTTATTTATCAGATTTTAATATTGATATGACCATACTAATACACATGTGGGGAGTTTATAATTTGCTTAAGGGGTTAGGGGTACTTGGAGGCACAAAAAAATAATTTTCAGTATTTTTTTTTTGTTATTAAACGATGCTTTTTTACAAACATATTAATACGGCATTATAATACAATGTTTTGACTTGAAGTAATAAAAATTTTAGAAAAAAATAATAAATATTCCCAAAATTATAGCTATTTTTGTTGTTGACCCTGTTCCAAAAAACGGTCCTAGCGGTGACCATCATAATTCCTTAGAGATTCATCTAAAATCTATCAAATAAAAAAAAAAAAAGTTTTATAAATAGATAATCCTGGGCCTGATCGAAGGTTTTCTTTTTTTTTTTTGCAAAAAATAACAAAATGGCAGAAAAATTTTTCTTTGATTTTTGGGTAAAAAATCAACAGTTAATTGGTCTTAAAAAATTGAAATTTTCGAAAAAATAAAAAAAATTCGATAAGGCCCGAGTTTATTATGTACTCTAAGAGCTGTATAAATTTCATTAAAATTAACTAAGCGATTTTTGAGTTACAGTGGTCACCGGTACAAAAAACATAGTTTTGAGAAAAACGCGTTTAAAGCTTCACATTGGATTTACGTACAGAAATTCGAATTATTGAATTACTTAAACAGAGTCATCTATTTCTGGGCAATATAATAGTTCATCAGTCATTGTGCAAGTTTCCAAAATTCCCATTTGCTGTTGCCTACGAGGCATTCTGGCCCCCTGAGTGTTCTCGTTGGCGCGCTGATCTGCCACTTTAACAAATGCAGCATCCAATTTTTCAGCATACCAATGGCAATTATACCCACAATTAGGTCCTAGGGTATCCATAATCAATAATAATGATTATGTATATGTATTCAGCAGCCTGTACGATAGTAGAACTAGTAATCACGGTTTTTAGGCATATTTTTTACATTGGTTAGTTGAAGCTTTTAATTTTTTCTGATTATGGATTCAATCTTGAACTACACATCTTGAAAGTAAATTATCATAGCTGAGATCAGCGTAAATCGGTTTAAAAGATTTTAAAACATCAGCAGGTGAGGGAGAATAATCTTGAGTATAAGTATTGAGCTCTCCACTTGCGTCAACGCGCGCTGGTAAGAGTCCAATAACTCAAAAAGTAATCATCGGATCAACTTGAAATTTTCAGAGAACATTTGCAAGATATTACACTTGAAATGCAAAAAAATAAAAATCGATTTTTCAAAAATTCCATGTACCCCTAACACCTTAAGGCAAAATGATAATTATATTTAGATTTTTAACAAATAGTTCAAATATTATTGAAAGAATTCTTAATATTAGCACATTTGTTAATTTGCAATATTAAGATATTAGCACAAATTAGCATATTTTAGTAATTTTCCCATGTAAATATACTTCTTTTAGATGGAATTAAAATTTTTGATTGCTAATTTTATATTATACAATAGTAATTACCTGAATTTTAATTTTTTTTTTTTTAAATTAGTTATTTTCTGCTATGGGTTATGGTGATGCTGGTGGCCCTGATGCTTTAATTAATGCACTCATGCCCGCTGTAATGATTTGGTATGAAGCACCTTCTTCAAGTCCTCTGAAACATATTGAGTGTTTTAATATGTTAAAGCTTGTAATAGCTCTAACACATTCGAATAGAGACGATAATGAATGTATACATAACCAACTTGCTCTAATACTTTGTGATGGTTTAAAGCGTATTCGCAAAAATGAAGAACTGGAATTGGTATGTAAAAAACTATTATGTAAGAACAATATTTTTATATATAATTTCAATTATACCCAATAAATTAAAGCATTAAATACATTATTTAATTTAATAATTATTATATATACATGCGAATCCACTTATGATATAATATTGTTTATACCATTGACAGGATTTATCAAAAGCTTTATCTCTATGCGATATTAACGCAGAAGGGCAGTTGAAATTGGATCTGACACCATGCATATCAGAATTATTGGCAACAATAAGTAATAAAGTAGCATCTAAATATCTGAGACAAGCATTAGCAAATATTGAAATGGGCATGGTTCAAGTTGACCAAACCCAAGAAAGTCGGAAATCTGCCTGTGCTAGTCCTTTAAGTAATGATAAAGAAAATATAAGTAATGATAATGAATCACAGGAATGATTTATGAGAAGAATTTATGCCTCATTCTTATGATTTTGATTTGATTTAAAATTAAATGAAATTAATATCTGATTATATTATTAAAAATTTTTCAAGTTTAAATTAGCATTAAATAATATTTCTAACATATTTTTTATTTAAAATTTTTATCTAAAATGAAATTAATATCTGATTATATTATTAAAAATTTGTTTAAATTAGTATTAAATAATATTTTTAACATATTTTTTATTTAAAATTAAATCAAATTAATATCTGATGATTATATTATTAAAAATTTGTTTAAATTAGCATTAAATAATATTTTTAACATATGTGAAATATAAAGGATATTATTAAAACATATAAATCATATTTATGTAATATATTTATAGAATGTGCATTTTTAACATATTTTTTATTTAAAATTAAATGAAATTAATATCTGATTATATTCTTTAAAATTTGTTTTAAATTAGCATTAAATAATATTTCTAACATATTTTTTATTTAAAATTAAATGAAATTAATATCTGATTATATTCTTAAAAATTTGTTTTGAATTAGCATTAAATAATATTTCTAACATATTTTTTATTTAAAATTAAATGAAATTAATATCTGATTATATTAAAAATTTGTTTAAATTAGCATTAAATAATATTTTTAACATATGTGAAATATAAAGGATATTATTAAAACATATAAATCATATTTATGTAATATATTTATAGAATGTGCATTTTTAACATATTTTTTATTTAAAATTAAATGAAATTAATATCTGATTATATTCTTTAAAATTTGTTTTAAATTAGCATTAAATAATATTTCTAACATATTTTTTATTTAAAATTAAATGAAATTAATATCTGATTATATTATTAAAAATTTGTTTAAATTAGCATTAAATATTTTTAACATATATGAAATATATAAGATGTTATTAAAACATATAAATCATATTTATGTAATATATTTATAGAATGTGCATTTTTAACATATTTTTTATTTAAAATTAAATGAAATTAATATCTGATTATATTCTTTAAAATTTGTTTTAAATTAGCATTAAATAATATTCTAACATATTTTTTATTTAAAATTAAATGAAATTAATATCTGATTATATTATTAAAAAATTTGTTTAAATTAGCATTAAATATTTTTAACATATATGAAATATATAAGATGTTATTAAAACATATAAATCATATTTATGTAATATATTTATAGAATGTGCATTTTTAACATATTTTTTATTTAAAATTAAATGAAATTAATATGATTATATTCTTTAAAATTTGTTTTAAATTAGCATTAAATAATATTTCTAACATATTTTTTATTTAAAATTAAATGAAATTAATATCTGAATATATTATTAAAAATTTGTTTAAATTAGCATTAATTATTTTTAACATATATGAAATATATAGGATATTATTAAAACATATAAATCATATTTATGTAATATATTTATAGAATGTGCAAAGCCATCAATTTTTTGTGGTATGGATTAATTCAGTTTTCTTTATACATATATTGTTACTGAAGGTATGGGTACATAAAGTAATTTTTAATTTATAACTTTTTATCTTGTTTATTTTTTTGTTTGCTATTTGAAACTCTGTAAAAATAATGATACTGGCTTTGCAAAGCTCATGTTTTAATTCTTGCAGAGCCCAACTTTTCGTCTATAGGATACCTAAATCTGATATTAGAAGGGAAGAGAGATGCTCTATTTTTGAAGGACTCTGGGGCACTCTTTAAGTTTATTCATACAAAAAGTGTTTTAAATTTTAAATTAATTTCGAAAAGTCTTAGAATGGTCCTAGACACTATTTTAACCGGTGTTTAGAGCCGTGTCTGCAGTAGTTGCGTAGATTGTAATCTTTCTCTTGTATATATACCCCCGAAGAAGTAACATTGTTTCAAATATATTGACTCAATCCATCCAGTGTTTCATTCTACCAAATTTAAATAAATAAGAGTACAAAGGATAAAATTTACATTTTATTTCAATTTACTGTAGTATGATGATTTAATGTAAAGTATTTAATATAAATATTATATTTATAAAGTAATAATTTAATTCTTTATACATATAAATCACTATTATTATTGCAATATTTGATTAAATCATAATATAATATTTTTATGTTTTTAATATTGAATTAATATTTGCATTAATGTGGATGTAAAAATTATAAGTTTTTATTTATGTTTGTGTAGTTTTATTAAATATAAAGTAGTACATAATTTTGAAAATATCGATTTGAAATTCAGCGCCTTTTTTGACAGTTCAATTTGCGTCTAACTTCACTCCATAGATGTCAAAACTGTCAAAAGTTCTCACAAAGACGTTATGACTCAACTTGCAAAAATTTACATAAAAACCTAAAAACTGTTATAAATAATACTTTATTATCATCCCAAATTATTTTTTTCGATTATTAATAATACCATTCTTTATCATTACTATTTATTACCATTATCCGCCATAAATTCGTATCGCAATTTTCCCCACAGTTTGCAAAACTTAGCAAAACTCAAGGGATGAAAAATAAAGATGGATGCTTTTGTGTACTCTTGTGTCAGATGCCGATTTTAGATTAATAAAAATAATAGTTTTAGTGCTAGATTAATAATTCTGAACGATGTGACAATTAAATAGTTAATTAAATATGTGAAGTGTTAAATTTGCGTTAAAAAGCACGACGAAAATATTTCGAAATGGTCGTGCCGAATAAAAGAAAGCGTAAAGACGCTAACAGAATTGACATTTCGCCAGAAATTACTAAAAGGTAAATAGATAAATGATTATTGGTAATTGTAATGGATTTTATGCTTGAGGGTAGTATGTTATTATAATTTAGGCTTAAGGGTAATATATTTGCAGAATTTAAATTTTCTTTTCCATTGTTTATTCACACGCCATGTTTGTACCAAATTTGTTTGCATAAATTTGCAAATTTATTTAATATTTTGTATTAAACTCATTGTGGCAATGAGTTATTTAAGTTGTATTTAATATGCAATATTATTATTCATTAAAGGAAAACTAAATTGAGTATTTTTTTTGTTTAAATCAGACAATCAAACAGAAGCCTTTTGTAGTGCTTCTGTTTTGCAACAGTTTTGTTGCAAATATTAAATATATATTTGTATTAAGTTAATGATGTAGTTTAAAGCACAAATTAATGTGATAACTCATTTGTTCAAATTAATTGTTGTTTTTATCCATTTGTTTGTCCAGGACACTCAAGACCATTGCTCGACTTGTAAAGATTTCTGTTTTGGAACATATTTTAAATATCTATTTATTATTTTAAAGATAAATTTAAATAGATATTTATATCAAGATAATGATGTAGTTTAAAGCACAAATTAATGTATTAACTCATTTGTTTAAAAAATGTGTGTTTTTATCAATTTGTTTGTCCAGGACACTCGAGAACATTGCTCGACTTGTAAAGACTTCTGTTTTGGAACATATTTTAAATATCCATTTATTATTTTAAAGATAAACTTAAATAGATATTTATATCAAGTTAATGATGCTAGTTTGAAGCACAAATTAATGTAATAACTCATTTGTTTAAAAAAATGTTTGTTTTTATCCATTTGTTGGTCCAGGACAATCGAGAACATTGCTCGACTTGTAAAGACTTCTGTTTTGGAACATACTTTTAAATATCTATTTATTATTTTAAAGGTAAACTTAAATAGATATTTATATCAAGTTAATGATGTAGTTTAAAGCACAAATTAATGTAATAACTTATTTGCTCAAAAAATGTGTGTTTTTATCCATTTGTTTGTACAGGACACTCGAGAACATTGCTCGACTTGTAAAGACTTCTGTTTTGGAACATATTTTAAATATCTATTTATTATTTTGAAGGTAAACTTAAATAGATATTTATATCAAGTTAATGATGTAGTTTGAAGCACAAAATAATGTTTTCACTCATTTGTTCAAAAAAATGTGTGTTTTTATCCATTTGTTTGTCCAGGACACTCAAGAACATTGCTCGACTTGTAAAGACTTCTGTTTTGGAACATATTTTAAATATCTACTTATTATTTTAAAGATAATCTTGAATTGATTTTTATATCAAGATAATGAACAAATTAATATAATATCTTATTTCTTCAAAAAAATGTGTGTTTTTATCTATTTGTTTGTCCAGGACACTCGAGAATATTGCTCGACTTGTAAAGACTTCTGTTTTGAAACATATATTGAAGATAAACCTGATATTATATATTATATAAAAATAATAATTATTATTTTGCATGTTTGTAGATACAAAATTCTGTTTTGCAGCTGTTTTTTTTTCAAAGATATTTTAAATATGAAATGGATATTAATATCAAGTAAATGATGTAATCACTAATTTGTGCAAAAACATTGTTGTTATTATCCATTCGTTTGTCCAGGACACTCAAGAACATTACTCGACTTGTAAAGACTTCTGTTTTGGAACATAGTTTAAAGATAAAACAGATATTTATGATTAGGTATAAAGTTTAAATTAATTATATTGCATATTTGTACATACTAGTTTATATTATTTGCTTTTCTTTGTTTAAATAAGTAAACTTGTTGCATAATTTTGTACGATTTTTTGTTCCTTTCGAATCCTTATAAGGCTTCTATTTTGCAACATTTTTACTGCAGAACTTTTGTTTGCAAAATCTTATTTAAATAGTAAATAGATATTTGTATCAATTTAAAAATGTTGTAGGCAAATTAATGTTATTTCTCATTTGTTTAAGAAAAAATGATTGTATTTATCTATTTGTTTGTCCAGGACACTCGAGAACATTACTCGACTTGTAAAGACTTCTGTTTTGGAACATATATCTTGAAGACAAAACTGATATTTATATTTGGCATCAAGTTTAAACGAATTATAATGCATATTTGTACATACAAATTTTGTATTTGTTGCTTTTTTTGTTTAAATAAGTAAACTTGTTGAATATGTTTGTACATTTTTTGTTCAAATCAGTTGAATCTTTATATAAGACTTCTATTTTGCAACATTTTTATTGCAAAATCCTATTTAAGTAACAAATGGATATTTATTCCAATTTAACTTTGTTATGGGCTCAAATTAGTGTTATTTCTCATTTGTTTAAGAAAAAATGACTGAAATGAATGTTTATATTCATTTGTTTGTTCAGGACATTTGAGGATATTACTCAACTTGTAAAGACTTCTGTTTTGGAAACATATTTTGAAGACAAAACTGATATTTATGATTAAGCATAAAGTTTATGTTAATTACATTGCATATTTGTACATACTTTTTTTTATTTACTTACTTTTGTTGAGATAAGTAAGCTTATTCCAAATAGTTAAATATTTTTTGTTCAAGTTAGAGCCTTATAGCTTAAAGGGCTTCTGTTTTGTAACTTATAATTGTAAAAACTTATTTGAAATATTAATTGGATAGTGATATAAAAGTAACAATATTGTTTAAAGTTCAAATTAATGTTATTACACATTAAATTATATATATATATAATATAACGTTTTAATTAATTATATCATATGGTTGTTTGTGAAATTATGTTGTTGAATATGTTTTTTTGTTCGATGTAGTCAGAATGGTGCATAGCTTGTGAAAACATTTGTTACTAAACATAATTTTCATTAAAATTAGATGAGATAAAATTTTAAAACAGAATTGTTGTTGTAAAATAATAGAATAAATCATTGTGCATTAAATTATTGTTAAATTAAAATAATAGAATTGATTGTACTTTAAATGATTAATACTATACAACATTTTAAATTAATCTTAAATGTTCGTATGTGCAAATATTTTCTTTTATAAACTTTTTCATTCAAAGAGTTAAAATTATATATGACTTGTGAAAACTCTCATACTCATTCATATCGTTTATATTAATAAATTAGTTTAAGAGTTACAAGAGACAATAAACGCACAATTTAACAACAAACTTGTCATAAAATTATTTACCTAAATCAATCATATTCTATCTTTCAGAGTGAAGGTCCACGCTCAAAGAAAATTTGCCCAAGGAGCCCTGTGCCCCCCAATAATCCTTCCACTGGTCCAACCACCCCGAGAGGAGCCTTCCAAACCCCAGCAGTCTCAATCGACAAGAAACTTCCAACTCCAAGATGAGTCATCTTCCCAAAACAGACCAAAGACTGAAGACTTCCTTACATTCCTATGCTTTCGAGGCACTCCAATGCTTCCTTCTAATCTAGACTTCCTCAATTATCCTCATGGAAGCTCTGAAATAAACCCCAATCAAGAAACAAGTGTTAACAACAACAACAATAATGCTTCTACGAGTTCTAATAACACAGGAGGAGGTGAAACTCCTAAGTCTACACCACCACCAGTGAATTTTATACCATTTGGTGTCAGGAAGAGGGCTTCTGTGTTTCCTGAGAAGAGTGGTGTTGGCTCGAGGAAAGTTAGGGGCAGGAAGAGTAATGAGAGTGTTAAAAGTGTTGGTAAGGATGTGCGGGATGCAAATCAGATCAAGATGGATAAGACCAGACAGCACAGGGTGACAGTGCAGGCGCTGAGGAAGAAGTATCAGGAACAGAAGATGGCTAAGTTGAGGGCTGTTGCTTTCAGTAAGATCAGCGACCACTCGGTATGTTAAAGTCAATAATACATCAATTATATTATATAAATGCATATCTGGGAGTAGTATAACTCCTAAAAATATTTATTGTATAGTAATTTTTACATCTGTCCTGATTTTTTTTTTTTTTTTTTAATTTCAATAATTATTACAACTGCTAATTTATTAACATCAAGTAATATTGATAAATAATAATATAAATTTAAATAAATAAAAGAGCAAAAAAAAATGTGTCCTGAAATGGACATTAAATATTTCCTTCATCAAAATACCTAAAAATTTGTAAAAGAAAAAAAAAAATTGTAAAAATATTTAACAATAATAATAAAAACGATAATAATAATATCATTATTAATAATAATAATAATAATTACAATGAAATTAGACACTTAAATTTGTTAAAATATCATAAAATAACCTAAAATTTGTTAATATTGTAAAAGTATTGTAGCTTATTAAAATACTTATTAAATTTTTAAAAACACTTGCAACAAACAAACTAGTTATATTCAAAAATAATTATAATTAACTAAATATAAATAAGTTTATAGTAAATAAATTAAGTAATAAAATAGCTAATAATTAATTAAATTATATTAAACCTATAAAATATTGACTTAAGCCTTTTTATAATATTAAATATTATACCGACGGCTTGTAAAATTGATAAATAAATAAAAAAATAAATAATAAGTAAAGCACTAGGATTATAAAAAGGGCTTTAAAAATACTTAACTGTCTGATCATAATCAGAGATTTATGATTTATGAGTCATGTAACATGCATTTCCTTTTCAATCTTGTGCTGTGAGTTTTGATGATCTTCGAGACGGCTTTTATAATTGTCTGAATGTGTTCGTATTTCATTGTTTACTATGTTAATGTCGGCGTATTTAGATGTTAACCATTTTGGAATATACTTTGGGACATTCAAAATTTCTTTAAGTAATTTATTTTAGCATCTTTGGATTTTTAACACATTTGATTCAGAAGCTGGTCTCCATAGTTGTATACCGTATGTCCGAATTGATCACGGTTAGCTTTGAAACAAATGTAATTCCAGATATTTTACCATAAAACTTCCAAAAATATTACATCTTTCCACCATTTTTCTCGGAAATGTCCGACGGTTAGTGTTTTATTTAGATTTTCATTATTCTAGGTTCAAACTAGGTCATGTGTCCCAGTGACCAAAGTACGCGCAACCAAAAGAATCACCGAAAAGCCACCACAGACGTCCACCAATCTTAAATCTAAATCCATTGTCAAAAAAACAGCAAATTTACCTTCAATAAAAACTAAACCAACAAAACTGTTACAAAGCAAAGCGACTGCCATGAAACCCAAGAATTTGGTACAAAGTAAAATTTTGGCAAAAAGACGAATGTGCTTGAGGAGTTCGGCGTCGACTGGAGGAGGTAGGGTGATGAAAAAAATTGCTCGTAGTTTACCAGTAAGAAAACAGATTGAAAAGAAATTGGTGGCTAGAAGACAAGCGCGGGAGGATGTCAAAGTGGATAAAGGTAAAATCCCAGAAAGTGTTAAAGATGTTGTTAAAGAACCCAAGAAGTTGGTCGTTAAATTAGTTAAAGATGCTGAATCGAAAGATAAAACCAAGCCTAGCACCAGGAAATCAAATACAGCGGACGCGGATAAAACAAGTTCAGTTAAAGATGATAAATCAGTTGTCAAGAAGTCAGAAGTATCAGAATTTTCTTCTGATGATGATGAGCCTTTACTGAAGGTCTCTAAGAAGCGGCAGAAAGCCAAAAATGAAGCCAAGAAGCAAGCCAAGAAAAGTTTAGATACTGCAAAAACTAAGGATGATAAATCAAGTGAATCCGTAGACAAAGTGGTGGATAAAACTGCAAAAATCACTAAAGATGCAACAAAGACTGTTGATAAACCCAAAGATGAAAAACCAAGTAAAGCATTGGATAAGAAACCAAAAGTTGAAAAAGAACTTGACAAATCAATCCCTGATGATGCAAAACTAGTTAAGAACCAGGCAGCATCCACCAAGAAATCTTTATCCAAAGACGAATCAAAAATCTTGACCAAAAAATCAATCTCCAAATCCAAGGCTCTAGATTCATCAAACGTGTCTGATTCTGATGTCTCCAAAGGCAATCGTACCCCCAGACCGAGTCGCAAAACAAAAGAAGCCGCTACTTTGTACATGGAACTCCTCGGACAAAGACTGAACACATCCCACAACTTTGATGAAGACAACTCTTCCCTAGATAGCTTTCCAGAGCTTCCAAACGTCAGGAAAACTGAGCAGATGGAGAATGAATTGAAAGCACAGAATGTCAAAACTGGAAAAAGTGGTAAGAGCGCCAAAAGTGGCAAAAGTACTTACAGTGATAGCAGTACCATTAAACCGAGTGTTGTGGAAATCAAGACCGAGAAAAAGGTTGTAAACGAGCTCAAGACTGATTATTATTCCAATAGCGAGACTCCAAGTGAATCTGAAGGACAGTTGTCTTTGTATGAGTTAAATAGTGTCAACATAGATAAAAGTTCTAGGCGTTGTAATTTGAGATCGGATAAAAGTACGGGATTGAGTGATAGTAAAGGTGAGGAAAAAACAAAGAGAAAAGTTGGCTCCAAAAAAAAGGTGCAACAAAAAAAGTCGTTTCCTAAAAAGTCAACCAAAAAAGTGGAGAAAAGTTTTAGCGAATCCGATGAAGAGCCTTTAGCTTTAAAGATCAGCACAAAAAGCAAATCTGATAATGAAACAGTCTTAAGTTCTAAAAAAGATCAAGTTGATATCAGTGATGCCTTAAAAAAGATTTCAACAATGAAAAAGTGCATGGAAGCTCGCAAGAAAGCTGAATCTACCATCAAAGTATCTGAAGGATTCAGCACTAATCCTGTACCGAGTTTTGAGGAGTCCCAAAAAGTTTTTGGGATTGCCAAACGACCCCAGAACGAAAACGAGGACTTAAAAAACCCTTTGTATAACAAGTTGTACCAAAAACCAGCAACCAGCCGTGACGTGGACACGAAAATTGACCTTCAACGCAACAAAAGGAAAGTCAACATGTCCAGTGAGGAGATCGAGAAGTGGTTGAACGAGAGTTGCCTGGAGCCCGAGCCAATGGAAGATGACTTGGCGATGTCCGAACTGGATATAAAGAAGTTCAAGGAGACTGTCGAGATCAAGAACAAGGAGTTTTTTGAAAAACCGGCGGTAAAAGATGATGAGAAAGGTAAAAACGAGCGGAAGTTGATATTTCATCAAAAACGTAACACTTTAAAGATAACTCCGAATAAAAATATGTCGACGAAGAACAAACAAGCGTTCTCTCCTGATAACGAGACAAGCGTGTACTCTTTTTGTCTTGATGATCAAGGACCACCTACATCAACTCCTTTTAGACCAAATCTACATCTCGACACCAAAAGGAAACCAGAGCCAGAAGACAAACCAAAATTAACTAAAACTCAACGTAAAAATTCAAGTGTAGACACATCCGACATCTTTACACCACCAAAAGTGCTTCCTTCAACCAAACCCGTCGAGACCAAGTCTTGTGACACCAGTGTCGACGTTATGGATGTTGGCACATCTAAAGATTTAGATTTGGGTAATATGAAGTCTTCGATTGCTGTTCAGTGTGATTTCCAAAGCGATCAGCAAGCAACCAAGATCACTTTGCCTCAAGGGAACTTGGCTGATTTTAGGAATATGGAGATTTCTACGCAGACTGATTATGCTTTGGCTAACGAGGGGCATCTATTTTATATTCCTTTGCAGAACTCAAAGACTGGAGAGAACATCTCGGAGCATCTCATTCAAGGTAAGAGATAAATGATAATATAATAAGACTTTGACAAGAAAATCCGATTTGCTAATTTCATGCTTCAAATCAATCTAAATGGTTTGACATCGAAATTGGAAAAGGTACGCGTTGTACAAAATTTGCCTTTTTGTCGACGTTTTCTTAAAAACGGCTGCACCGATTTCAATAATTCAAAGACCGTTTGTGGAAACTCGAAAAACTTGTGTCTATTATTTTTATGCGACTATCAGCCGAACCGTTTCTTTAAAATTAACCACATAAATGTAAAATTCACGTCAACGTCTTGACCAAAAATTAAAAACCGATATTTTATTAAAAAAAACTGTTCGAAAGCGATCATTTGGAAATAATGTTGATTAATTTTGGTAATGTTAAATATTGTTTTTTCAATATTTACACATATTGAGGAATTCATGCAACTTGTCTCTAGTTACTTTATTATTTTCTTTTTTTTTCTAACAGGAGTTGCCGTCAAATTAGGCACCGAAGGTCCAGACGGCCCCAACCAGCGCGTGATAATGCGTGCCAAACTAGTAACCAAAGCCCAAATGTCTACCACCAACCAAACCCAATTAGCAACAACATCCCACGAAACTCTGACAGCCCTATCACCAAGCGAAGACTCCCTAATAATGGCCAAGAAGACCATTGACTTACCCAAAAGCAGACGATCAAACCCTCCACCTGTCGGAACCGTACAACCACTATCCAGGGAAGAAAAACACATACCCAAGACTGTCAATACATCACCAAATCTCACCTCTAACCAGGGCTCTCAATTCAAGTCCTATCTCAAGGAAATGGATGCACAGAAACACTTGAACGACAAGAAACCTGATTTTAAAATCAATCGCCGAGTTGTGTCGCCTGGTTCTGATATTAAGAAGGTTGAACCAAAGGAGGTGAACAGTGGTGAGATATTGGATGCTCCCACGTTTTACCCTTCGGAGAAACAGTTTATGGATCCTATAGCATTCATTGAACAGATCACGCCGATTGCTTCCAAGTTTGGACTGTGCAGAATTGTGCCTCCTGCTTCTTTTAAACCTGATTGTAAGGTTGCTGATGATATGAGGTTTACTGCTTACAACCAGTATGTTAATCGGATGATGTACAGGTAAGATAAAGGACACATGTGTAATGGAAATTTGTTAGTGTGATGTACTATTTATAGTATTTATAAAATATTTTTATAGGTTTGGACCTTCTGTTCAAGAATTATTGGCGATTAAGAAGTATTTGGAAACTCAGAGCATCACCTTGACACATGCACCTTTTGTAAGTAACAGAATATTTTTAGTAGATTTAGATTTAGTGCGCCAAAAAAACTACTATTTTTGACCTTATTATTTTATTTATTTGTTTTTGTTTAAGTTTGTCTGTACTAAATTTTATTTATCAAAGTTATTTTTTTATTAGATTGGTGGAATGGAAATCGATCTGCCAAGACTTTATCACACTGTTCAAGATCTTGGAGGTCTCAAAGAGGTAAAATATATATTATTTATTTATTAACTTCCCATAGGATATGCAAAAAAATCAAAAATGAAAAACTCTGGATATCATTTTAAAGACTTCTGAACAGTTTGGCATACCTTAGAAAAAATTGATGGATGGATGTGTATGTTTATGCGTACAATATGTATGTGTGTATGGATACAATCTTTTGTCAATGATTTTGGGAGCACAGATCAACCAAGACATTTTACTTGTATTGGCAGAATAAAGAATTGATTACATTTTTCCCAAAGCAAGTACAGCAGTTTTGGAGATGAGAAAAAAAGTTCAAAAAACTACCATTTGTTGATCGAAATTGATCATTACATATCATTATTATGATATAAAATACAAATGTAATTATTAGTAGACATGTTGACATGTAGGAAGATAAGCATTGGAGGTATGCAAGTAGACAGGTAGACAGGTACACAAGTTATAAGGTAAACAGACAGAAAGATAGGCAGATGGCTAGGTAAACTTAAAGAAACATCTATAGGTGGGCAGATAGGTACCAGTATACGGATATGCCGGGTAGACAGGTAAACAGCTGATGAAGTGATAGACTGGCAGATATACAAATCTAATTCTTATTGATTAAATCTGTTATTTATCAATTAATCAACGAGTTCAAAAAACTATCATTCAATAATAAAAATTGACCATTTCTTATGAATTTTATTATATTAAATACAAATAGAATTATTGGTAGACATGTTGACATGTAGGCAGATAGGTATTGGAGGTATACAAGTAGACATGTAGACAGGTATGCAAGTGAACAGGTCAACAGACAGAAAGATGGACCAAGACCAGGTAAACTGATAGATAGATATGTGGACAGGTAGGCAGATATACGGACAGGTACTGGTATTCAAGTAGACAGATGAACAAGTGGACAGATAGAGAGGTAAACACTTAGATAGTTAAACAAATAGATGGCATGACTAGCAGATTATATACAAATAATAGGTAGATAGGCAGATATACAGACAGGTAAACAGGTGGACAGTTATAGAGGTAAACACTTAGATAGTTAAACAAATAGACAGTTTGACTAGCAGATTATATACAAATAGCAGTAGATCAGCAGATATGCAGACAGGTAAACAGGTGGACAGTTATAGAGGTAAACACTTAGATAGTTAAACAAATAGATAGTTTGACTGGCAGATCATATACAAATTAAAGTTTATTGATCAAATTGATTATTCACTCATTGTCTTAGGAAGTTCATGCAAATTGTCTTAAGGCAAGATACCACTTACACTTTGTTTTATTTCTTTTGAAGGTGATTGAAAAGAAGAAGTGGCACAGGGTTGCAGAAGAAATGTGCATACCCAAATCAGCACAGGACAGGGTCACCAAGCTGGATGATATTTATTGTAAATACTTACTACCCTATGACACGCTGTCACCAGGTGAATATTGGACGTTTTATTTATTTATTTGATATATAGACCTATTACCAGACATGCTAATACACAATTTCAGACCAGACCAGCTTGCTAATACACAATTTCCCAAATTTATATGAATTATAAGAAAAAAGTTAAGTAGGTGTCATAACTTCAATGTATCTAATTGACTTTTGCTCTAAGAACAATCATGCTAATTTGATTAAGAAAGAAACCAGATAGATTTTAAGACTTATCTGATTATTCTTGACACCCAGAAATATCAATTCTATTGGAACAAATTTTACATCAGTTTTCAGGCCCATCACCTTCTAAAATAAAACCTTGGTGTACCTTAATCAGTTCCTTACTTTTCTTTTTCCCCCAGTGGAGAGACAGAAGCTGTTATCCGAAGTGAAACAGGAGTGGACTCGAAAAGAGACTCTATACCGCCAAAAACAACACGAAAAGAATCAACACTACAAGCAGTATGAGTCTGATAACCAGCCTGACAAGGAAAGGGACACCGATACCGAGAGCAACAACAGTATTGATGACTTCGATTCTGAGACTGATAGGGATTTAAGGGAGTGTACTTTGAAGGGACGAAATATGGCTCTGAGTCAGTTCTTCAGGATTGCAAGGAACACCATGTCTGTATGGTTTAAGAATGGGGCACCTGAACCCAGCGAGGTAAGTTGATTTATAGATAATACGTTGATTGCGGGCGTCGACATCATCCAATCCGTACTTCCTGGTATGGCAGTAGGAAGTGCCACATTTCGGTCGAAATCATCCAATCCGTACTTCCTGGTGCGGCAGTCGGAAGTGCCACATTTACTTTAAATCTACTCTCAATTTATTCGTATAATAGAACCAACTATTTAGTAATTTCTATGGATGAAGGATGGATCCAAATAATGCTTTTGCATTCGCCACTGAATTACTGTTTAAAGAAACTATTTTTTAAACAAAACATTTTAGCATAGCAAAACAATATAGGTCCAAAGACCTCCGCAGTCAATGTGTTAATGGTGTTTAGCCAAAAGAATGAGTTTAAGTATGCCAGGTCTACATGTTTTGGTTGTTTATCTCGGTATCACTAATAATAATACTGTCTAAAATCTGTTTTTTATTTGTCTCTTGTTTCCACGGAAATTGCTATCACGCAGTACTTTATGGGGGGAGGATCTTGAATGCTATTCTTCCTTCTCTTTTATTATTCATTGATTAATCATTCTTTACTTTTAAATGCCATGCACTATCTTTTTCTGCGTGGAACACTGGTCCATGAGGATATTTTTAGCTATTGGAGAGATGTGTGTATAAAAATGTATTTTTCTCTTTCAGGTTGAGAAACAATATTGGGAGCATGTGTCTCGAAGAGATAAACATATATGTGTGCATGTTGGCTCGATTGACTCATCAGGCTTTGGTTATGGATTTCCTGTCAAGAGTAGTCCTGTTGCTAGGCATCCATGGAACCTTAAGGTAAGAAACAGAGAAACAAATATAGAAAGTTCTGATGTTGACTTGATAAATTAACTGTTAATGATATTTGACAGGTTTTAACAAATAACAATGGATCAGTGTTAAGATCTTTGGGACCAGTTATGGGTAAGTTATAAAATTACACATTAAAATACAATGACATGAATCAAAAGTATTTTTTATTTCCTTAAGGTTTGACTGTGCCAACTCTTCATGTTGGAATGTTATTTAGTGCATGTTGCTGGTATCGGGATCCTCATGGATTACCTTGGATTGAATATCTTCACACTGGGGCAAATAAAATATGGTAACATTATTATTAACTTCCCGTAGGGTAAGTTATTGTAATGGGCCGAAAATCGGAATTGAAAATTTTTACATTTCTCGACGTTTTGAAGGTTTCTGAACGTTTTGGCATACCTCAGAAAAAATGGCTGTGTGTGTGTGTGTGTGTGTGTGTGTATGTATGTATGGATACAAATTTTCGCCCACGTTTTCGGGCGTACGGATCAACCGATTTGAATGGTTTAAAAAACATTCGATTCCTATTAATAAGGAGAAGAGCTGATTAGTTTTTGGCAAAGACAGGTCCAGCAGTTACGGAGATAAGGAGCAAAGAGTGCAGAAAATAGAAATCGAGTTTTTGAGAGAATGGAACATCCGATTTGAATGATCTAAAAAACATTCAATTAGTAATGATTGGGAGAAGGCGTTATTAGTTTTTCGCAAAGGCAGGCCCAGCCATTTCGGAGATACAGAGCTAAATGTACAAAAAATGGCAGTTTTTGAGAGAACTAAGCGTCCGATTCAATTGATTCAAAGAACTTTCTGCTTGTCTTAACAAAATAATTGATTTTGGAAAAAAAAAAATTTGTACCATTTTTTTTTTTTTTTTTTTTTAATTTTTGTATATCGAAAATAATTCAGATTTTATTTTTAATTCTGACTATAGTTCTAATATACTTTAAACAAATAATTTCAACTCTGCAATTCAGTTTATATAATTCTTATAAATATTAGACAATGTTACAATATTTATAATAATCTATTTGAAAACATTCAATATTCCTCGAACATTTCGTTACGGTACGGGAAGTGCTAGCAATTTGCCTTAAGGCACGATGCCACCCACCCCGCTAGTTTAATTATAAAATTTATAGTAAATGTGAATATTATATATATTTCTGTTTCCAAACCTTCTGATCATATAGGTATACCTTAGAAAAACTGCAGAATGCATTCTTTATAAAATGGTTGTATGTGTGTGTTGTATGTATGTATGTATATATGTGCAAATACATCTTTTGTCTAGCCGCGGAATTATTGGTAAACAGGTAGGCAGCTAGACAAATAGGCAGGTACGTAGTTGGACAAGTAGACAGGTATAAAGGTAAACAGGTAGCCAAGTAGACAGGTTAAAAGGTTAACAAGTAGACAAGCAGACCTTTAGATTTTTTATGAATCAAATTAATATTTATCAAATTGTTAATGCATTGCCTTAAGCCAAAATGCTACTTTTACCTAGTTTTATTTAGAATATTATATTTTTTTACTATTTTTTGTTATGGTTTGTGTATTTTTTTATCTTTTAGGTATGGAATACCAGATAGGGCATCAGATGCCTTCCGGGATGCTTTAACAGTTTTGGCTCCACAATCAGTACTTCCACAGACAATTTGGCTGCCATCAGATTCAGCAATGATACCACCAGGTAATGTTAGAGAAATGTTTAAACAATATTATTTCTTTTATATATATTTTGTATTTATTAGTCAGACAAAATCATTATTATATATAATATGACTATGTTACCATTTTCATCATGTAATATAACCATGTTACCATTTTCATCATCTTTATTTATTTGATCAATCACGCATATAGTTAGTCGAATATAACAGAAATTTCGGGTCTTCGGACTTAGTCTTGTGGTACTCCACACACTGAATTGAATGTTTCACTTGTTCTTACTGTTTTGGAGTCATCCATCAATCATGTGAGACTTATAAGGGGTGGTGGGGTTTGACAAAAAATTATGAAATACGACGTGCGGAACTGGAGGTTTAGTTAAGATGTTACGTGTATTTATTATTTACCTGAATCTATAAAAATCATAAACGCATTTTTCTTGGTACTAAAACAACATGTAATGTTGGGCTGGTGAGGTGAAGTAATTTTATCACCAGGAATCACCAAAGGAACTGGGTGGCCTACAAGTTCTTCAAAATCCAACACATGATTATTGGACACCTCCTTTCCTCTAAGTTTATTTTGTACAAGTTAGTCGTATATGCAAGGTATTACGGGGATCCTAAGACCGAACTTTGCGGTACACCATGCTTTAATTTACATATTGCACTTGTAGAATTCCCAATCTTTTACCAAACAAGTAAGGTCCTATGACCTTAGGATACGCGTGGTAATCCCTACGTTGACCTTCTTGTTCTTTCTGACAAGAATTTTTGTAACATATTAACAAGCTTATCTTCCACTATCTAGAAGTGGCGGCCGAAAGTCCTTAAAAATTGTGCAGGTGATTAATGGACACCTCCTTTCCTCTAAGTTTATTTTGTACAAGTTAGTCGTATATGCAAGGTATTACGGGGGTCCTAGGACCGAGCTTTGCGGTATACCAGGCGTTAATTTAGGGGGATACTCGTAGCATTCCCAAAGTTGACCTTATTGTTTTTTCTGACAAGAAATTATTCATATCATGCTGACGAGCATACTTTCCACTTTTTAGAAGTCATCAGAATTGTAATGTAGTGTGGAAGAAACAGATAATTGGTTAAAAAATTATAGTAGATATAATCAGTAAATGCACAAAGGGGGCATCCATTAATTACAACCAAAAGCCCTTAAAAATTGTACAGGTGATTATTGGACGCCTCCTTTTCTCTAAGTTCATTTCCTTTGTCCTAACTTTGGTACACCATTATCTAATTTATATATTTCACTTATAGAATTCTCAAGGTAAAACAAGTAAGGTCCTAGGACCGCATCTTGTGGTACTTTGTTAAACGTTAAATTGCATATATTCGTGACATTCCCAATGTTGACCATATTGTTTTTTTCTGATAAGCATACCTTCTACTATTTAGAAGTCATTTTATTAATCCATTGGTTAAAAATTATAGATGCACAAAGGTGACAACCATTAATGATGTGATTGCTTTTAAGGATTTTTGGACATCTCCATCTTCATTGGTGATACGTGATGATATTATAAATTATTCCCTTTCCCCACATATCTTGTACCTAAATTAAATGTCAAATTTTTGGATTTTTGATTAAAAAATGTTGGATAGAGGTAAAAAATAAATACACTTGATACTTCACTTGATAACCCCCCTTTTAAACTTCACTTGATCAATGGACGTCTCCAAATGACTACGATTAATATTTCTGGATACTTCTATTTTGAACGCACAATTAGTTCTATCTTTTTTTTCCATTGACATTTTCTATTTTATCCAAAAACAAAACAAATGTATTTATACACATTTGATATAGGCGATGGCGTTTTTCTAAATGTTTTGATACTAATAGTTGTATTTTTATACTTTATTTTTTGGGCATAGGTGAACTGTTGTCTCGAAACGTTCCTCTTTCGAGAACCGTCCAACGTCCTGGTGAATTTGTCCTCGTGTGCCCTAGGGCTTACACTTCGAGTCTCTGCACCGGATACGCTGTCTCCGAAAGTGTCTATTACGCTACCACGGACTGGCTTGAAGGGGCTCAGCAGGATTTCAAGGTAAACCATCAATAATTCAGGGCGCTCTAATCAAATCTATAACTATTTTTTCACTTAGGATATCCAAGAAAGTCGTGAACCAACAATGTTCTCCCTCGACCAGCTCCTGGTGAGCATCGCTTCAGATGCAAGGGCGCAAGACGTTGTTTTGAAATCGATCCTGGAGCCTTTGCAGGAGCTGGTGGGACGAGAGAGTAGTGAACGTGAACAGTTTTTGAAAATAGTCAATGATGGTTTGGATAGTGCTGGTGATTGTGATAAAAGTGAACGTAGTGTTCAAGTGAAAGAACTCAAAGATAAGGAGTGCGATGTGTGCAGGGCTAATCTCTATGTCTCAATGGTAAGTAGAATAGATATTTTAAGAAAAATTTGTTTTATATATTTGATGTTGGATTAAATATAAAATATTGAGTTTGCAACCAAGTAGTTGATCGGGAATGTTAACCTATTTTTTGTATAACTTTATGTTAGGTCTGTTCTTTCTCATTTGTCACGTGATACTGGTCAGTACTGCGTATTTTGATGAAAACTATTATTTGTGGTGGGTTAATTTTAAATAGAGTGTAGAAACAAATTTTCTGGGCATGTAGACATCTGGGCAGTTTATTTCCATAATGAAAAAAAAGCTACTGCGGCTCGTAAAAACGGTAAAGTTTATAGTGTTTTTTGCTCAACAGAACGCACATACAGAATTGATATAAAGTATTCCGTTCTGGAGATTTTTTTTTTTTTGAAGATGAACAAAGTTCGGCCAACTGAAGTTGATGATGACCAAGTCAAAGTTATCATTGGAGATGATCATCAGATAACCGTATGGGAAGCTTGCTCGGAGACTGCATTCAGCATCAAAACTTTGCTAAAACAACAATTAGAAAACATTTAAAATGTTTTGGTCCAGTTGCACAACTTGATACTTCAGTTTCTTACCAAAAATTGTAAGAATGTATATAACACAAAAAAGCAATGACAAAGGCTTATGAACCTTAAACAAAATCAAACTGTCTTTTTTTGAAAAAGAGTCATCATGGGGATTAATGGACTGCCACACAAGAGACCAATGTTATGGCAAGGCTATGTTATGAAGAACTTTCCATACTAAATATTGGCAAAAGCCATGTGGTTTTTGTGCAGGCAGGCGTTTTTCTCAGGTTGTCAGATAAAAAACCTAAACCAGAAACCGCACAAAGATCAAAAAAACGATCTTAGAGAACAGGGTCTTTCTGACCCAGCTTCATAACATACATGTGACTTTGCAGTTTATGTGTAAAACACCTGAATGCACAGCAAATACCTGGCATTTTGACAGTATTCAGTATAATGTATTACATATATTCAGCGCAATGTATGGAAGTTGGAGTGTAACATGGCCTTGCCATAACATTGATCTGTTGTGCGGCAGAATCGACCCATAAAAGTGGGTCCTGTATAGTAACATAGTTAGTTAATGACATCGAAAGCTTGGCATCTAAACAAAGATCATGCTGTCAGTTTGGTCAGGAATTATAAAGGTGTTGCGTCTTAAGCTGCTTTCAATTAACCAAAAGATCAATTATAATATTTACTCGATAAAGTAGTAAAAAAATCAGCCAGAATTGTCAAATTTAAAAGGTGAACAACTTTGGCAACTCGTGGAAAATTATTGCAGCTGTCTGGCAATGATGTCCCGCCCCCATGCATTCCTGGTCTGGCAACATCTGATCACTATCTATTTTGGAGTTTGCTTAATGGTGAAACTGTCAGAAATGATGATCACCAAAAGATCAATTATAATGTTTGCTGGATAAAGCAGTAACAAAATCAGTTGGAATAATCTAGTTTACAACTTTGGCAACTTGTGGAAAATTATTGCAGCTGTCTGTTCATGATGCCTCGTCGTCCATGCATTCCTGGTCTGACAACATCGGATCACTATCTATTTCGGAGTTTGCAGAACGGTAAAACTGTCAGAGATGACGACCACCAAAAGATCTATTATAATGTTTACTGGATAAAGCAGTAAAAAAATCAACCAGAATTGTCAAGTTTAAAAGGTGAAGAACTTTGGCATCTCGTGAAAATTATTGCAGTTGTCTGGCAATTATTTCTCGTCGTCCATTCATTCCTGGTCTGGCAACATCTAACCACTATCTATTTCGGAGTTTGCAGAATGGTAAAGATCAATTATAATGTTTGCTGGATAAAGCAGTAAAAAAATCTGCCAGAATTATCAAGTTTATAAGGTGTACAACTTTGGCAACTCGTGATAAATTATTGCAGCTGTCTGGCAATGATGCGCCGCATCCTCATCCAATCCTGGTGACATATCTGATCACTGTTTAGTTTGGAGTTTGCAGAATGGTAAAACTGTCACAAAAGATGACCGCCTTCACTCTCACTTGGTTTAGTTTTTTTGCTGATTAGAACCAGGATTTATGCTGGTAAGAGCAAGAAATCGTACAAACCAAAGAAAAATAGATGGCAAAAGGAGGTTATTGAACAAACTGAATAGCACTATAACAAATCATCCAGGGTTGTCAAATTTAAAAGATGTACAACTTTGGCAACTCGCGGGAAATTGAGGCAGATTGTCTGGCAATGGTGCATTCCTGATCTAGCACATCTGATCACTTTCTATTTTGGATCTTGCAGAATGGTGGTTCAGTTTTTTGCTGAATAGAACCAGGATATCGAGAAATTGTGCAGATCAGAGAAAGAAAAATTGCAAACGGAGGTCATTAAACAAACTGAATAGCGCAATAAAAAAAATCAGCCAGAGTTGTCAAGTTTAGAAGGTGTACAACTTTGGCAACTTGTGGAAAATTATTGCAGCTTGGCAATGATGCTCTGCTCCTCCCCCCACGCATTCCTGGTCTGGCAACATCTAATCACTATCTATTTCGGAGTTTGCAGAATGGTGAAACTGTCCACCTTCACTCTAACTTGGTTCAGTTTTTTGCTGCTTAGAACCAAGATTTGCGTTGATAAGAGCAAGAAATTGTGCAGCTCAAAGAATAATTGATGGTAAAAGGAGGTCATTGAACCAAATGGAAATTATGTGTTTATTAAAAACTGTTCTCTGGTGAAATAAAATAGTACGCGGAGTCTCTCCGAATGGATGAAGTGTTTTTTTTCCAGATCTGTTAACTCCATTAACTTTAGTTATCATAATCCAATTGGGTTATGATGACAAAAGTTAGATCAAGGTAAGATACCAAATGTTTGAGTTCTATCATACTGCATCAATGGTAGTATGCATTTGTTTGGTTGTTGAATCATTCTTACCATTTATGATTTCTTAACCAAATTTGTTCTTAAGAAGTTGATCAGGTTTCAGCTTCTGATATTGAGAAACTCGTATTAGAATCTCCTGCAGAAATTACTGGATTCTCACAATAATCTATTTCTTCACCAGTTACGGTTTGTGAACAGAGTTTGTGGACGTACAGTGGATAGTGGCGATAAAAATGTTGCAATAAATAATTTAACATTTTATATGGCTGCATTTGGTAAAATATAAATAGCAATTGGAATCAATTTGTACTCCAATTCTTTTTGGCATTCATATAGTCACATCAGGATTTATTTGAGTAAGGAGCTTTTATCTTTAAATGTGAAGTGGATTAATGATCAACTATGAGTGGATTTTTGATCCTACAAAGAAATCAAAATTTAGTATGATTACAGCATTGGTACAGGTGTAAATCTTCACTTAAATCCACACAAATAACGCCTCCATTTATCCTCTTCCAGGTCTCCCACAAAGAAGAAGACTCCACCATGTGTCTCAGACATGCAATACGCTTCCTGAACCAGAAAAGGCAAAAGATCGCCAACGAGAACTCGAAGACATCAGGAAAGAAGAAGATTCTGATCACCGAAAGGGATTTCCTCAACAACTGGCAACTGGTCTACAGCTATTCGATCCAGGACCTGGAAAGTCTTTGTGATAAAGTTAAGAGTCGGTTGGAAGATGGAGGCTCAGTTGTCCAGGACAGTGTCAGTAGCATCAGTGCTGGCAAGGGACAGGGTAAGAGGAAGAAAAAGTTTTAAAGGAAGAAAAATATTAGTTTGTAATAAACTAGAAGTGTTTTATTTTATATTGTGTATATTTTTACCCAGTTGTACTATGTATAGTATGAAGTAACTTTCAAATGCATTTATTTATTCCCAAATTAATATCATAGTTTAAACCTGGTACTATATATAGTACATCCTTTATATTATTTTTATTATAAAAACTATGCCAAATATATTTATACTCTATAGTATTTAGGTATTGATATTATATTTTATTTTATACGACAGGGTTTATACTGATTTTTTTGTAGAAAGAAAATATTTATTGTGTAATTAATATTTTTAAGTGGACCATTCGAGTTGTGCCATCTTAATTTCAGGCCATATCTCTAAATTTTAGAACACGATAGGATTATTTGCATTTGTATAAATTAAATGAAAAGTAGATGTAGAAATGTTATTCGAGATGAGTAATACTCAACTGATAATAATAAAATATATATTAGGGTGGTCTTTAATTGGACATTTTGAAATTTCTTTGCTCCCAAGGGCTCAAATGCTTTAAAATTAATGAAAAAAAAAAATTATGAATGTTTCAGCTCTTAATATTAACATTTAGATAGTCCGCAATTCAATTAAAAGTTCTGTGTATTTTTTTTAACATATATCATTAAGTAAATTCTTGCGCCATCTGTGATAATAGTTTTGTAATTTTGATGGCAATTTATTACTGATAATTTGAGTATCACCAATTAAATAAATATTTTGCTACAAAATTAATTTTCATGCCATGATGAATAAATATTTCGTTAAACACTCCACATGGATTTAATTAGATGTTAAGTGTTTTATATTTGAGTTCACAAATGCTATCACAGATGGCGCAAGAATTTACTTAATGACATATGTTGCTAATAAATAAGCGAAACTTTTAATTAAATTGCGGACTATGTAAAAGTTAATATTAAGAGCTAAAACTTTCAGAAAATTTTGTTTTATCAATTTGGAAGCATTTGAGCTCCTGGGAGCAAAGAAATTCGTATACTTTATTATTATCTGTTTTTTTATAAAATTAAGCTTTAAGCATTTTGTCAAATTTATGAATTTTTTTTTTTATCACGGAAAGAATTAGATTCATTGGAGACGATATCTAGAATATTGATTTAAAAAGAGTAGTCGTATATATGGAGTGTCCCAGAACTTAACGTCAAGTTGAAATGGAGTGATAGTATAGACCTGTTCTGAAAAAAAAAAAATGAAAAAATACTATCACAAGTTGTTTGATAATTATGAGCTTTTATGTGCAACCTAAATATGATATTATCAAAATCTTTATATTCTTAAAATATATAATAAAAGATATTATTATTAAAGATATTGAAAAGATATTAGATATAAAAGAAAGAAAAAGATATTGTCTAATATTGTTTATCAATTATGAGCTTTCAAGTGCAACCTAGAGCTTTGTTCAAAAGTACTGTCCTGAAAAAAATAGAAAAAAATATTATCCAACGTTGTTTTGAAAATTTTGAGCTTTTAAGTGCATCATAGAGCCTTGTTTAAAAGTACTGTCCTGATAAAAATTAGTATAATATTTTATTATCTCACGTTGTTTTTGAAAATTATGAGCTTTTAAGTGCAACCTATAGCTTTGCTAGAAAGTACTGCCTATAAAAAATTATAAATTGTTATAGAAATTGTGTAAAATGTACAAGCAAAAATCATGTCATTTTTAGGTTCTAATTTTTACTTCAAATTTTTCAATAATAAAATTATCAAGTATTTTACCAATTTACAATCCTGATTAAATGCTCCAACTTTTGATGAAACTTGCCAACACACTTTAATGATTTTTTTAAAGGAGGGCCTCTAAATTATTAAGCACAATAACCGACAAATGGTCATAATTTCACCAGAAATTGCACTTTGAAGCTTATAATTTCAAAACAACATGAGATAAATTTTTCTTCCTAATTTTTTACAGGACAGTTAAGGTTATACAGACAATTATCCTGCCAGAATCTTTAGTACATTTTTTTAAAGGAGAATCTTACGATTTGAAAATTTTAAATTCATTCATTCATTCAACAAAGAGTCTTAATTCTTGAAAACTTGGGGCAATTGTGTTATTATTTTTTACTGTGGTCCTAGAAATGTTATGCACGGTTACTGTTCCAAAGTTTAAATAACAAAATTAATAAATATTGACCAGAATAACCGAAAAATTACATATTTTTACCAAAGCTCTAGGTTGCACTTCAAGGCTCATAATTTTCAACCAACATGAGATAATATTTTACTAAATTATTTCAGGACAGTTAAGTTAAATATTATCACCCTGTTTGGACTTGACGTTGAGGTCTGCGATACCCTGTATATATATATATATATATATATATATATATATATATATATATATTTGTAATATTTTTGCAGCCCAATCGTCGAATAAAAAAAAGATTAAATAACAACATTATTTAAACGTTTCGACACTTGATGTGTGTCATCATTCAGTAATCTAAAAAACATATAACATAAATACAAAGTTGATGATAAATATAAATATATAAAAAACCCGCTCCCACTCTTTCACTACACTTGCGTTGTAACCTTGATTAGTGTCCATAATGTACCGCTATTAATAACATAAAATATAGAAGGGCAATATGTGCTCCTTCAATTTTCTCGTTTGTTAATATATAGTATAATATAATAGTATATAATATAATAGTATATAATATAATAGTATATAATATAATAGTATATTATTATTTTACACAAATTTAGTGTTCAATCAATTTTACATCATAATTAATTTTTTCTGTTGTTTTTCCTGGTTTGGTATGTATAATTTCCTCCTTTTTTTATATATTTATATTTATCATCAACTTTGTATTTGTTATATGTTTTTTAGAGCACTGAATGATGACACACATCAAGTGTCAAAACGTTTAATGGAATAAATAATTTTGTTATTTAATCTTTTTTTTATTCGGCGATTGGGCTGCAAAAATATTACAAATATGCATCAACGTCGACAAAACTATCATATATATATATATATATATATATATATATATATATATATATATATATATATATATATATATATAATGAATGAATGAATTATCAAACAATCTTAAGAATTATATCACATTCTTGAAATAAAATATACAATTATAACCAGATTAAGACTGTAAATATTATAAGTGTTAGATTATTATATAAATATATATATATATATATATATATACATATATTCCATCATTATACATCCAAATATTCATTTCTGTTCAAGATTTTTATAATTTTTTAATACAAAATACATTTAACACAAAATAGATCAAAATAGATTTCATTATTCATTCCTTTCACTCAAACACTCGATACACACAAACAATATTTTGTTTGAAGAAACTTAAATACTCATATATACGATTAATAAATATCAAAATTCATAATAAAATAGAAAATAATTATAGCACGTTAAGAACTATACAAATGAATTTAGTTTTTTGATTATTCTTTTATATAATTTTCATTCTTATCGAAAGTTCATACACTCGTGTCAAATAGAATAACTTTAGCAAATAAATAATAAATTAAAAAAGAAATTTTAGAAAATAAATAAAAAATAAATAAAGACTTATGATATTCATTAATCGTTTTTCTCAGCAGTTTAAAAATATTTATAGAAATTTATGGATATAAGGTGTTAACGTATTAAACAGATGAATATGTATTATTTTATATAGATATTAATGTTAGTGAAAATATGTTGAAATCATAGCGATACTAATTATAATATTATATATGTATATAAATATATATATATATATATATATATATATTAAATGTTAAATATGAACAACACTCAGATTTTTACACACACTTTACTTAATAATTACAGACGTTTTGAGACCATGGTATACCATGGAATGCCTCATCTTCAGTGTAATTTCAAATAACCAATACATTATTTAATAGTTTATTTAAATTATATTTAATTTTTGGAAAACAAAAAACACCAACTATCTCTTATAATGCTTGACACAGTACTAAACATGTGAATATATACAGAAATATTTGAAAACAAACCTAAGTGTCGAAGATCAAGGATGGCTATTATTATAATGATTTGCTTTCAAATATTTCTTTATATATTTGCAAATTTAGTACAGTGTCAAGCATTGAAAGAGAAAGTAGTGCCAATTTGAATAAAATATTAAATAACGTATTAGTATATAATTTTTATTGTTTAGAAATTACACTGAATATGGCCATGGTCTTGAAACGTGTGTAATTTATTAAATAAAGTGTGCGTATATATATATAATATATATATATATATATATATATATATATATATAGATAAATTAATTATGAAATATGAACACACAACACTTTTTCACATTATTTATCAAGTATTCTTCATTTTATAAACGTTTCGAGACTCGGTTTATCTTATCATCATTGTAACAATTTTATATCTTTATTAGATATAAAGATCACTAAAATATACAGTATAAGAAGCCCGTGTTATCTGATGCACGACTCGGCGGTAAAGAACACAAAATTAAATAAGATAAGTCATCCAGCCTATTAAGTCATCCTACTTGTATCCCAGTAAACAACAAAACGTAATTAAACGTTAATATAACGTAACGTCAAGAAGTTACGTCAAACATAGCTATTACGTCACGTAGAAGGCACACAGACGTCTCTATTTCTGGTCTCAAGAACGTAACGGTTTCGATTTTGTTACATATTATATATATATATATATATATATATATATATATATATATAATATCAAAGAAACAAACATACAATATTTAAATAACAAATGTAAAATGCATCGTGGGCACAGAAAACTACAAAAACCTTTCAGAATTAGCATACGTGAAGAAATGACATAAATATTTTTTTGTTTTTTTTTTTTAAGAAAACATTGACTAATCGATGCCTTTGAGGCAAATTCAAAATAAGTATTCCGGAATATATCTAATTTTCTAATTAACTTTCAACAATATATTTTATATATACATATATATACACATATATACACATGGTAATGGATTATATATACATATATATATACACATGGTAATGGATCCTAAAAATTACTGGATTATTAATAAAAAGAAAAGAATAGCATTCTAGAGTCTCCCCCCATGAAGTGTTGCCTCTTGGTATTTTCCATGGGGACAAGAGGTAACAAGTAAGCAGAGGCAAAAAGGATTTTAATACACCTAGTAGTGTATATACATATAATCTATACACTTTTACATAATTATGTATATCTATACACTTTTATATATTAATCTATATATTATAATAATGTAATCATAGAATCTAATAATCTATAGATACAATGTATTGTTACATTGTTAATAGATGTTTTACAATTTTATTTTTGCTCTTCTTGCCTTTTGTCCACATGGAAACTGCCATTAGGCAACAATTCATGGGGGGAGGCTCTAGAAAGCTATAATCTCGTTTTTTATTAATATATTATTATTATAAAGTTATAAATATATATATGAATATATAATAATATACATATTAATGGATCTTAACAAATAATGGATTAATAACAAAAAGGAAAGAATAGCATTCTGGAGCCTCTCCCCTTGAAGTGTTGCCTAATGGCAGTTATAATCAATAGGTTATATATATTGTTACTTTGTTAATATGTGTAAAACAATCCTATTTTTGCCTCCGCTTACATCTTGCCCCATGGAAACTGCCATTAGGCAACCTTTTATGGGGGGGAGGCTATAGAATGCTATTCTTTCCTTTTTATTATTAATATGTACATATATATATATATATATATATATATATATATATATATAATATATACATACATTACATGATAATGGATCTTAAAAATTAATGGATTAATAACAAAAAGGAAAGAATAGCATTCTAGAGCCCCCCCTTGGAGTGTTGCCCCATGGCAGTTATAATTATAAACTATAGATTCTATGTATTATTATATTGTTAATAGGTGTATTACAACCCTATTTTTGCCTTTGCTTACCTCTTGCCTCTTGTCCCCATGGAAATGGCTTTTAGGCAACAATTCAAGGGGGGAGGCTCTAGAAAGCTACACTCACCTTAAGTTCCTTTAACTAGGAAAACTCTCAGTTCAACATTTTCAAGTATTTTCTGTCATTTTCAACAAATTTGTCCTGTTTCAAATATTAATCTACTTATTATAATTTAGTCCTTTATGCAAGATCTTAGTCTTATGCTTATTTATCTATTATCTTAGTATCGCTCTGCTTTCTACAGAATTAAATAGAAACTTTTAGTATTATTAGAAGCTTTCAATGTATTTGTACATATATATACATGTCATTTTTGTACAAATTGTGATAATAAAGCGTAACATAATATTATAACTAGATAAACAACTTTTTGTAACGAAGAATTATAATAACACATCAAACTACACACAGTTTTTGATTTCTACACACTGGATTTTCTTTTTTACATGAATTGCATTTTTTTAATACTGATCATTACAATCAATCAGTCAATACAATCAATTTTGCATGCTGTCTTAAGAAAACATTGACGTTTGAAGTCATTATAGATCGTTTGACACTGAAAGTGTATGTGTGTGTGAAAACATTAACGTCTTTTTAGGGAACTGAAAGTATATCATATTTCATTTCAATAATCTACTTTTTGAGATCTATTAAATGGTATATAAAATGCCTAAATGCATTAGAATGTTACCTATTGGCAAATTGCCAAAATGTATCACAATTACTTTTCGTATTTCTAGTTTTTCCTACAGATAATTATTGTTTTCAAATATACATTATGATGATATTCATATGTAATTTGCAGCATTCTAAGCAGTATAGTCCTGAGGAGCTTCTGAGTTTTAGTATTGCATTTTACACATGCGTGAAGTTAGAAAGCAATTCATTTTGGAACTATCTTCAGATTTAATTTACCGATAGAAGGAAAGGTGTATCACAAACCTCGCACATAAAAGGTTTTTCACCTGGTAGAGTTGTTCTGAAGTTTTCTGGCGAGCAAGTTCGGGTGATCAGCTAGGCGATTTCTATATTTGTGTGAGTAAGCGATTATTTCATCCTTAACTGTGCTAGTCCCTGTGTCTTTGTGTATTAACCAATTTGGAACATACTTTGGTGCTTTCAAAATTTCTTTTAATAACTCGTTTTGAAATCTTTGAATTATTAAAGCGTTTGAGTTGGAAGTTGATCCCCATAGCTGTATGCCGTATGTCCAAATTGGTTTAATGATGGCTTTATAGAGGTAAATTTTATTATGTGTGTCAAGTTTTGATTTTTGTCCGAGGAGCCAATAATATCTTCTATACTCGGGTATTTACATGTTTTATTGCAGTATTTACATATGAAGTCTTCAGATTTTTTGTGGCAAACAATGTGTTTGTTTAGGAGATAAGTATTTGCGAAGAGTTTACCACAAATTGCTCATCTTTATCTATTGTTAATTTGGGTTTCACCAGTATTTCCAAAATTGATGTTATGCCATCTCTCAGAATCGTCCAGCATTATAAAGCAACATGTGGTAACACCATATATATTGGTGTCAATGTGGTGCCTTATTGGCAACACTGTTTCCGCCAAAGAGGAGTAAGGTAATAGTCAGTCTCATTTCAACTATGATTGCAATTAGTCTCAATCATATTGTAAATGTTGCCTTTGTTCAATATTGTTTAAAAACACAACTTTTTTGACTAAAAAAAACTCTATTACAAACCTTGCACATAAGAGGTTTTTTATGGGTATAGAGGTATGAGTCTTTAAGAGTGATTGTAGATGACTCGGGTATTTATATGTTTTATTGCAGTTTTTACTTATGAAGTCTTCAGATTTTTTGTGGCAAACAATGTGTTTGTTTAGGAGATAAGTATTTGCGAAGAGTTTACCACAAATTGCTCATCTTTATCTATTGTTAATTTGGGTTTCAACAGTGTTTCTAAATTGATATTATGCCATCTCTCAGAATCGTCCAGTACATGTGGTAATACCAAAAGGATTGGTAGCACTGTGGTGCCTTATTGGCAACACTGTTTCCGCCAAAGAGGAACGAGGTAATAGTCAGTCTCAGGTCAACTAGAATAACAATGAGTCTCAATTATATTTTAAATTTTGCCTAATTCTTATAAATATATATTCAACACGTGTGTACGTTTTAAAGTTTCTTTATTCAGAAATTATCATCTGCAAATGTGTTGTGCCATGCACAGACTTCATTGTCTGATATATTTTCTGATTCTTTGCTTGTTTTTTTGGCCTTTTTTGCATTATAGTCACATACAATAAATATAAATTTGAAATTCAATTGTTTGATAATTTTACAGTTTCTGAGAAAATCACACATAATATATGACTTCAAAATTAAGTAAGTAACAATTATATTAAATTGAACGGGAACTTTGGGCACATCTTGTATTACAATTGTTTCTTTATTATACTCCAATTTTTTATTATGAGTTCTCTTCATGTGACCCTGTGATGTATATGCAACTTTTTTTAAATAAGTTCGTCTTGCCTGTTTATATAACAAGTTGCTTAAAAGACCTGAAAATAAAGGTAAGACTTATTGTAACACATTAACATATATAAATCAATCTATATGTGATCAATATGATTTATTATATTTTATATTTACATTTGTATAGTAATAATAGTATTTGAATTACGTACCATAACTGGTACTTAGTCAGATGCACATGCACCAATATAAAATTATATTAAAAAAAGTTATATTCGTATTTATATACAATCATATAATAATTCCTGCATTATATTTCAATTTGTTTCTATAAACTTTCTTCCTCAATTCAGGATCATGAGAAATGAATCATATTCCTTTATTTGAACTAAATTATTTATTTATTTGATATAATTCGTACATACTGTATCTCAGTCAGACAATTGTTCTGGTATGATAGATCACAGCAATTATAACAAAAATAAATCTAAATTTTATGTAACAGACTTGCATTAAGACATCAATATATTTTTACTTATTACTATTATATACACAGAACGCTTGCGTACATACATACATGCTCATACTTAATTGTAATTAATATTTTAACAGAACAGAAGTAATATAGTATTTAAAATAAGGAATTTTATCTCATTTATTTCATTTATCTTTTATGTAATTTTTCAATTTAATTTTGAAATTGTTTTGGTCCGTCATTGTCTTTAGTTCCTCCAGTAGTTTATTGTAAAGGCTGTTTGCACTTCTTAGAAGACTTGCAAGTCCTTTACTAGTTTTTGCATGTTTCATGTGAAAGTTTTGGTTTTGTCTCGTTTGATGGCCGTGTATATCCTGGTTTGTCTCTATTGTGGTGCAAGCTTTGATTCTGTTATTTTTTATTTTGAATATTAGTAAACATTTTTCTATTTCTATTGTTTTGTGTAGTGGTATGTTCTTTGTCTTTTGTAGAAGTTCTTTTCTCAGGGTGAGGTAGGGATAATTGTAAGTTGATTTTATTGCTTTATTTATCATTCTTTGTAGTGTCTTTATATTTTTATTTGTTGTTTGACTCCAAATCGTGATGCCGTACGTCATAATCGGCATTATATGAGATTTTAATATTAGTTCTTTGTTCTTAATTCCAAGATGTCGTATTCTTCTTATGGCTCCAGAAAGTGCTCAAATTTTTTGTTTGATTTTTTTCAATTTGGTCACTCCATTCTAGTTTCTGGTTTATAATCATACCCAAATATTTAGGTTTTTCTATTTATTTTATTTCAGTATCGTTGATTAATATTTTTATATTGCATTTTTTTAAATTTTGTTATGTCGGAAAAATATATAATTAGTTTTATCTGTATTTATAGTGAGTTTATTTTCTGTTAGCCATGTTGTATATTTCTTTAAGTTATCATTGATTTTTTTTCCTAGTTTCTTCAAATCTTTATCAGCATATATAATCATGGTGTCATCTGTGTACACTATGTATCTACCTTCTAAATTTTTGTCCTTTAAGTTGTTAATATATACTAAGTATAATAGTGGACCTAGGACTGTTCCCTGTGGTACTCCGGATTTGACCATTTTTTTTTATAGCTGAAGCAATTTCCTATTTTGGTCCTTACTTCTCTTTCAGATAAGAAATTAGCAATTGTTGTATTCATATTCAAATTTCTATAAATACAATCTATCACTCTTCTTCTTTGTTACAAGATTGTACAAAATAAATAATATTTCATGGTTGTGCACCAATCGTTGTTTGGTTATGTCATCTCTTGTATAACAATAGTTCCTTTATTATACTCCAATTTTTTATTATGAATTTTCTTCATGTGTTTCCTCAAAGACACCAAATGTTTGAATTCTTTATCACACAATTCACATTTATATTCGGGTTCTTCAGAATGTACGAACATGTGATGTTTTAGTGAATCCACCTTTGTAAAAGTTTTATCACAGACGTCACATTTATACGGCCGATCTTCCTCTAAATGTAGCCTCATGTGTTCTTCTAAAGAAACTAAATCTTTAAATACTTTATAGCATATTTCACATTTTTGACGATCTGCTTCTAAATGAATAGCCATATGTCTTTTTAAATACAGATTGCGTTTGAATACTTTATTGCAAGTTAGACATTCGAATATAGGTTCTATCCCGTGAGCTTCTAATTTATGTGATCTTAAATAACCAGGCCTTGGAAATGTTTCATTGCATAATTCACACTTATAAGGCCATTCTTTAGCATGAACAAACACGTGTTTATTTAAATAATCCATGCTTTTAAAAGCCTTACCACATAGCTCGCATTTAAAAAGTCCTTCTTCCAAATGTGTGTTTTCATGCTTCCTTAGAGCACTTTCTGCAATAAACTGTTTATCACAAGTACCACATTTGTGTTTGTATTCCCCCGTGTGCGAAGGCATATGTTGCACCAGGTTACCTTTGATGGCAAAGCCTTTTCCACAGAATTCACATGAAAAAGGCTTTTCACCCGTGTGTACTCTTTCGTGTGTTTTTAATTGATTGGTGGTTTTGAATTGCTTGTCACAGTACGAGCATTTGTAACATTTGGGTCTTGTATGGTTTCTACGATGATTTCCTAAATATTTCTTTTTGGCAAAAGACTTACCACAAATGTCACAGGAAAGGGAGTTGTTTTTGGTTTTGTTTTGGCTCGGGTCTTGTTGGATTTTCTCATCTATCGTTACCTCGCAATTCATAAGAGATTCTAAACATGTTTCATCACAATCTGATTCATCCTCTTCTTGTTTAATAGAAACATCTTGGAGTTGATTACCTTCTATTGTCTCCATTTTAACTTGTAAGTGATCTTCTAGAACAATCAACTCTTCAGATGTTATTGATAATATTTTATTCGTGAGTAAAACGCATTTGCAAGAAAAAATAATGAAAAGTAAATAAATATTTCATTTTAATTGAGTACATATCTGTCAACCTAAAAAATCAGATGTTGTGCCATCGGGTAACTCAATACAACGAAATTGCATTGTGGCAACACTAATAGAACTTACCGCCATTTTTGAATGTAGAAAGAGATTTTTATAGTAAAATTTAATTAAGAGTAGCAAATATGTTAAAAATAATATTGAAATATAACAAGAATACTTTTATATCATTTTTTCATGTTTTAGATTTGTTTTTGTTATAATTGCTGTGATCTCTCATACCAGAACAATTGTCTGACTGAGATACAGTATGTACGAATTATATCAAATAAATAAATAAATCATTAAAAAAAAACTTTTATATATAGTAATAATTTGTATTATACATTCTAGTAGTATTTTAACATTAAATTGATAAAATGTTTATACATCTTTATATATATGTATATATATATACATAGCTGGGCATTAACTCGTTAATCCGTTAATCGTTAATTAACGAAGTTAACATTTTGATTAACGGATTAACTTTTAAGTTAACTTTTAAAAATGTTAACGGACACGTTAACTTCCGTTAAAATGCGAGAAGTCCGTTAATCGTTAATCCAATGCCTACTATTTACCGCACGGCACAGCTTTAGCCAATGCCTTATTAAACGGCATAGAGAAAAGATTTGGACTACTCCTGAATGATGAACAGTGCCAACTTGCCGCGGCATTTCACCCAAAGTTTCGGTTAATGTGGCTGGAAACATATGACAGCAGTAGAGAGGATGCAGTAAGAAAATGCACAGAAAAAAAGGTAGAAGATGCCTTATGGCAAGAAGCAGCGAAAAATTCGAAGGACAGAGATAGTTTAAGTGGCGGAGGGAGCAATGCGAGTAACAACGATGATGACGAGAAGGAAGACTTTTTCAATTCTGTCACTCAGTCTATAGAAAAACCAAAGAGCTACGAACTGTTTAAAGAACTAGCTGTAAGTGGAATTCTGTCTTAAGGCAATTAAGGCGTTGTGCCTTAAGGCAAATTGCTGGTACTTTCCGTACCTAAAATTATTATTTTTTTAAAAACGATTAACATTTTTGAAAAAAATTTACTTCGAAAAATAAGATTTTTGAGAAACTATAAATTGGATAAAAAATTACTTTTTTTTGAAAAAAAAAATGTTTTCTTTATTTTGACATATTTTGGAAGATCTGAACTTTTTTTCAAAGCAATTTTACTGCTTTAGGACTGCATAGAGACAAAATATGAAGCGCGTAAGCGCCGCGTCGCTGTCTAAAGGATAAACATTGGTACGGAACCCATAGGAATGTAAATAAAATTTATACTTATTGTTAAAATCTCTATAAAATATCTGATAATTTGATGTGCATATGTCTAATGATCATTTTGACCGCCAAATTGCATTTTTTTTTTACTTTTTTTGTCCATATCTCCGAAACCGCTAGACCTACCTTCATGAAAATTTTATCGATTCCTCATCTTGTCAATACAAGTGAAATGTTTTTTGAATTATTCAAATCGGACGCTCCGTTCTCTTAAAAACTGAGTTACCGTTTTTGGCTCAATTTTGCCCCATATCTTCGGAACGGCTAGACCTGCATTTGCCAAAAACTAATCAGCACGTCTTCTTATCAATACGAATCGAATGTTTTTTGAATTATTCAAATCGGTTGATCCGTGTTCCTGAAATCGTCGACGAAAATTTGTATCCGAATACACATACATACACACACACACACACATACATCCATTTTTTCTAAGGTATGCCAAAATATTCAGAAACCTTTGAAACGTCGAGAAATGCAAAAATTTTCATTTTCGATTTTTTTGCGATTACTATAACTTGCCCTACGGGAAGTTAAAAAAACTCTTTCCCTTTATTTAGAATAAAATTCTTGTAAAAACAATATGCAATCATAAAAACGGAAAGTTGACCAATAGCGTTATCACGGTATGTGATAATTGTGCCATTTTCCTTATACACACGGAAGTGTATAAAACACCGTTTTCGGCACTTTTTGTCCCGTATCTTCGGAACGGCTAGACCTGCCTTCGCCAAAAACTAATCAGCACGTCTCCTTATCAATACAAATCAAATGTTTTTTGAGTTATTCAAATCGGTTGATCCGTGTTCCCGAAATCGTCGACGAAAATTTGTATCCGCACATACATACACACACGTACATACATACATACATACCAACACACACACACACACACATACATCCATTTTTTCTAAGGTATGCCAAAATTCTCTGTTCAGGAACCTTTGAAACGTAAAGATATATAAAAATTTTCATTTTCGATTTTTTTGCGATTACTATAACTTGCCCTACGGGAAGTTAATAAGTTTTTTAAGTTCACTAACGCAACGATATAAAAATGTAATTTTACACATATTAACGGATTAACGATTAACGTTAACTTGCGTTAATTCTTCCGAAATGTAACGCTTTAACGTTTAACGAAGTTAACTTTTTTTGTAGCGGATTAACGATTAACGAAGTTAACTATTTGATTAACGGTGCCCAGCTATGTATATATATATATATATATATGATATTCAGTTTTCAGGGCAATACATCAATTAAAAAATTTGTATGACTTTAAAACATTTTTATTTATTCCATACGTTTCGACACATTGTTTTGTGTCATCTTCAGTGGACTCTAGATTGAAAGAACAGATAGAAATTATTAAATAAAACTAATATATAAGAAGTGATATGGTATGAACTTACATGCAATTGAATTAATCCTAATTATTTCATATTATAAATGTTCACAATGCACAATCTTAATTATTTCATATTATAAATGTTCACAATGAACAATCCTAATTATTTCATATTATAAATGTTCACAGTGCACTAAAAAACTAATCCTTGTCATTTTAAGTTGAACAATATATAAATTTTTGACTGAGATTTTTATGAATTTGTGAAGAACATCGACATGAGTCAATCACAGATAGATGGGATGAGATTTCTTGCCACACCACCCTTTCCCTCCATTGGTTTCGAGAGTCCATTAAATTCATAGTCGCGAATACTTATTTTGAATTCAATTCACAATTTTATACACAAATTTTTGGTACCCCCATGGGATCGCCTATCTCACCTGCTCTTGCTGAACTCTCTCTACAACATCTTGAAAAAAATGTTTTTAAGCTTTCTAATGTTGAATTTTTCCTTTACTACAGATACGTTGATGATATAATTACTTGCATTCCTAAAAATAACTTTGATTCTTTACTAAAAAATTTTAACTCCTTTAATAAACACCTAACCTTTACCTTCGAAAAAGAACACAATAGGTCAATTAGCTTTTTAGATGTAAATATCATAAAAACTACAGATAATAAAATTATTACTAACTGGTACCAGAAACCAACGTGGTCTGGCAGATATCTCAATTTCCATTCTTATCATCCCACTAACATGAAAATCGGTACCATTATCAATTTAGTTGATCATGCTATTCTCTTGTCAGATAAAAAATTTTGGCCTTTTAACCTATCTCTAATCCACAGAACCCTATTAAATAATTGCTATCCCCCACACCTTATAAAATCAGTAATTAACAACAGACTTTCCGTCCTTAACACAAAACATAATCATCTTTCCCTCGTGTCCCAGAAAAAAGAAGAAAATAAGGTTGTTGGCACTATTTGTCTCCCTTACATTAAAAATCTCTTTCCTATTTGGAAAAAACTATTTGAATTCGCGGATTTGCGTTTAGTTTGCAATATTGATCAGACTCTCAACTTTTTATTTTCGAACTTAAAATCACCGACAAGTTTAGATCGTATTTCTAACATCGTATATAAAATTGACTGTACAAATTGTGAGGCCACTTATATTGGCGAAACTGGACAACATCTTAAAAAACGTCTTAGACAACATTATAACAATTCCAAAAATAAAAATCAAAATCAAACAATGATAACTGATCACATACAAAATTTCAATCATACTTTCAATTTTGATGTGGCCACAATTTTATATCACGAATCGAATACATCTCAGAGACGCTTTTCAGAATCTTGTCTGATACACCTTTACAAAAATAGTTTAAACAAAAGATTGGATACTTCCTCACTGTGCGAGAATTACCAAGTAGTCTTAAACAATGTCTCGAAATTCATACCTTTAAAATAGTTACCTATCATGATCGACGTTTAATTATATTAATTTTATTGCCAATTTTTCTTTTTCTTTTTCTTTTAATTTTGATCTCAATTTTACTAATTATGTCCACCCTCACAATTGTCATGTTTTTTTATATTTCACTATATGTACCCTCTCGCGTTGTCAAATCTTAAATTCTTTGGTCAGTTCGTTTGCCTTGTACCTCAGCCCTCAACATGTGGTTCGCACATTGACGTACATTCAGTAGGCACCCATACATCGGAGCACAGAAATGTATGGCGCGATGTTCTTCACAAATTCATAAAAATCTCAGTCAAAAATTTATATATTGTTCAACTTAAAATGACAAGGATTAGTTTTTTAGTGCACTGTGAACATTTATAATATGAAATAATTAGGATTGTTCATTGTGAACATTTATAATATGAAATAATTAAGATTGTGCATTGTGAACATTTATAATATGAAATAATTAGGATTAATTCAATTGCATGTAAGTTCATACCATATCACTTCTTATATATTAGTTTTATTTAATAATTTCTATCTGTTCTTTCAATCTAGAGTCCACTGAAGATGACACAAAACAATGTGTCGAAACGTATGGAATAAATAAAAATGTTTTAAAGTCATACAAATTTTTTAATTGATGTATTGCCCTGAAAACTGAATATCACATATTTCAACATCAAAATTATATAAAAAATTTAATATATATATATATATATATACATATATATTAATTTGGAAATATGAACAAACAACACTCTTTTTTGCACTAATTTATTATATAATAATTTTCACAAACGTTTCGAGACTAGGTTTGTCCCATCATCAGTGTGTTATAATTTATATATATATATATAATATTTGTTTAATATAAGATATTTTCTACTGCCAGGATTTATGTAATAAAATAAAACAAAGGCTTTTGACAATTGTTTTGTTGTATGATAAACCTTTAATCATCTTTATAATTGTTATAATTGTGATTTGATAACGTCTAATTATCATGTATGTGTGGAATAAAATATAATGTATATGAAATTAATTTGGAAATTCAAATCACAGTCAGAAACATTTAAAAACAGTCAGAAAAATTTAAAAGCAAATAATCAATATTTTGATAATATCTCTCCAATTTTTGCTATTAAACATGGTTAAATCATAATTATTTGTTATTGTAAGCTTTTAAAACAAAGAATATTAATCAAATTTAATAACTTTGAAATTTGAATTTAGCGCCTTCAACTTTGTCACTTTGATTAGTTTAGTACTTCATGGCAGTTCGTCTTTGATGGCGGCCATTTTTATAGAGAATTTTGTGACAGGTGCATGCAAACTAATTAATTAGTGTTTTTAATTAATTTTCTCATTAGTTTTAATTAATTGATGCATTATATTGTTCTACTAATTATGCACATCAATTTGATATAAAATTCGTGTGTAATGATATGTTTTTAGAGCAGATACGTACCGAGGTTCTTCAGCCTTAACCTATCTCTGTCAAAATTTTTAATTCTAATTAATTGTATAATCAAATACTTTATTTACAGCTTCCAATGTATCCTTTATATTTATTCATATATGCAATTGTCAAATATGTAAAGTATGTAAGATTCCGAAGGCTGCAAGTACTTCTGTAATGTATCTGTATTTTGTCAAATTCTAGGTCACAAAATTCTCTAATGTGTTCGTTGCTTTGTTGTTCGTCGTGTCGTGGGTTGAGTCCCGAAGACTCCACTTGGACATTTGCAAATTATAAATTAAGTCTATAAAGTCAGTGATCAAAGTAGTGTGATGTAGTGATTCACAAATGTTAAGCTTTGAGGCTTCTGGCAGATGCTTTAGAGGATTTATTTTGAGGAGGAGATTTGGATTTAATTCCTAGCAACCTGTGGAAGCGTCAATGTGAGTCCAAGCAAACTTTATACACCGACGAGTCAATGAATACTTTTCTGAAATCATAAACAGGAATTCATTGTACAGCAAATAATGCACTGATAATGTTCTAAAACATATAACAAATAATTTCTTGCATTTCAGTACGTATTTCAGTAAATATTTGTTGGCTCGTGCACTAAACCTTATAATACATGGACTGCTAGTATTTGTATGTTTTCCATTATATCCATCCATTGGTTTTCAAGAAACGATAATAATAATCGTCATTATATTATTGAAATGAAACTATCACAGATTTTATTGATTATCATAATAGATATTATTAATATAATTTCTTACAATATTAGTCAATTGCCATGATATTATTAAAATAAAACATGACATTTAATCAATCATGAGAGTTCCACAGTCCCTTCTATCTTTACACACTTATTTAGCGCTCCACTAGCAGCCCACGTAGTATAAGGTTTATACTTGTGCATCTTTAATATTTTATGCACATGTATCTGCTAAATGTTTATTTATTTATTTAAAACAATTGCGAAGTAATATTATTGATACAGAATCTAATGTTTAAAGCTTAAATTAATTTTTTTTAAATTGGAGCTCATATATTAGATAATTTATTTAATAAATGTTTATATTTGACATGATATTATGCTTAACTATATTTTGTCATTGTTTTTGCAATTCTAAATACAAATTAAATACAATTTATCTCAAGTACTACTTTAGCAGACGTATGTGCAAAATTGTCGAATATCACTTGCACATTTGTGATATCTATCTTATATTAGACACACTTTATTTAATTGTTAAATTTGCAAGTGATGTTCTTTATACAAATGATTTTATACATTTCACTATGGGGAAAACATATTGATTCATTTTTCAATTTCAAAAATCAATATAATACAATAGTTTTTGCTTCTTGTATATATTAGTTGACATTAATTTATTTTAATTATACTTGCATAAATAATAAATTAAAAGAAAAGGTTTCTCTGAGATCTTCTTGTAAAAGTAATATGACTTGAATTGGTTTCAATTATTTGTTGAGCTACTTTTTTTTAATCATTTGTGTAAGGGTTATGTAGAATGGGCCCTGGCATCCCTCCTTGTGCAATTCCTGAATTATTGGTATTTCAGATAGAATTCTAGTTCTGTAGAATCTGTTTATCAGATAACATTTCAACAACAAATATATCTCATATGGCAAAGATTTTTATTCTTTTTACCTTTATATTTTTAAAGAACTTTAGAATTACGTTTCTAGTATCATGAATCATGTGTTTTCCCAGTAGCGATATTGACTACATGTTCATTCTTATTAATGACAACACGATTGATGGCTTTGATCAAAATATTTAAAACACTATTATGACTTTTCTAATTGTTATTGATTAAATGCAACTTTTAAAAAAATTTCATAGTAATTTTGTTTCAAATTTATTTAATTATATTGCTACGTTGCTAAATACAGATTTTTATTCTTCTATTTCTAAAGACAATTTTGATCAAGACCTGCAATCGATGATGATTTGATTAATTCATATGTTGAGAATTGAATTAAGAATTGCTCAACATGTTGATAATTGTCTCGCCATATTTAATTAGACTCTACTCAATACTACATTAACTCTATAGATTTTTATATAAATACAATGGTCGATTAACTTTGCTTTGAAATTTTTTAAACTGTTTATTCCATAATTGCTTCTGATACTTTTTTAAAATAAATTTTGACAATATTTATAATTTTGTTCCGTCAATGAGATTTTATTATTTGAGTTAATGTGGTTTGATTAAAGTTTTAAAGAGTTGATTTGAATAAAACAAAATTCAATTTTAATTACAAGTACATCATTTTATTCATTATTTAAATTTTTGTTTTTATTTCGAATTCTAAATGATTTAAAAATAAATGAATATATAAATAAAGTTTTCACAAGCGCTAGTTTGTTTGTAATTTTTTAGTTTTCATTTTTAAAGTTTTGTTGAATTCAAATCAACTAATTTTGTTTTTGTCTTGAATAATTGTAAAGGTTTCACATGCTCAACAATTTTCATTCATTCAAGATCATTTCTTCGATTTGATTCACATCAATCCAACTTTTAATTAAAGAATGCTTTCGATTAATTTTATTAAAACAATATTTACTGAAACCTTTTCGATTATAACAGACGAGTTATTTATGCATGCTATATCATCCCGAAGCCAACATTTGAATGAATGAGAACCACATTGAAAATTTCAAGACGAGAAAGTTTTATTGGGGTCCCAGTCCCCAGTAATTTTTTCTCGTTGCGAAAATTTCAAAGTGGACCTTATTTCATTCGAGTGTTGGCTTTGGGAATTGATGTGAGGGAACACTAAAAAACATAAAAAAGTTTCAACACTGAACAGAAAAGAGAAAAAATGATCTGGGACTTAGGGGGTTTTTTTTTGGCCTCTCCTCCCCCTCCTTCCTCCTCCTTTTCCCGCTTTTTTTTCCTTTTTTGGTGTTGTTTTTTTTGAACGTTGTGGTTTTTTGGAAGATTTTTGGGTTCGGCATGAATCGTCCGCAATGTGTCCCTCTGTGTGTAACCTCTCGCATCATGTACCTCAGGTTGACCATCACTTTGTGTGTTCTTTTCAGGACCCTCCGCGTCTGCCACCAGCCAGCCAACAGCACTGCTCTATTTTTTCACCTTCAGAGTTGTTCGTCGTCGTCTCCAGCCGGATTCGATCTCCCTCACCTTCTGCTTCCAGAGTGATGTCACCGAGTACGCGGTCACCTTAACCACTTGGCTATTTGTTATATTGATGACAATAGTTATTTTTATATTCTTATAATGTATTAATATTAAATTTGAATAAAGTATATGTATCATACACATCTCTCTTATTCATCATCTGCCTCTACCCTTCTCTTTCCCCCGTTCTTCTGCTACCTTGGTCATCTTTCTCTTACAGTCAAGTGCGAGCCAAGTCAAGTTTTTTGTTTTTCAGAAATATTCTAAGTGTCAAGGTCGAAATGCGCCACCTGAATTTAATATTTTGAACTAATATTTGATATTTATGAAAAACTAGACATTTGATTTTTCAAGCATCTTTGGGATTTGAACCCAGGAACACTGAGCAATCGTAGTGGTAACTTAACGACCTCGGCCAATTGGTTATACAGAACCATCTTCTATTCATAAAAATATAAAGTCTTATTTTTAAATGGAAGAATGGTCGAGGTAGTATCATACACATCTCTCTTATTCATCATCTGCTTCTACCCTTCTTTTTCCCCCGTTCTTCCTCTACCTTCGTCATCTCTCTCCTACAGTCAAGTGCGAGCCTTGAGTTTTTTTTTGCTTTTCAGAAATATTCTAAGTGTGAAGGTCGAAATGCGCCACCTGAATTTAATATTTTGAACTAATATTTGATAATTATGAAAAACTAGAAACTTGATTTTTCAAGCTTCTTTGGGATTTGAACCCAAGAACGCTGAGCAATCGTTGTGGTAACTTAACGATCTCGGCCAACTGGTTATATAGAACCCCCTCCTATTTGTAAAAATATAAAGTCTTATTTTTAAATGAAAGATATAAGTTTCCAAAAATGTGTCGTTTCGAGTGAGCAATTGGTAGAGGTCGTAAAGATACAGAAGGGCAGAATAACAATTCGAAGTTCGTCAGTTTGAATTATTTTGCTGAAAATTTTATGTTAGCGACAGTTACCATTATGGCATTCTTACATAAGCACTTGTAATAAGAATAAAAAATTATTCTATGGATATGCCTAAGGTTTTAACTTGATATTTTTTATATTCAAATTGAGTAAAAAGTGTTTAAAAAAAGCACGAATATGATAAATATCAAGTTAAAACCATGGCATGCTACTCATGCTTTTTTTAAAAAAATTTTTTTTTTAAACTCAATTTGAATATATTAAATATCAAGTTCAAATCATGGACTATAATGAAATATTCAAAGATATCTATCCACGGACTTTTTAACTAAGTTTTTGTGGTTTTATTTTCGAAAAAATTTAAAGTATATAAGTGAGCTTTAAAACTTTAGCCAGAATCAAAATTGAAACCTGAATTATTTTGAAAATTGAAAAATGAAATGATTTTTTTTTTCAAAAGCAATTGTTTTGTCAACACAAGCAGAAAGTTTCTTGAATCATTCAATTCGAATGCTTATTTCTCTAAAAAACTGACATTTTTTGTATGTTTAGCTTTTTATCTTCGAAATGGCTGGGCCTGTCTTTGCCAAAAACTAATAAACACTTCTCCCAATCATTACTAATTGAATGTTTTTTAGATCATTCAAATCGGATGCTCCGTTCTCTCAAAAACTCGATTTCTATTTTCTGCTCCGTATCAACGAAACGGCAGGACCTGCCTTTGTCAAAAACTAATCAGCACGTCTCCTTATCAATAGGAGTCGAATGTTTTTTGAACCATTCAAATCGGTGGATTCATGCGTGGACGAAAAATTGTATCCATACATATATATACACACACATCCATTTTTTCTGGGTGTATTCCAAAATGTTCAGAAACCTTCAAAACGTCGAAAAATGTAAAAATTTTCAATGTCGATTTTCGGCCCATTACAATAACTTACCCTACGGGAAGTTAATAAAAATTAAGAAAACAGAATTATCATCATTGTTAGGTTTGTAACTTTTCAGATCACCCTTGTATATATATAATTTTTTAAATGCATACCATTGCAATTTTAAAATAACATATAAAAACAGATAGTACATAAATGTTACTAAAAAAGATTTTTCATCTTGTTTCGAAAATATATTCAGTACAAAAGAATTATTTTCACACCAACCATAAACTTAGTTTTATTCATTTATTAATTTTTATTATTACGTTAGAAACTATTATATAAAAATCACATCAAAATATTTATTAATAGATTATTAAATTTGACTTGAAATGCATTTGTATTACGTCTATAACATTAGAAACACTAATAATAGCTAATATTTATTACAAAAGCGTTATATAAATTAAAAAAAATAGTTTTATACACATAATTGTGTTTTCTAAATGTATACAAAGTTTTATTTTTATTCTACATCTGATGAAAATATTTTGTGGAATGTTTAAGTAGATTTTTTTAAGTATTTTTTGATCTGCTCGCTTTGTTTATGCTTAAAAGTACAAAAATAATATAATTTCTAGTAAAAATCCATATAAAAAATTTATATAATTATAATGTCCTTGGTGAAAATAAATATGATTGATGTACTAAATAAATGTGAAAGAAGAATTTGTCTTCAAAGAGTACGATTAGTTGTTAAAATTATTATTAAACCTCGCTTATGGAAGTGAAACTTCTAATTCGATTTCTAATCATGTTGAGCTAAATGTTCAATGTTGCAAATTGTCTAAAAACTTAATAAAATATGTGAAAATGTTGCAGATAGTCTGAGAATGTTGTGGGTAGTCTGAGAATGTTGCAGATAGTCTCTGAGAATGTTGTAAAGTCTCTGAGAATGTTGCTGATAGTTTGAAACTTTTGTAAAGGTTCTGAGAATTTTGTAGAATGTCTGAGCATGTTGTTAAGTCTCTGAGAATGTTGTAAATTATTTGAGAATATTGATACTCTGCGAATGTTGTAGAATGTCATAGAATGTTGTAAAGTCTCTGAGAATGTTGTAAATTTTCTGAGAATGTTGTAAAGTCTCTGAGAATGTTGTATATAGTCTGAGAATGCTGTAAAGTCTCTGAAAATGTTGTAAATTTTCTGAGAATGTTTTAGAATGTATGAGAATATCGCACATAGTCTGAGAGTGTTGTAAAATCTCTGAAAATGTTGTAGATTATCTGAAAATGTTGCTGATAGTCTGAGAATGTTGTAAAGTCTCCGAGCATGTTGTAGATTATCTGAGAATATTGTAGAATGTCTGAGAATGTTGTAAAGTCTCTGAGAATGTTAATAAATTTTCTAAGAATGTTGCCGATAGTCTGATGTTTTTGTAAAGTCTCTGAGAATGTTGTAGAATGTCTGAGAATGTTGCAGATAGTCTGAGAATGTTGCAGATACTCTGAGAATGTTGTAAAGTCTCTGAGGATTTTGTAGATTATCTAAGAATATTGAAGATAATCCTAGAATTTTGTGAAGTCTCTGAGAATGTTGTAAATTATCTGAGAATGTCTGAGAAGGTTGCAGCTAGTCTAAGTATGTTATAAAGCCTCTAAGAATATTGCAGATAGTCTGAGAATATTATGAAGTCTCTGAGAATGTTGTAGATTATCTAAGAATATTGCAGATAGTCCGAGAATGTTGTAAAGTCTCTGAGATTGTTGTAGAATGTCTGGGAACGTTTCATATAGTCTGAGAATCTTGTAAAATCTCTGAGAATTCTGTAGATTATCTGAGAATATTGTAAAGTCTCTGAGAAGATAGTCTAAGAATGTTGTAAAATGTCTGATAATGTTGTAATGTCTTTAAGAATGTTGTAGATTATCTGAGAATGTTGTAAAGTCTCTGAAAATGTTAATAAATTTCCTGGGAATGTTGCCTATGGTCTGATGCTTTTGTAAAGTCTCTGAGAATGTTGTAGAATGTCTGAGAATGTTGCAGATAGTCTGAGAATGTTGTAAAGTCTCTGAGAATGTTGTAAGTTTTCAGAAAATGTTATAAAATGACTGAGAATGTTGCAGATAAGAGTGTTGTAAAGTCTCTGAGAATACTGCAAATAGTATGAGAATGTTGTAAAGTCTGTGAGAATGTTGTAAAGTCTGTGGGAATGTTGCGGATTATCTGAGAATATTGCAGATAGTTTGAGAATGTTGTAAATTTTCTGATAATGTTGCAGATAGTCTGAGAGTGTTGACACGTCTATGAGAATATTGTAGATTTTCTGAGAATGTTATAGAATGTCTGAGAATGTTGCAGATAGTCAGAGAATGTATATTTTCTGAGAATGTTATAGGATGTGTGATAATGTTGCAGATAGTCTGAGAATGTTGTAAAGTCTCTGAGAATTTAGTAGATTATCTGAGAGAATATTGCAGATAGTCTGAGAATGTTGTAAAGTCTCTGACAATATTGTAAATTTTCTGATAATGTTGCAGATAGTCTGAGAATGTTGTAAAGTCTCTGAGAATGTTGTAAGTTTTCAGAAAATGTTATAAAATGACTGAGAATGTTGCAGATAAGAGTGTTGTAAAGTCTCTGAGAATATTGCAAATATTATGAGAATGATGTAAAGTTTGTGAAAATGTTGTAAAGTCTGTGAGAATGTTGTAAAGTCTGTGAGAATGTTGCGGATTATCTGAAAATATTGCAGATAATCTGCGAATGTTGTAAAGTCTCTGAGAATGTTGTATATAGTCTGAGAATGCTGTAAAGTCTCTGAGAATGTTGTAAATTTTCTGAGAATGTTTTAGAATGTATGAGAATATCGTACATAGTCTTAGAGTGTTGAAAATCTCTGAGAATGTTGTAGATTATCTGAGAATGTTGCAGATAGTCTGAGAATGTTGTAAAGTCTCTGAGAATGCTGTAGATTATCTGAGAATATTGAAGAATGTGTGAGAATGCTGTAAAGTCTTTAAGAATATTGTAGAATGTCCGAGAATGTTGTAAAGTCTCGGAGAATGTTGCATGTAGATAGTTTGAGCATGTTGCAGATAGTCTGAGAATGTTGTAGATAGTCCAAGAATGCTGTAAAGTCTCTGAGAGTGTTGCATAGTTGTCTGAGAATGTTGTAGATAGTCTAAGAATGTTGTAAAGTCTCTGAGAATGTTGCAGATAGTCTGAAAATGTTATAAAGTCATTGAGAATGTTGCAGATAGTCTGAGAATAAAGTCTCTGGGAATGTTGTAAATTTTCTGAAGATGTTGTAAAATGTCTAAGAATGTTGCAGATAGTCTGAGAATTTTGTAAAATCTCTGAGAATGTTGTAGAATGTATAAAAATGTTGTGAAGTCTCTGAAAATGTTCGAGAATGTTGCAGATTATCTAAGAATACTGCAGATTGTCTGAAAATATTGTAAAGTCTCTGAGAATGTTGTACATTATCTGAGAATATTGTAGATAGCCTGAGAATGTTGAAAAGTTTCTGAGAATGTTGTAGAATGTCTGAGAATGTTGTAAAGTGTCTCAGAATATTGTAAATTTTCTGAGAATGTTGTAGATTATCTGAGAATATTGTAAAGTCTTTGAGAATGTTGTAGATTATCTGATAAATAATCGGAGAATGATGTAAAATCTTTGAGAATGTTGTAGAATGTATGAGATTGTTCCAGAATGTATGAAAATGTTGTAGATAGTATGAAAATGTTGTATAGTCTCTGAGAATGTTGTAAATTTTCTGAGAATGTTGTAGATAGTTTGAGAATGCTGCAGATGGTTTGAGAACATTGTCAAGTTCTGAAATCGTTGTAAATTGTCTTCTAGGATGTTGTAAGTTGTCTGGTAACGTTGTATAATGTCTGTGAATGTTTTAAATTATAAGTCCTGAAAATGTATAAATAGTATGAAAATGTTGTCAATTGTCTGAAAATGTTGTAGATTATCTGAGAATATCATAAAGAAACATTATGAGTTTATTAAAAATCAATTACCATTACAATTGTCATTTTCACTTAAAGAAGTTTCACTTCCTTACGCGCGAAATATATTAAATATGTGATGCAGTACTTTTAAAATAAAAGTGATGTGTCTCCTTGGTCCGAAATTTATAAAAAAAACTCGCATATATATACCCTTTACGTCTTATCTGAACTAACATAATCCCTTCTCTTTAAAATATCAAAAATCAACTGATCCGACTCATCCATACTATCACCAGCTTTACCATCATCGACTTCTTCATCATCACTCTCATATCTCAACAAACCTTTCCTGGTCTGTTCGCTAAAATCACCACTGTCCAGAAGTCTTTTATTCTTATCAATCTGCAGAATCCTTTCAATCTCTTCTTCTGTTGATTTGAAGTCAGATGAATTTGTATTGCTGATGGTGTTATTGGATCCTCCGTTGGTTGATGATTCTGAGTTTTGGCTCTTGGTTGACTTGTGCCAAATGTGACCAGCTATGCCACAGAGGCACAGGAGGAGGCCAAAGGAGTTGATGGTGCTTAGCTGGTCGCCGTTGAATTCCACAGCGAAAATTAGTTGGACGATTTCCTAAATAGAATGTATATGTAATAATTTATATTGTATATATGTAGTTCAGAAAAAAATCTGAGACACATAATCAGGAAGCATGGAAGCAGAAGTTTGAAAAGCAAAATGTATAAAAAAGTGAATAATGGTAATAGGGAGGAAAAGAGAATCATTGATTCTCTTTGGGAAGACTACCATTTATTATTACTGTTGTATTATTATAATATATAATCAGTGCTGGATTTACAGTAGGGGCAATCGGGGCTACTGCCCAGGGCGGCAAATTTTTGGGGGAGGCAAAATTTGGATAGTGAGAAAAAAATTCTACACAATATAATCAAATTTTTTTACCAACATTTTTATATTTCAAGAAATATAATTAATAAAACATAATACGATTGCAATGCAAGATTTGGGTTGAAATAACCAATTATTAAAATTTATTATTTTGCCTTGCCTCCCTCTCCAAACGTAAATTATCAAATTGGTTAATAAGTTATTAAATTCCGATCCGTAAACAAGCTGAGAGTTTAAGAAAAATATTTACTTCAGTTCTCGAGCCCTCTTAAAATGACGAATCTGTGCACTTCCAAGCTTATAGCGTCGAAAAAAATTTAAACTAGTGACTCATGGCATTGTGCCTTAAGACAAATTATTGAAACATCCCGTACTAAAAATTACATTTTATAAAAAGCTATTCAACTTTTTGCAAAGCAATCGCGCTGCGTAGCTGTTTCAGAGAAGAAATATCGCAACTCAATTACCATTTTTCGTCATTGCCTTTGCCAAAAACTAATCAGCACGTCTCCCCATCAATACAAATCTAATATTTTTTAATTATTTAAGTCGATTTCGGGAACACGGATCAACCGATTTAAATGATTCAATTCCTATTTATAAGGAGACGTGCTGATTAGTTATTGGCCAAGGCAGGTCCAACTGTTTTGAAGATACGGGCCAAAATGCCAAAAATGATAATTCAGTTTTTGAGAAAAAAAGCGTCCAATATCATTCAAAAAAATTAACAGAATAAATAACTGCTTAAATTTGTGGGAGGCAGGTTTAGCGGTTTCGATAATCCAATAATAATAAAAAAATTGTAAAAGAAACATTTGGTGGACAAAAGTGATCACAAAACATATGCACATCAAATTATCAGATATTTTAAAAATATGTTAATAGGTATAAATTTTGTTTACATTTATATGCGTTCTGTAACATTGTTTATCCGTTAGACTGCGACGCGGCGTTTACGCGCTTCTATATTTTGTCCCTACGCAGCTGAAGCAGCGCGATTGCTTTAAAAAAAAGTTCGAAAGTTCGTAAAATTTCAGGGATGGGGCGGCATTTTTGTCAGTGCCCCGGGGCGTCAAATTTCTAAATCCGGCCCTGTATATAATATAAGTATATTACCTTGAATATACCAGTCACTGATAAAGTGAGACTAGAAGTATTATGCACTACTAAATATTCAAAAATTTCCATCACAAAAGCCAAAGCTGCTCCAATTATCAATAGTATCACAATATGTCCTATCGTTGAATAAGATGTCGTTGACAGACCAGAGAACAAAGTCCACAGATGAGAACCTAAAAAACAAAAACCATCCTCATTTACTATTAATACAAATTAATCACCATCTTTTATCTTACCTTCAAAGATCAATGCCACAGGCATAATGGATGCCAGCATCCATGGTTGCATATGATAAAGCATTTCTAGAGGATTATTCAATCCTAGTTTGTATCGTTGCATCACCAGTTGTGCAAAAGTCCATCGGATACCTGCACATAAGGATGCCAGGAGAAGTAGAGTAAAACCGAGGCCATCGAACTGGGTGGCTTTGTAGGTGAATAAGGCTAGACCTGAGCTTATTGTTATGACGATGGCCATCAGGGACCACGACTAGAAAGGAAATATGAATGTGACTATAAATATAAATATATATGATATATATATATATATATATATATATCCAATATATTTATATATATATATATATATATATATATATATATATATATAATCCAAGATAAATATTAATTATCATTAGGTTAATCTTAGAGTTGTTCATAAACATAACTGATATTAATTTAGTTATATTATAGTATAATTGTATTGACTTAAATTGTAAATGTTGAATTTGAATAAAGTATCTCTCTATCTATATATATATGTTGCAAATTTCTCTTTGCATATGTATTGCGCTCAGGATAGTCTCAATCAAACAAAACTTTTTTTTGTATTTAAAAAATCTAATAAATTAGGTGTAAGTGGCATTGTACCTTGAGGCAAGTTGCCAAAATGCGCATATAATCGAATTAATCATTTCAATCAATCAATTGCTGGAACTTCCCGTGCCATAATGAAATATTTCAAGAATAAAATTTAGTAAAAAAATTTTTTTTTGAAATTTGAAAACAAAAGAAAAAAAATCTTTTCTCAAAGGGATCGTTCAAGTATTACGTAAGCAGATTTACTACAATTATTTACCCCCGCCCCCTCCCCTTTGTCAGCAAAAGTAAGCAAAAGTTCTTACCAAAAATAAGCAAAATAAGCAAATCAATAACCCCCCTGCCCCCGTATAGTGCTTACGTAATACTTGAACGGCCCCAAAATCAATCGTTTCATCAATCAACACAAGCAGAAAGTTTTTTGGATCATTCAAATCGCATGCTAAGTTTTCTCAAAAACTGCCATTTTTTGCATATTTAGCTCCGTATCTCCGAAACGACTAGACCTGCCTTTACCAAAATCTAATCAGCACGTCTCCCTATCAATAGGAATCAAATGTTTTTTAAATCATTCAAATCGGATGCTCCGTTCTCTTAAAAACTAGATTTCTATTTTCTGCTCTCTTTGCTCCGTATCTCCGAAACGGCTGCACCTGCCTTTGCCAAAAACTAATCAGCACATCTCCCTATCAAAAAAAATCGAATGTTTTTAGAATCATTCAAATCGGTTGAACCGTGCTCTCGAAATCGTAGACGAAAAATTGTATCCAAACATGCATAGATATTACACACTAGTCAGCACGTCTCCCTATCAATAGGAATCGAATGTTTCTTGAATCATTCAAATCGGTTGATCCGTGCAGCCGAAAACGTGGACGAAAAATTGTATCTATACATACACACATCCATTTTTTCAAAGGTATGCCAAAATGTTCAGAAGACCTTAAAACGTAAAGATCTGCAAAAAATGGATTTTTCTGCGATTGCTATAACTTACCCTACGGGAACTTAAACTAATTTAGGAAGTTGCAAAATAAAAATAAAAACGTAATAAAAAATAAAAATAAAAACTTAAACTAATTTAGGAAGTTGCAAAATAAAAATAAAAACATAATAAAAAATAAAAATAAAAACTTAAACTAATTTAGGAAGTTGCAAAATAAAAATAAAAACATAATAATAAATATGTATTATTTTACCTTCTTTTCTAATCCTAGAATTATAGCAAATCCTAATATAAACACTATTGTTGTCGATTTGGTCATTGTGTACCTGAAATAGACAAATATATATTTCTTAAGGGTGGTCCTTAATATGGATATTTTCAAATTCTCTTGTTCCAATGACTCAAATGCTTCCAAATTGATAAAAAAATTCTCTGAAAGTTTTAGCTCTTAATATTAACTTTTAGATAGTACGCACTCCAACTAAAGTTTTTTATGGAAATAACATGGGAAAAGTTTAACTTAACGACAAGTGAATCAAAATTTTAAGAACAACATTGTATTTGCTTATTTTGGTCATAAATAAAAAATTTACAACAAAAATTTGGTGAATTTCATAAAATAAGTATTTACCTAGGAAGAAGAACCAAGAAACTTTAGTTGGAGTGCGGACTATTTTAAAGTTATTATTAAGAGCTAAATTTTCAACAATTTTTTTCTTATCAGTTTGGAAGCATTTGAGCAAGCAGCTGGGAGCAAGGCAATTCGAAAATATCCATATTGAGGACCACCCTAATATTATATATATATATATATATATATATATATACATATAATATTTTTTTTACATGGTGATAAATATGTTGATAAAATAAAATAAACTTCTTAACAGTCATCCTCATCCAGATAATAAAATAAGATAAAAATTAAGGAATTTTTCCTAAAATAAATTTAACAGATCCATTCTTTTCGAGTCCTAATTTGACTCTTCCTCACACAAGTAATTAATACACAAATATATATATACATATATATATATATATATATATATATATATACATATATATACATTTGTTCCTTTATATCACTTACAATGACATAGTGACTAGACCGAGTCCCCAATTAGAGAGCCCCACATCAATTCCGCTTGCCAACCCGGTGGGTGCTACAGATCTCAAAGCTGTGCCTAACGTTATGTTTGCTCGATGTTTTGTAATCAATTGTCGAAGAATTGCAGCCAGCAGGAATTTGAATGTTAAATGGAACACTACTATTGTTAAGTGGAAATTCAGACTCTGGAAAAAAAAATGATAAAAATTAATAATAAATACAGAAAGTTATAACAATCAAGTAGAAAAATATGATAAAGATGGTAAAGAAGCATCTTTATTATTCCAGGATAATAAGAAATAAAATTAAATCTTTTCCTTTTGTTTTTGTACTCGGTGTTAGGCCCCCCATATATATATATATGTATGTATTTCTTATCTATCTTATATATAAAATTCTTCTGTACGAGTGTATGATTTGCTACTTCTCCTAAACGGTTATTCGGATTTTGTTAATTCTTTCTAGAGTTTGTCAAAGGAAATTTTTAATGAACGATAAAACTATAGTAATATAACAGAAATAATTAGCAAAAATTACAAGAAACCACTTATCATTGTTTGACATTGAAAACATTTGAACTGTCATATGCTAGAAATGCCAATTCACTTGAAATTTGAATGTAGCTGAAATTATGAACCTATATTATATAAGTAATGTGATTAAAATGTAATGTCTACATTATTTTTGATACTAATGATATAAGATAGAGTCAACAGTATATGTATGGCAAATGAAATTATATAATTCAGTTTAATAAATAACGCAATAAGACCAAAATTACATATACATTATTTTTTAAACTTATGCATAATTGGTTTTCTTTACTAAATTATTTAACAATACAAAAATATATTTCTACTTAATGAAAAAATGATTTAGAATTTTGTTTAATGTGTCAAAAATTCATTTCTTTGGCATTCAATATATAATATTTAGCTCGTTGATCTTAGATTGAATAATGCACATATGAACTAGAGTTTACAAATTAATTCACCTAAGATTTGAACATAAAATTTGGTTATTAAAGTATTAGTAAGAAAAATGTACTTTAGAAATTATAATTCCAAAAAGCAATAAGATTATGAAAGTTATGGACTAAATTATTGAAACAATTATGTTGTGTGATAAAATCAAGTGTGATATTGTTCTTTCATCGCAGATACTATATTATTTTTTGTGAATTTTTTATACTGCTTATGCTAAGACCATAAATTAATCACAAAGGCAGGACATCAAATAAGATATTAAAAAATTTGGAACTTTTGAATTGTAGACGTGGGTACAGTACAACGTCTGTCGGGTCATCTATTATATACATATATATTACTTAAAATGATGAAAACAAACGAGAGGATGGTCCAGCACTTTCAATGAATGAAACAAATTTGTTCGAATGATTTGTTCCAATGACAAAACAATTGTACAAGACCAAATCAATTTAAGTCGTATCCCAAGGATTTCTATCTACATTTATAATACAATTATCATATCAACAATACAAATACATTATCAATTATTATATTATTATCTTACTTTCACAAGCCATCTTTGGTAAAATGTGAGTCCGATAGAAAGTGTAAAGTACACCGAGATCAATCCCAAAGTCTTAAAAATAGGCTTCACAGATTTGTTCTTATTTACATAACTTGGGGATTCTGTATAATTAAAATCAGCGGCTTCTGCATTTGTATTCAATTGTTCATATTTAAAACCACCCATTGTCTCTGTTTTTCTTATACCATGGTTTTGAGGTTAGGTTCGGTTTTTGGAGAAATTTTCACATAAATTTCAAATTTTGATAATGGATTTTTATTTGAATGTTTTATTCGTAAAGTTACATTGTTGTGATTTATTGATTTGTGTTTAGTTTTTTGGTTTTTAAACAATTTACACTAAAACATATTGTATAAACAAAAACAGACTCAATGACAGATGGAGTGACAGCTGTCAGATTGACACGTGGATTGTAAACATAAAAAATGTTTATATAAATATTTAATTATAAACAAATGTGTTTATTTATATTTTTAATAATTAGCACGTTTGTTATTAATAATATTTACACTTAAAAAAATTATTAATTATATTCAGACTTGTTTTCAGTTTTCTCTTATCGACTTTCCATATAGATAAGATGGCGCGCTATTTAAAGATTATTCATTGATTTTTTTGTTGAATTTGAAAAATGTCATCTGACTGATAAAATATTTGCTTATTAACGTGAATATTTTCACAGCTGTTTGGCCGACTTAAAATTTGTGCAAAATGCAATATAATTAAAAATAAGAAATAATTATGTGGCTTTGCTAACTTTTACAAGTTTGTGCATTTATTAGGGTGGAGTAAGTTATTGTAAAAATCCGAAAATCAAAATTGACAATTTTTGCATATCTTTACGTTTCAGAGGTTTCTGAATATTTTGACATACCTCAGAAAAAATGGATGTGTGTGTGTATGGATACAATTTTTCCACGCTTTTGGGCGCACGCATCAACCGATCTGAATGGTTCAAAAAACATTCGATACCTATTGATAGGGAGATGTGCTGATTAGTTTTCGGCAAAAGCAGGTCCAACCGTTTTGGAGATAAAGAGCAAAGAGTGCAGAAATTAGAAATCGAGTTTTTGAGAGAAATGAGCACCCGATTTGAATGATCTAAAAAACATTCAATTTGTAATGATGGGGAGTAGAGCTAAAACTGCTAGACCTGCCTTTGCCAAAAACTAATCACCACTTCTCCCCGTCATTATGAATTGAAGGTTTTTTGAATCATTCTAATAATCGTTTTCTATTTTCTGCACTTTTTTCTTCGTATTTCCTAATCAGCATGATAAAAATAAAAATGCTTCTTATAAATATACTAAATTTAGTATATTTATAAATATACTTTATAAAGTATATTAATTTATTTTAATGTTGATTGATTGGCGATCCAGAGCAAGAGAGATTATTTTACATATTTTTACATTAACAAAAATTAAAAATGGCGGATACTTGCTGATGGTGGAAGGAAACACCATTACCAACATCACTAATAATAATGGCGGGACATTTGAATTACAAATGTATATATATATATATATATATATATATATATATACATATATAACATTACATTTAATACCATAACATAAAAAATGTAACAAACAATTTTATCCACAGCACATCTCCTTATCAATAGGAATCGATTGCTTCTTGAATTTTTCAAATCGGTTCATCCATATGCCCGAAATCGTCGACGAAAAATTGTCTTCGCACATACATACACACACATCAATTTTTTCTGAGGCATGCCAAAATGTTCAGAAACTTTCGAAACGTGAAGAAATGCAAAAGTGGACGATTACAATAACTTACCCTACGGGAATTTAAAAATAACGCTTACCATGTATATAACAGCCTAAGTAAAAATGTATGGAAATGCGTCGTGTGAGGCTCGGACGACATGGCAAGCATTCGTGATTTTTTTATAATTTAACCATAATCAATATGTATTTATAGTCACAATTTTATAAATATGTAAATAATCAATAAAAATTGCTATTTATCAATTCTTATTGATTATTTACACACTTACACATAGTTAGAATTAATATTTTTTTAAAAAAACACTATCATTAGTCCAAAATACTTGTATTATAAAATTTGGTGTGTATTATAATAAGTACATACATACATGAATTTTTCAAAAAAAACGAAAAAAAATTATATTAAATACATTGAAAACATTCAATTTACATTCATACGTGCTAACATTCTAAATTACTAGACATCTATTGGAAAATTTCATCCTGCGAATCATTATAAATTTAATAAATAGAATTCATAATAAGATGATTCTTATTCATATTCAATTCAAAATTCATAATCATAAAAGTGAATTAAATTAAATGAACCCTTTCCACTCGGATGCGACAAAATTCATATTAATTTCGCAATTCGCAATTAATAAATAGAATTCATAATAAGATATTCGTATTCAATTCAAGATTCATTATTATAAACGTGAATTAAATTGAATTAACCCTTTCCACTCGGATGCCTCTCTGGCGGCAAAATTCATATTAATTTTCCCCCTTAAGACAATTATGATTAGTACAAATTCTCGCATAATACGATTCTTCACTCGGTCGGTAATTATATTAACCCTTACCACTCGGATCCCGCCGCTCCGGCGACAAAATCCATATTAATTTAATCCATATTAATTATTAAAATCCATATTAATTTCGCAATTCGCGAGTATAAAGGGTTAAAATACTCGTTAGGACGATTATGCCTAATACGATTTCTCGCATATTACGATTATTTACTCGGTCGGTAATTAAATTGACCCTTTCCACTCGGATACCGCCGCTCCGGCGACAAAATTCATATTAATTTCGCAATTTGCGAATGGAAAGGGTTAAGATCCCCGTTAAGACAAATATGCTTAGTACGATTTCTCGCTTAATACGTTTCTTTTCACGGTCTCTGCACTTTGAAGCGTGTATCTATTCCGCATAATAAGTTAAAAATTGTCCTTATGAAGTTTTACTTCAACTAAATATATTATAATAGATCCTTGTTTTTTGAAACATATTGTCCCTATTCCGCATAATACGCTTTCTCCAAGGTTGCGTTTTAGTTTCTTGGAAAATCGTCTTAACGGAGCTTTATTGCATCAAGTAAAAAAAAAAATTAAAGCATTTTTATATTCCAGATTTTTCGATAAAGAATTTGACGTCATCATTAGTCGATCTACAATTGAACCTACAAGGCAACTTGGTTTCAAGTCGCATTAAAAGTTTTGCTTTAAAAAACATGTATTGATTCACATATATTTGACGAAATTTTTTCAAAATTATATTTGTGTATCTACAATTTTGAAAAAAAAAATTATATTAACCCTTTCCACTCGAAAATGTTCGAGGAATTATATAAACTGAATCACAAAGTCAAAAATAATTATTTAAAGTACAAAGTTAATATATAAATTGAAAGTTGGTATATAAATTGAAGTCTGAATTATTTTCGATATACAAAAAAAAAATTGATATGAAATTTTTTTCCCCAAAGCAATTGTTTTGTCAACACAAGCAGAAAGTTTTTTGAATTATTCGATTCGGATGCTTATTTCTCTCAAAAACTGCAAATTTTTGTATATTTAACTCTGTATCTTCGAAATCGCTGGGCCTGCCTTTGCCAAAAACTAATAGCCATTTCTCCCAATCATTACTAATTGTATGTTTTATAGATCATTCAAATCGGATGCTCCTTTCTCTCAAAAACTCGATTCCTAATTTCTGCACTCTTTGCTCTTTATCTCCGTAACGGCTGAACCTGCTTTTGTCAAAAACTAAACAGCACATCTCCCTATCAATAGGAATCGAATGTTTTTTGAACCATTCAAATCGGTTGATCCGTGCGCCCGAAAACGTCGACAAATAAATGTATCCATACACACGCACACACACATCCATTTTTTCTGAGGCATGTCAAAATGTTCAGAAACCTTCAAAACGTCGAGAAATGCAAAAAATTTTATTTTCGATTGCTACCCTACGGGAAGTTAATAAATCTCGTAATTCGCGAGTGGAAAGGGTTAAAAGAAATAGTGACTCATTTAAACATGTTTCTATATAAAAAAGTGTTTTAGTTAGCACCATATAACTACATGTATACATTATAATAACCATTTTAGCCGCTAAAATACATTCTAGATTAAAAATTATATATAACAACATATACAATGTACAAATATTATTAAGAATTTACATATATTAAAACATCATACAAACATGTACAATAACAATATCATATTTTAAAGAAATATTTTCATCTTTCTGATCTATCGTCTGTATTGACTTCCATCAATCTGAATTTAAATATTTTGTATAAACATATTATAAACAATTTTACAAAAATTATGAATTATTACATAATTATAAATTTAAAGTTTTTCTTCCAAGAAAACAAATGTAAAAAAACATCAAGATAAAAATAGTACTAAAAAATTAGATATTGTTGATTAAAAAACTTTGGAATCAATATTCAAAATGTGGAGTAACAATTTATATTCAAGATTCAACTAAATCTTCAGAAAATTTGGGATTCAAAAGTCTCATTCAAGAAGTGCTCATCAAATCTTTATCCCAAGTTGATGGGATCAAAAAATCCAGGGAATTCCCTGGATCAATTTTTGAAAAGTTTTCATTAGGAAAATTATTAATCATCTCTCAATGATCTCAAATTCACTCCAAACAAAACACACCATTTATATTATAATGTTAATAAAAACATCTACAATTAAAGTTTTTCCCCTAATTCTATCTCCGATCATTTCGAATATTGTTTCCCCTGTTGTGAGGTGTTTTGGAACGATGTGTCGATTTGTTTTGTGATTTCATGGAAGATTCTTCAGACGATGACACACTGCCACCTGAGTATCTCGAGTTCCCTGAAGACAATGTGGTGTTGGACGGTTTTGAAATCGTTGTTGTGTTGTTTGGTTGTACAATTGTTGATGTCCTGGAAAAAAAAATAGGAGGATTATTGGGAGGAATAGATTTATTAACTTCAAATAGGCTAAGTTAAATTAATCACAAAAAAAAAATAAGAACTAGTCGTGAATGGCATTGTGTTTCAAGGCAAATTGCTGGCAAACCGAAAAATTAAATTCTTTAAAACATATTAATTTTTTTTTACTTTGTAAAAATTAGATTTTTTTAAAAAAATTACTTTTTTGAATAAAAAAAAACTTTTTGAATAAAAATATTAGAGGTTCCTGATCATTTTGGCATACCTTAGAAAAAATGAACGATTTCGGGAGCACGGGTCAACCGATTGGAATAATTCAAAAAAACAATTCTTATTGATAAGGAGACGTGCTGATTAGTTTTTGTCAAAGGCAGGTCCAGCCGTTTCAAAGATACGGAACAAAAAGTTCCAAAAATGGTAACTGAATTCAAAAAAAAAAAATCAATTTTTTCAATAAGGTCAATTTTTTCATAAACTTGAAAAATTTCAAAAATCTTTTTTTCGGAGTTCTACGAGAACATTAAATCTTTTTTAAAAAAATTAATTTTTGGTACGGAAAGTTCCAGTAATTTGTCTTAAGGCACGATGCCATTCACTACTAGTTTCATTAAATTATCGAAAGAGAAATTTATATTCTAGCCAAAAAAAACCAATTGCTGGTTGTATTCTGGATGTTTCAAGTCATTCTGAATGATTTGACACCGTAATTATAAAAGGTATGAAGAGTATTAAAATTATCCAAAGAGAAATTTATGGTTGTTTTCTGGATGTTTCAAGTCATTCTGAATCGTTCGACACCGCAATTGAAAAAGGTATGAAGAGTATTAAAATTATCCAAAGAGAAATTTATATTTTAGCCAGAAAATCCGATTTGCTGATTGTTTTCTGGATGTTTCAAGTCATTCTGAATAGTTTGACACCGCAATTCAAAATGTTATAAAGAGTATTGAAATTATCCAAAGAGAAATTTATATTTTAGCCAGAAAATCCGATTCGCTGATTGTTTTCTGGATGTTTCAAGTCATTCTGAATCGTTTATGACGCCGCAATTGAAAAAGATATGAAGAGAAATAGAATTATCCAAAGAGAAATTTATATTCTAGTCAGAAAATCCGATTTGCTAATATCTCTGGTTGTATTCTAGATGTTTCAAGTCATTCTGAATCGTTTGACACCGAAATTGAAAGAAGTATGTGGAGCACGCGTCGGCAACCTACGGCACGCAATGGGGTTCTGAATGGTTCTGAATGGTTCAGAATCTTATGTGAAATTAAAAGTCACAAATTTGTACCCCTGATATTGAAATATGAAGCAAAAATGTGCAGAGACAAAGTTCGCATTAAAAATTTTCATTTGTGTTAGAATTTAATAGTATTTTTTAAATAAATACGTTTAAAAAATAAATTTGGTATAAAATGTTTCTCCTCTAGAACCCCATTATATAATTTAGAATGAAGGTGGCACCCTAAATCATATTGGTAGAGTGGCTTTGTACGCCACAGCTTTGTAGAGGTTGTAAAAAAAAGGTTGCCAACCCCTGATATTAAAATACTTTGAATAATCGTTAAGGAAACTAATGATTGAAATTCGTTTTTGAGAAATTAACAGGTAAAATAATTCTATTGCATGCATCTAAAATCAAAATGAATTTAAATTTAATCCATTTAATGGAATTATATAAGATTTAAAAGATATATTAAAATTAGTAATATAATTTTAATATATCTTATATTAAAATTAGTATTTTAATTTTATTAGTAAGAATTTTAATATTAAAGAAATTATTGAAAGAAAATTACTAAGAGATAGAGAGAGAAGAATTTAAACATAAGTAAAATGCAATATTAAAACTCGAGAGCTCCTTAGGACTACCCTGTTTGTACTAAAATACTGTTAATTAATTATAAAATTAATTACTAGTAATTAATTATTAAATGTGTATTGCCTTAATATGTATATTTGAATAACAAATACTAAATCTGAGAAAACTCTTTCCTTAAATAAAAAGTATTGTGCTATGTGTTAATGTATATAGCATAATATATGAATAGAATAACAAAAGAATAATATACTATATATTATATAATGTCGAGACAAATAATGACATATAAGATGAATATTGTAGAGAGTGTCATTAGAGACAATAAACGAGTACTTAGAGATGAGGTGTGTTAATAGAGACGAACAAAGTGTTAATAAAAGTGTATTAGGTTTGGATAACCCTTGATAAAATTAAATTGGTTTTTCAAGAAAAAGTATGTGTGTTAGTAGATTATATTGTGAGAGACAAATATTGATATATAGAGATGAATAATTTAGAGTGTCATTAGAGACAATAAACGAGTAATTAGAGATGAGGTGTGTTAATAGAGACGAACAAAGTTAATAAAAGAGTATTAGGGTTGGATTACCTTGATAAAATTAAATTGGTTTTTCAAGCATAAAGTATGTGTGTGAGTAGATTATATATTGTGAGATACAAATAGTGACATATAGAGATGAAGATTGTAGAGAATGTCATTAGAGACAATAAACGAGTAATTAGAGATGAGGTGTGTTAATAGAGACGAACAAAGTTACCAAGAGTATTAGAGTTGGATAATCCTCGATAAAATTAAATTGGTTTTTCAAGAATAAAGTATGTGTGTGAGTAGATTATTTATTGTGAGAAACAAATATTGATATATAGAGACAAATATTGTAAAGAGTGTTATTAGAGACAATAAACAAGCAATTAGATACAAACAAAGTTAACATATGTTTTAGCAAATTGGCAATAAACAAAATAATAACACTTTTAGGCATGTGATATGTCATTTAACAGATCTTAAAAAGTAGATTATGAATTTATTCTCTTTTAAAGTAGAGTTAAAAGTAGAGTATGAGTTTATTCTCTTTTAAAAGGATTGGTTTTGAGTAGGAAATCCAATTTACTACTTTTATGTGAGTTTAATCAAAATGCTATTGAATTTTTAAAATTGGTGCACTCATTTTTAAAGATACTAGATATCATGTATATACACACATACTTAGGTTTTCCTATTTTGGCATCAAACACTTCAGAATGACTTAGAAAACATAAAATTACCAAATCAGATTTTCTAGTGAACTCAAAATTTCCCTTCAGATAGTTTAAAAAAATAAAAATGAGAAGACATGCAACTTGCCTTAAGGTGAAATGCCACTAAAACCTAGTTAATTTCCATTTTTTACGGCAGATAAAAAATTTAAAACTTTAACTAATGCCACTTACACTTAGTTCTCAATACATATTAGAGTTGCAATAACAAAATAATTAATTTGAAGCTCAATTTATAACTTGTTTTAAATAGTGTTTGTTTTGATCATTCTTTTATTATAGACCAGTGATTCCCAACCTTTTTCGCGCAGTGCAATAATTAAAAATTATGATCAGTTTTTTTGGATATTTTTACATAGTATTGAATATTAATTTGTAGTCTGAAAATATCAGTTGAGTATTTATGAAATGAAATTGTTGAAAAAAAATGAGGGAGCCACCAGAATTTTTTTCTTAGAGTGCGGAGGGAGGGGGCGCTGCGCAAAAAAGGTTGGAAACCCCTGGTCTGTAATAAAAAAAAAAAATTAAAACAAACACTATTTAAACAAGTTAAAATTAATTATTTTATTATTGCGACTCAAATATATAATGAGAACTAAGTTTCGTGGCATTAGTTAATTTTTTAAAATTTTTAGTTCATTTTCAAAAATAACATTTGGAAACATTTGTACTTTTGGTGCCCCACAGGTTGGAAACCGCGGTTACAGACAAAATTTAAAACATTTAAAAAAAAAAAAGTAAATTCTAAACAAAAATATATTTAGCTATAACTCTGCTATAAAAATATAGAACTATATATATACTATAAAAAAAAATAACTTCAACTACAATTTCAATAATCCTTTAAACAAATAACAAAAATAAACGTCTACTCTTTCATATATAAAATAAATCTTGATCCCCTTTATCTCCATTTATTAACATACCTATTAGCATTCCCCCCATTATTCGTAGTTCCATTATTGATATTATTTAAATTCTGTGGCCCCGCATTCGTGTTTGGCACTACCGGCATAGGTTCGCTCATATTCAACTGTTCATTGAAAGTCATACAAAATTCTCCTATTTTTTGGATATCACCATTCTTTCCCGAGTATAAAGTTAAACATTGTCTCCAGATGGCTGCATAGCCTTTCGTTAATTTGATTATATCACCTGGCACTATCACGTGCCCCGGTTCGTCCAGACTGATAGATTTATACAGGCTGTCGAGTCTGCTACTTTGAGGGTTCTCACCTGGGGGTAAAGGAAATAAATTAAGTGATTAAGTGAAATTGTAGTAATTGTGTGTTTGTAGTTATCGAGTTTCAACTTTATACATTATTGTATTTATTATAAAGGGTGATGTAAGTCTTTTCCAACAAACCTCTCTTTTTTCTTTGGTAATTGTGGGCATTCCTATTTCCAAAACAATGAAAATAACATTAATATTTTCAACCCGGGCCTTATGTCTTTTATCAATACAAAATCTACAGGATTCATTGTTGTGTTTTGAGGTTATGTTTAAAACCAATATTGTTTTTACTATTTTAGGCCCAACAAATTATTTATCAGCAAAACATATTATTAATTATTTATTTATTATATGGTTTGGATGTTTATTGTTGAGCAGTTTGAGTAAAAATGAATTCTTTATGCATTTTATTGCATCGAGTCATCTAAACGAGTGTTTGACGTTTGACATTTGTAGTTGTTCAGACTGGTAATAGATGGCGCTAGTTGTATGTAAAAGATTTTTTCAAAAAAATTTTTTGGCAAATAAAATAAACTAGGTGTAAGTGGCGTTAAGCAAGTTACATAGTATGTATAAATAATAATAATATCCCTTCGTGAGGAATCTGCATGAATATACAATCACATATGACCTAAGGGCGCGGCTCGTAATCCATTTTTTTTTAAACTAAACTTCTTTTCATAGGCCTATAATATTTTAGGATGTACGTTAAGATCATTAACTCTATCACTATATAAATAAGTAAATTTATCACTGTTTCAAGTTTGGTTGATCGTCAACAAATATTATGAGGCCAATTCTGCGGTAACATAGCCGATAACATAGTGTTGTCATGGCAACTATCTTATCCTTCTTTCTTGGTACTAAAACTATGAAAATGTCTATTTATTTGTTGAGCAATTAGGTATATTTTAGATATATCACATGTTATCAGAAAGATGCAGTTATGATACCATTCTTTATCAAAACGCTCATTTAGCTCTTTATTTTAAAAAACGGTTGGACCTGTTTTTGACAAATACTAATCACCACTTCTCCCCATCATTACGAATTGAATGATTTTCGAAACATTCAATCGGATTTCTAATTTCTGCACTCTTTGCTCCGTATCTCCGTAACGGCTGGACATGTTTTTGCCAAAAACTAATCAGTACATCTACCCATCAGTAGAAATCGAATGTTTTGTGAATATTTCAAATCGGTTGATCCGTGCGCCTGCATTCGGAGATGAAAAATTGTATTCACACAAAACACACACACACACAGCTATAGCTAAATAATTTCTGAGGTATGCAACTCGAATTCTTTTCTGCACTCTTTGCATCGTATCTCCGAAACGGCTAGACCTGTCTTAACCAAAAACTAATCAGCTTGTCATCCTATAAATAAGAATCGAATGTTTTTTGAATCATTCAAATCGGTTGATCCATGCGCGCGAAATCGGGGAAGCATAATTGTATCCACATAAAACACACACATACATCTAATGTTCAGGAATCCCTGAAACGTAAAGATATGCAAAAATGTTCAATTTCGACTCTTCTTTTATCTATGACTATAACTTACCCTACGGGAAGTTATTAAAATAATCAAGTCGGATTTTCTAGCAAAAACATAAACTACTTCTTCGGAAGTTAATAAGTTCAATAAACTCTTAATGCTCTAATTATATAATAAATTTATATATTTATAATTTATATTTTGTATAAATATATAAACAAATATTTTCCACGCTTTTATTTATAAATAAAACAAATTACAAAATTTAAATAATGGTAAAGTTATTTGCTATATTGGTAACATTGATGGTATGAAGATGGTGCTAGTTTTAAAATAAAAAACTATATTAAAAGTAATGTAATAGTTTTAATTGAATATAAAAAACTATTAAACATTATTATTAGTTTATCTAATACGTATTGTAATAAATTTTATTATTTAAAATCGTTTTGATTTTTAACTTGTTTTTTGTTTTGTTTACTTTTTGCATATGGCAACACTGTCGAAGTGCATTTAATGCACAAGGAACGTGGCGCCTCTAGTGTCAGTGTCAAATACCAAATAATCGACATCGAACATGTCAGAACAATTATAATAATTCCAATAAAAGAAAACACAAATTTCTAACAATAAAACTGTGATAAAACCAACTCCCCATTAACAAATCCTATGCCCAACAACCCCACAAAATGTATACGTAATCAATTCTATTCCAATCGGCATAAAATACCCCCCAGAGTGCTTTTTAGAGTAAGTCATCTCTACCAGATCGTAGTATTGTGAGTTGTTTTGTAAATAATTGTTGAATTTTTAGTGAAACTATTAATAAAAGAGTGTCCTAGAGGTGTTTTTGTGGTATGAGCCTCGGATTTAGCGAAAATGGGCGCTCAACAAGGCAAGGAGCGCGCTTTGCAACAGGCTTCGGCCAGTGTGAGGTCTAGCAGAGCCAAAGGCAGGCCCCAATTGCAAAATGTCAAGGATCAGAGGAACCTGGGGAGTAATATTTTCACGGAACACAGTGGTGAGTGGTAGAGGATAAGTGTTTCTTAATTTTGTTCACAATGGATAATTGACATATAAGAAGGTGCCCCAAGTTGTGCAAGTATAAAATGACACATGCATTTTGCTATATATTATTCTACATTCACAGAGCATTTTCTAATTTAGGAAAGAACATTCAAACACAACATTTATGTTACTTAAACGGAGACAACAAAGTACAAAAAGTGCATGGATATTTTATTTCATTTTGACAGGGGGCCCCAAATTGTGCAAGTATTACTGAAATACATATCACAGACATTCTGATGAATATTCTCTTTCTTTGCCAGGGCTTTCTGAAACCTTAATTTTAGAAAACAATATTTAAACACAAAACATCTGTGTTAGTTCCAAGGAGACGAAGGTATTTTATTTTATTTTGACAAAGAGCCCCAAATTCTGCGAGTACTACTCAAATGTATGACACAGACATATGTATTATGTCAGTTTATCAGATCATTTTCTGATATAAATGACATACAATGTACAGAATATATAAAAAAGGGCTTCTATACACAGAATTTTTGTGTTACTCGAAAAAATACCCCAAAGTTACTTTACTTTTTTACTAAGGATTTCATTCATTTCATGAATCAAGGTTCCTAGAGCCTTTCTTTCAACTGATACAAACACCAGAAAAGCATAATTTTTATTGCATAATTCTTAAATATGTAAATTATAAATTGTTTTTTAAAACAATATGGAAAATATAGGCTATAAAATTTTCTAATTATTCTCGAGCGATTGGAGGCCCCAAATTTTGTACAAGTATTAAACAAATACATGTCACAGACATTTTGTTAAACATTATCTCTCTTTTGTTTTAGAGTAAGACATCTAAACACAAAACTTCTGTTTTTTTTTCCTTAAAGGAGACCTAGAAAAAGTGCAAAATGTTTATGGGCAATGTTTATGAGAAGCCCCAAATTATGCAAATATACGATACAGACACTTTCCTAAGTATTGTGTCACTTTCTCAAAGCATTTTGTGAAAAAAACTAATATTATATTTTATAAATAAAACTTCTATACACAAAATGTTTGTGCTATCTCAATGAAGACTCCAAAGGTACTTTAATTAATATTTCACTAACAAATAAAGATCCTTAGAGTTGTTTTTCCAAATTTCAATTGATGTGGGCACCAGAAATTAAAAAATTTTAATGTGTAATTTCTAAATATTAAGAATATAAAAAAGGGCTTCTATACACAGAATTTTTGAGTTACTTTCAAGAAGACCCCAAAAGTACTTCTATTAATATTTCATTAAGCATAAACCAAGATCTTTGGAGTCCTTTTTTCAAATTTTATCTGATACAACCACTAGAATTGAAATCATAAATTCCAATGCTTTATTTCTAAATATATAAAATTCAAATTTGTCTTTTTTTATATAGAGAGTTGAAAATATATGCTAGAATGTTTTCTAAGTATTCACGATGTCTCGAAAGATTGGAGGCTCTAAGTATAAGACAAATACATGTCACAGAAACTTTGTAAAATATGATCTCCCTTTCTCAGATCATTTCTGACACTTGTATTTTAGAAAAAGACATCTAAACACAAATCTTCTACGTTGCTTTAAAGAAGATCTCAAAATATGCTACAGGTATTTTTTTTTTTCATTTTGAGAAGAAAAATCAAAGTTCTCACTCTGTTGAATATTTTCTCACTTTCTTATTATCTGGAGTGATATAAATGTCTAAAAGACATAAAAGGAATTCTAAACACAGATTTTTTGTGTTACTCCGAAGTTCTTAAGGAAGTGCCATCGAGGTATTTTATAAGTATAGATAGAGGATCTTAGGGTTTCAACTCAATTTCATAAATTTTAAGGTTCAATTTCTAAATATTTAAAATTTAAATTGTGTTTTGGTGTAGACCCAAGAAGATACAATTTCAATATGCTTTCTAAGTATTTGCAATGTCTCAAAAGATTAGTGTCATATTAGAATGTTTTCTAAGAATATTAAAGTTCAGTTTAGATATCACTCATTTAAGGAAAATTTGTCTAAATTGCCTTGGAGCAAAATGTCACTTAAACCTAGTTATATTTTCAAAGTGAGTTTGTACATTAGAATTTAAATTCACATTCGGTATTAGTTCGAGGGTTTTTTCAAATTTTTAAAATTTACTTTGTTCATATTATTTTTTTAAATATATATACATATTTATATAACATTAGAATATATATATATATATATATATATATATATATCACATATATATATATATATATTATATATATATATATATATACGAGTATATATATATTCTAATGTAACATTATGAATCTGTATGGGTCTCCTAAGGTCATATCTTCATTTCATCAATTAAGACTGTCAGGGTCATTTTCTGAGCTTAAGGGGGCCTTCCTACATGCATTTATTTATTTAAAGCTATATATATATATATATATATATATATTATATATATATATAAACTTGTGCTCTACTTAAAATTTAAAATTCAGCTAAAATTTGTTGCTAACTATAAATAAATAAATAAATTTTTATATATAAGAATGTGCCGACATCAACATTATCATCGATGGAAATATGTTTTAAAATTTGCAAATTTTGCAAAAACAAATTTGCAAATAAATATTTAAATTTATTTTTATTTATTTAGTTATATTTAAATAAAAAAAATAATGAAATAATGAAGTAAATGAATATAAATATAAATTAATTAATAAAAAAAAATTTAAATGAATATAGAATATAAATTAATTATTTATTAATCAAGTATCTAAATGAAAAATTTAATGTATACAAAATGATAATAATAATAATCAAAGAGAAAGTAGATAACACATAATTTAGACCTGATTATATTTTTAATATTTATAATATTTAAAATAACTAGTGGTGTATGGTATCGTGCCTTAAGGCAAATTGCTAGAACTTCTCCGTATCTACGAAACGGCTGGACCTGCCTTTGCTAAAAAACTAATCACCACTTCTCCCCATCATTACGAATTGAATGTTTTTTAGATTATTCAAATCGGATGCTCCGTTTTCTCAAAAACTCGATTTCTATTTTCTGCACTCTTTGCTCCTTATCTCCGAAACGGCTGGACTAGCCTTTGCCAAAAACTAATCAGCACATTTTCCTATCAATAGGAATCGAATGTTTTTTGAATCATTCAAATCGGTTAATCCGTGCGTCCGAAAACGTTGACGAAAAATTGTATGCGTACATACATACACACAGGCGCACACATACACCTACATCAATTTTTCTAAGGTATGCCAAAATATTCAGAAACACCTGAAACGTGAAGATAATTTATAATTTCGATTTTTGGACGATTACGAAAAGTATTGTATTATCAAAGGAGAGAAGTGTTTTTTTAAATAAAAGTATATTGTTAAGACGTTTCGGACTCGGATACTCTCCATCATAAGATTTTTAGCGAGTCTGATAGAAAATTTATAAATTAACTATTATTATTCTCTAAATTATCACTATAGTCATTTTCATTTGTCTCTATGTTACATTACATTTTAAAATTTCGTTCCCAAATCTATTTTGTATGGTTTTTAAACAAACACCAAAAATTTCCTAAATCAAACAATTCGTTTCTTGAAAGAAAAAACAATAATATTGCCATTACTTTTGATTGTGCGAATTTCAACAATTGAAAACCAATCGTGGGAACAAAACATGCACAAGTATTTTAAACATTTCATTCTTAAATATTGATTGATAAATAGAATATTTAATGTTAATTAATTGAAATAATAATATACAAGTCGTTTGATTTATAATGATATTGTGGAATTATTACAGATTAATAATAATAATGTCTCAAAAATGATGATTAAAATTAAAGAATTAAATAAATATTCAGAAAAATGTAAATATTTTTCTTAATATTTATTTAATCCTTTAACTTTAGTTATCATTAAAATTTATTTTAATTATATTATTTTTTAATTATTTATTTTTGTGTCTTAATATTGATTTAATCTAAGTTTCTGATTTTTAAATATATGAACTCTAAATTATTTTTCAAAAACAATGTTTTGATGATTCATCATCGACTTGAAGTTTGTCTATGAAAATCATTCGTGTGCGCGTACCCTTATTGCAGCTCCATACAAGTTCTATAAGGGTAGAAACACACTCTAGATTTTTGTCGATTTTTTAAATGATTAAACCAAAAATCGTTTTTTTGCAGCAAATGCTTTGCATTTTGATTTTGTTACTATTTTATGGGTAATATGGGTGATTTGATGTGTGTTTGATTTGGTGATGATTTTAAAACTAATATAACATATGTTTAGAATTCTGATTCGACTCATCTTCATTACGAATTATAGAAATAATTTAAATATCAAGTTTATTATATGATATATATATATATATATATATATATATATATATTTGTGTGTGATAAATATGTATTCTTGTGCTAATGATTGGTCCATTTCTCTCTAGAGATCTGAGTTGCATATTTAATAATGCATAAATTAATATCACTAGTTATATATATGGAAGGAAAAGAAAGTTTTATATATATATATATATATATATATATATGTGTGTGTGTGTGTGTGTGTATGAATAGTCTTGAATTTGATGTTGATATAATATATTTTTAAAATTACATGTAAAATTCATACTACTCGCATACTGAACGCCTGATCGTACAGCAATTAGATAGACATTTTCACAATTTTTACTAGCAAGAAACAAACATAGCATAGCGTTGCCATAACAACGCTACGTTATCTATCTTACGTTTACTGCAGAATTGGCCTATGAATCTTGACCTTATAAGAGGCCGTCCATTAATCACGTGAGGCCTGACAAAAAATCACAATTCCTTAGATGGAGAGGGGTATAGTAAAATATCACATGAATTTAAAAGAAAACGAGAAAAAAAAACAAAAAATGCGATTTTTTTAGGTACTAAAAATATACTTAATTTTAGTTGGGTGGGTCCCAAGGTCACTAAGGGATGGTCGCCTCGGGTTCATAAATCCTTGAAAATCGATCACGTGATTAATGGATGACTCCTAAAGAAGAAAATAAAACTTTACTGAAGACCAAAAACAATTTTCAGCAGAAAAAGAGAACTCTACTACCACCCTGATCTTAACTGTTAGTTAAGGAGGCGTCCATTAATCACGTGATCGATTTTTGAGGATTTTGGACGAAAAAATCGTTTTTTTTTTTGGAAAATTTAGGTAAAAAATTAATACACGTGATAACTTACTCACTCCCTTTACCGCACGTGATTTTAAGTAAATTTTTCCAAGCCCCCCTCCCCCTCTAAAAGCGTCGTGGTATTAATGGGCGCCCCCTAACAATAACAAGAACTTTAGAAAGAAAAGTAAATTGAACAGACAATAAGATAAATTTTGTTTATTTCTATTTTCTCATATTACTGTAAATTCAAATTGAATGTCATCGTTGTAAATCTAATTTGCATAACGTTTTAGAAAGGCGAATGCACGTCCGTCCATCCGTCTGTCCGTTCGTCCGATGTGTTTTCTGATTCAATAAAACTGTCGAGACGTCGTTCAGTACGATATTATCGTTCCGACGATGAACATCGATAAACGGTTCGATTAATAATTAATTATTAATTATAGAAATAACGTGAAGTGAGGTGATTTTTAAGAAATAATTTTCCTATGTTGGTATTTTTTATTATATGCAACTTCATGATTTAAAAATAAAACTTAATAAAATAATAATAAAACTATTAATTAAACAAATAAATTGAAGTGGGGTGATCTCTAAAAAATCAATTATCCCTTATGTTGGTAATTCCATATTCTATGCAACTTCACTCTTTTTATTTAAGTGTTGCCATATCGTTCTATAATTAGTTTTCAGTGATTTAAAATTTATGATTAATTATTATTTTAACAAATAAAGTGAAGTTAGGTTATTTTTAAGAAATAATTTCGTATATTGGTAATTTTTATTTATGCAACTTCACTCTTTTTATTTTAGTGTTGTCATAGCTAATATCGTTCTATAATTTAATTAAAATTTAATAAAAAAAATATCCAAATCACATCCGTGATTTAAAATTAATAATTAACCATTCATAAAACAAATAAAGTGAAGTGAGTTGATTTTGAAGAACTAATTTCTTATGTTGGTAATTCTTTATTTTCTGCAACTTCACTCCTCTTATTTTAGTTTTGCCATAGCTAATATCGTTCTAAAATTGGTTTTAAAATTTATTAAAAAAAAATCCAAATCACATCAATGATTTTAAATTTATATTTAACGATTAATTAAACAAGTGAAGTGAGGTGATTTTTGAAAAATCAATTATCTTTTATGTTGGCAATTCTTCACTATATGCAACTTCTCACTCTATTTATTTAAGTGTTGTCATAGCTAATATTTATAATTGGTTTTAAAATTTAATAAAAAAATATCCAAAATTAATAATGAGTATTTAATTCGTCTTTTTTCTCCCTTAAATATATTTCTTATATATATTTCTTAAATATTGATGAGTCAAATCAATCAGTGTTGCCATATGGAACGTTAACAATTAATTAAAAAATGCTCATGATAATTCAAGAAAGAATTAAATATTTATTATTTTTTTCTTCATACTCTTTTTTTAATTTATTTTTTAAATAGTGTTGCCATGCGTGAATGCGTTTTGGTTTAAAATTCAAAAACAAAAACAATTTATTTAATTTATTTAAAGTTCAAGTAGTAAATTCAAGTTCAAGTAAAAAATATTGATTTGATTTAAGTTTATAAAAATATAATGTTGATCTTAATTTAAAATTTTTAACTTCTGGTTCAAATAGTGTTGCCATACGTGAGTTTTTAAATTTAAATTGTATTAAGAGAAATTACAGGTGACTTATAGTTTGCTATTGGACTTTCTCATGCCCTATATAAACTATGGCAACACTTAAATAAAAGAGCGAAGTTGCAAAAATACAGAATTACCAACATAAGAAAATTATTTCTTGAAAATCACTTAGTTCACTTCATTTGTTTAATTAATAGTTAATTATTAATTTTAAAACAATCTTGTTTTTTTTTCTTAAAGATTTAAATAATTGTTACTTAAAAGTGTTTTAAGTTAAAAATTTAATCTAATAGTGACAAACATGTTTTGTTTTGAAATAATTAATATTATTAATAATCTAGTATAAATAGTTGTGAATTATAAATTAAAGTTAACTAATTAATAGTGTTTATTTGAATAATAAAATACTTTCTTAAGGGTATGTTCTTATTCTATATCTTATTAAAAATAAAAAATATTAAATAAAATGAATAAATGAATAAATAATGCAATATGAATTGTAAACGATGTATTAAAATATAATTATTGATCTGTTCAATATGAACTTCTTCTATATCCTCTTAAAAATAATAATATTACATAAAATAAATAAATAAATTACGCATATAAATTATAAATGATGTATTAATATGCAATTATAATTTTTATTCAATACTCCATCTATTTTCTCTTATTGAAACAGAAAAATTTAAAACATGTTTTTGTTGTACTTCTAAATTATTTTCCAAATAAATGTTTTGATAATTCATTATAGACTTGAAGTTTGTATATGAAAATCTTACGTGTGCGCGTACCCTTATTACAGCTCCATATAAGTTCTAAAATAAGGGTAGAGATACACTTTAGATTTTTGTCGGTCAAGCAGTTTGCAAAAAGTATCTCCTGGATGTAAAAGAAATTGTAAAAAAATTATATAAATCTTTTATAACACTTTATTGTTACTTATTTATTAACTTCGCTTAGGGTAAATTGTAGTAATCGCAAACATATTGAAAATGAAAATTTTTATATAAATTTACTTAATGAAGTTAAAAAATCCCAAAATATTTCAAAATATAAAAAAACTCAGTTTTGTTTCAGAAATGTCTTTTTTCAAAAGTTCCATAAAGTTACAAAATTCTCAAAAATCTATTTTTTTTTTAAAAAATTCTCTTTAAAATTTTTGAAGATTTCAAAAATCTTTTTGAAAAACAAATTGGTGCCGGAAGTTTCAGCAATTTTCCTTAAGGCACGATGCTATACACCACTAGTTATTATATATTTATTTATGTAATTTTTTTTATATCCGATTTCGACAATATGAAATTTCTCTAATTCCAGAAGCCGGTCCCATTAGTTTTTTTTTCTTGTTTTTTTTCGACCGACCGGTCGAATCGGGTTCGTCAAACGGAATTTACATAACTTTTTAGCAGCTTTTTCTTTATTAATACGTTTAGTTAGTTATTTTAGTGACGTTAGAGAAAGGTTCCATACCGTTAGTTAATTTCTGGATAAATGAAATATTTTAGAAGATGTACTATAAATTATATATTGTGTGAATAGATTTATTTTAAGACATGATAAAAATCCGTATAGTATCTACGAGTCGTTTTTATTTACACTTTTTGCTAAATTTTTAAAAGTCTATGTAAGTTTATGCGAATCTATTCATATTTTAATACACTTTTTCATTTATGTTTAGACTTATTGTTGGAATGAGACATTTTACACATTTTTGTACGTATTTTTACACTCTTTTACTCGTGTTAACACTGTGTTACACATTGAAACACATTTGTCATCCCATAGGATAAGTTGATTTAAATTTTGTTTAAAAATTTTCTTTGCGGAAAGTTCCAGCAATTTGCCTCAAGGCACGATGCATACTCCTCTAGTGTCTGATTATTATTTACACTTTTTGCTAAATTTTTAAAAGTCTATGTAAGTTTATACGAATTTATGCATATTTTCATTCATTTTTTTATTTATATTTAGACTTATTGTTAGAATGAGGCATTTTACACATTTTTGTACGTATTTTTACGCTCTTTTTCTCATGTTAACGCAGTTTTACACATTCATACACATTTTTACTTCCCGGTAAGTTATTGTAATCGCAAAAAATCGAAAATGAAAATTTTTGCATAGCTTTATATTTCAGAGGTTTCTGAACATTTTGGCATTGCTTACAATTCGAAAAAATGAATGTGTGTGTTTGTGTGTGTGTGTGTGGATACAATTGTTCGTCGACGTTCTCGGGAGTACAGCTTAACCGATTTCAATGGATGTTAAATCAATCGATTCCTATTGATGGGGATTAGTGCTAATATTTGGCAAAAGTTGGTCCTGTCGTTTCGAAGATACGAAGCAAAGAGTGGAGAAAATAGAAATCGGCTTTTTGAGAGATCGGAGTATCCGATTTGAATGATCTAAAAAACATTCAATTAGTAATGATTGGGAGATGTTGTTATTAGTTTTTGGCAAAGGTAGGCCCAGCTATTTTGGAGATACAGAGCTAAATGTAAAAAAATGGCAGTTTTTGAGAGAACTAAGAGTCCGATTTAAATGATTCAAAGAACTTTTTGCTTGTTTTAACAAAATAATTGCTTTTGGAAAAAAAATTTTTGTTTCAATTTTTCTTCTAAAGTTTTTGTATAATATATCGAAAATAATTTAGATTTTATTTTTAATTCTGACTAAAGTTCTAATATATTTTAAACAAATAATTTCAACTTTGCAATTCAGTTTATATAATTCTTATAAATATTAGACAATGTTACAATATTTATAATAATCTATTTGAAAACATTCAGTATTCCTCGAACATTTCGTTACGGTACGGCAAGTTCCAGCAATTTGCCTTAAGGCACGATGCCATACACCTCACTAGTTTACATTCATATTTATTTATCTTTATATATTTTTATATACTTTTAAATATTTCTACACGTTTTACACATTTATACATATTGATAAAAAATTTAAAAAGTGTTTGAATGTATTAAAATGCGTATATTAAAAAGTTTCAGAACTTATAAAAGTGCGTAATTTTTTTTATGAATTTATTATAATATATATCAAATTATTTATTAATTATGTATTGTTTGTGCGCATCGGGAAATATTTGTACACTGGGGAAATGGGAGAGGAGGACAATTCTTGATAAAAATAAATTGTTTTTGAAAGTAAGATTCAAGTTAAAAAATCTAAACTAAAATTATGTCAAAGCGCGAAATGAGAAATTATTTAATTACTAAAATGGCTATACAAAAATAGGGGTTGGTGATAAAGAAGTAACAATTTAGGGTTGTTTTTATTTTTAATGCCACATTATTTGAAAATAAAAACAAAAAAATCGCTTAAAAATTTAAAAAAACTTGAGGGTGAACAAGACCTACTGTATACGAATATAAAATTTGATAAAAATCGGTTAAGCCGTTTCGAAGGAGTATTGGAGCGAACATTGTGACATGGAAATATCATATATTGTATTGTATATAAATGTGAATAAATATTTAAAAGTATGTATGAACATTCGTTAATGTATGAAAAAAAAATAGAATTGTGCATTAATAATTAAAAATATGTTAAAAACTATTATTGAAAAATGCATAAAGATGTTAAAATGCGTAAAAATGTATAAATAATCGTTATATTTCATTAATAATTATTAACTTCCCGTAGGGCAAGTTATAGTAATCGCAAAAAAAATCGAAAATGAAAATTTTTATATATCTTTACGTTTCAAAGGTTTCTGAATATTTTGGCATACCTTAGAAAAAATGGATGTATGTGTGTGTGTGTGTGCGGATATAAATTTTCGTCAAAAAAACGGTAACACGGGTTTTAAGAGAACGGAGCGTCCGATTTTAAAAATTCAAAAAATATTTTACTTGATCTGATCTTAATAACAAGATCTGATCAAATTATCATGAAGGCAGGTCTAGCGGTTTCGTAGATCGAGTAAAAAAAGTAAAAAAAATGCCATTTGGCGGTCAAAAATGATCATTAGACATATGCACATCAAATTATTAGATATTTTATAGAGATTTTAATAATAAGTATAAATTTTGTTTACATTTCTATGGGTTCTCACCCATGTTAAACGGCGACGCGGCGCTTACGCGCTTCGATATTTAGTCTCTATGCAGTAAAAGCAGTACGATTGCTTTGAAAAAAAGTTCAGAATTTTCAAAATATTTCAAAATAAATTTTTCTTCAAAAAGTCTTTTTTTGTTCAAAAAACAGTAAATTTTTATCAAAAATGTGTAGTTTCTCAAAAATCTAATTTTTTCAGAGTAAATTATTTTCAAAAATGTTAATCTTTTAAAAAAAAAATGCTACGGGAAGTTCCAGCAATTTGTCTTAAGGCACGATGCCATGCACCCCACTACTTTATTTATATTAATTCAATTATTAGAATAAATAAAATCAAATGAAAGTATTTACACACATCTCACAAAAGTCGTAGTCATATATCACAAAGTGGACAATATTTTTTATTCATCTCTCTTAGCGAAAGAAAGTGAAAGCAATTTCACTTTCAACAACATTATTTCACTATTTATTGCTCGTCAATCGACAACAACACCGCATTATCGACAAATCAATAAATCAATCGATAAACAAATTGATACAGAAGCGATACTAGAAAAAATAATTGATGGAATAAACAACTGTTAATAAAATGTAGGCTTAAGCCCGGTGCACACGACGCCAGAATTTCTTGTAACATATTTTCTGTCTAGCTTTTATCGCAAGGTGAGCGTACGTAAACTATAACTAGAACTTTATTATTTTTTTATTTTTAACTTCCTGTAGGGTAAGTTATAGTAATGGGCCGAAAATCGAAAATGAAAATTTTTCAATATCTTCACGTTTCAAATCTTTCTGAACATTTTGGCATACCTTAGAAAAAATCGATGTGTGTGTGTGTGTACGAACGTATGTATGGATATAATTTTTTGTCCACGTTTTTGGGCGCACGGATCAACCGATTTGAATGTTTCAAAAATTCCTTCAAGAATTTGAAAAGAGTTTTTGGTAAAGGCAGGTCCAACCGTTTCGGAGATATGGAGAAAATAGAAATCGAGTTAAATGTGCAAAAAATTGTAGTTTTGGAGAGACATAAGCATTCGATTTGAATGATTCAAAAAACTTTCTGCTTGTGCTGACTTTGGGAAAAAAAAAATTTAGTCTTTTTTTTTATTTCCAAAAAAGTATCAAAAATAATTCGGATTTTCCCGAAGTTTTGATTCGGAAAGTTCCAGCAATTTGCCTTAAGGCACGATGCCATACGCCACTAGTCAATTACTGACTACATTTTAAAAATTTAATTTAATTAATTTAAATGATCATAATACACATAGTGCACGTATTTCCGACATGTTTAATTTTTTTTACCGTTTTTTTATTGATAATTCAACATGGACGTTGTTGGAATCAACTTTCGAATCCTGTTTTACTACGAAATTATAAAATCTAGATTAATCGGCGTCGTAAATATTAAATTGTACATTTATTATATATATACAAATATATATACACATATATATATATATATATATATATATATATATATATAATATATATATAACTGTAATTCTGGTTCAAAAGTATCTGGCGTTTCGTCAGCGGATTTCCTCGCCATTACCAATGACATAATTTACTTTTTATAATCATATAGAACTTATTATTATTAACTTAACCTTTACTATATTTAGTATAGGATTTTCTTAACGACTGGACCTGCCTTTGCCAAAAATTAATCAGCACGTCTCCTTATCAATAAGAAAGTTGTATCCACACTGTATACACACGCAGGCGCACATACACATACATATATACATCCATTTCTTCTAAGATATACCAAAATGTTCAGAAACTTTTAAAACGTAAAAATATATAAAACTTTTCACTTTTGATTTTTTACTATATTTAGTATAGGATTTTCTTAACGACTGGACCTGCCTTTGCCAAAATTTAATCAGCACTTCTCCCTATTATCAATAGGAATCGGATGTTTTTTTGAATCATTCAAATCGGTTGATCCGTATTCCCGAAAATAAGGACGAAAAGTTGTATCCATACATCATACACACAAACATCCATTTTGGCCAAAATGTTCAGAAATCTTTAAAACATAAAGATATATATATATAAAAAAATTATTTTCGATTTTTTGCGATTACTATAAATTTTACCCTACGGGAATTTAAAAATATTTCTCTAATTAATAATAATATTTATTATCCTGTATATAATATTAATATTATTAACGATATCTAGTACAAAATATATATGCAAAATACTTGTTTTTAGTACTATATTTAATGTAATTTATGTAAAACATGTTTGGATAACATGATAAAAAAGAAAAAAATACTATTTGGATTTGTTAATTGAAGAAAGTTTTGCATTTGCAATATCTTCTCTTCTTGCTCTTATCTTCTCATCTTGCTCTTATGTTCTCATCTTGCTCTTATCTTCCTCTAATTTTTCTCTCATCTTCTTCTCATCTTCTTCTTACTGCCTTTTCTTCTTCTCTACATCTTACTCTCATTATCGTCCTTTCTTTTGCATTGCATCTTCCTTTCTTTATCTTTTGATCTATCTCTCTTTCTTTTCTCACTTGCTCTATTTTCTTCTCATCTTCTTTTTCTTGTCTACTCATTTTTCGCTCTATCTCTTCTCATCTTCCTGTCTCTTTTTCTTTTGCTCTTCACTTGACATTCGAAATGTCAATTTTTCATTTCGAAGACATTTGCATTATTTTTTCATTTTGCTCTCATCTTCTTTTAATTTTTCTCTCATCTTCTTCTCTCCACAACATAATTTTGTCTGATTTGCACAGGAAAATTTTTAAACAACTTATTTATAATTAGTCTTTATTATTGATTATTGTTTTCATTATTAATACTATTATTTTTATTAATCTTATCTTTAATTTCTTTTATTCTATTTTTTTTCTTGTTTGTGATTTCCAATACCATCACTTTTAACTTATAGATTATATTGTAATCTGATTGATAAAACTAGCAAAAATAAAAAAATAATAAATAAAATCTTCTTCTCATCCTCTCCTTATTACCCTTCCTCTTCTCTACATCTTACTATCATTATCGCCCTTTCTTTTGCATTGCATCTTCTTTTCTTTGTCTTTTCATGTTTCTATCTTTCTTTTATGACTTACCCCTCTCCTTCTTTTGATCTTTCTCTATTTTCTTCTCATCTTCCTTCCCTTATCTACTCATTGTTTACTCTCTCTTCTCAGGGGGCGTCCATTAATAACGTGAGCGATATTTTAAGGATTTTTGGAACCTCCCCCTTGGTGATACATGGTGATATTCAAAATTACTACCCCCCTCCCCCACCAAACATAACGTGTAAATTTAGTTATGTGAAAAAACTGTAAAATTTTTGAATGACATAATTTTTTTTGAAAATGTTTGATTTAAAAAAAAAAACTGTTAAAAGATAAATACACGTGATATCTTACTATACCCCTCTCTCCCCCACGTGATATTTCGTGATTTTTTGTCAAACCCCCCCTCCCCCTAAATGTACGCCCCCTTAACTTCCTTTCTTTGTCTACTCATTGGTAGCTCTATCTTTCCTCAGCTTCCTTTCCTTGTCTACTCACTGTGTGCTCTATCTCTTCTTATCTTCCTTTCTTTGTCTTCCTATTGTTCGCCTTATCTCTTCTCATCTTCCTTTCTCTATCTTCTGATCTTCACTTGACATTCGAAATGTCAACAGCAGGTTTTAGAATGCAAGAAGAAAGTGCAATATGTTTTATTAGAGATAAACAAATGGCCATTCTTCTAAATTAATAAGGAAATTTCAAATAAAATTTTGCAGCTTTCAAGTCGAACAACCTAAAGTGATAATAAATATTCGCAAACGCGTTTGCATGAAATTTATTTTTGATTGGATTGAATTATCATACGATTTTTTTGTTTGTTTTAGTTATCGCAAAAATATTTTCGCAATTGTTTTGTAACTGATTGAAATTGGTAAAAGGAAAATATTAGAAATTGTTTATTCCGCATTGTTGACGATATCGGTAATCGATAATTAAATATTCGATAGCAATTTGCGTATTGTTTATTTTATCGAATAATAATATTCACAAGATAAGAAATTATCTTGCGATAATTCATTCTTTTCTTCAAATAGGAAAGCATTTCAATTAAATTATGTAGAGATTTTTTTTTGAATGGGATGACCATTCGTCCCGATTTTTCACCTTGCGTCTCGGATTTTTCTAAAAGCAATACATGTCCTGGATTTCTACCTTATGTCCCAGGTTTTTCTAAAAGCAATACTTCTCCCGGATTTCCACCTTGTGTCCCGGGGATTTCTAAAAGCAATAGTTGTCCCGGATTTTCACCTTGTGTCCTGAGTTTTTCTAAAAGCAATACTTGTCCTGGATTTTTACCTTGTGTCCCGGGTTTTGCTAAAAGCAATACTTGTTCCGGATTTCCACCTTGTGTCCCAGGTTTTTTCAAAAGCAATATTTGTCCCGGATTTCCACCTTGTGTCCCGGGGTTTTCTAAAAGCAATACTTGTCTCGGATTTCCACCTTGTGTCCCGAGTTTTTCTAAAAGCAATACTTGTCCCGAGTTTCAACCTTGAGTCCCGGGTTTTTCTAAAAGCAATACTTGTCCCGGATTTTGTCTCGGGTTTTTCTAAAGGCAATATTTGTCTCGGATTTTCACCGTGTGTCCCGGGTTTTTCTAAAAGCAATACTTGTCTCGGGTTCCACCTTGTGTCCAGGGTTTTTCTAAAATCAATACTTGTCCCGGATTTCCACCTTGTGTCCCAGGTTTTTGTAAATGCAATACTTGTCCCGGATTTCCACCTTGTGTCCCGGGTTTTTCTAAAAGCAATACTTGTCCCGGATTTCCACCTTGTGTTCCGGGTTTTTCGAGAAGTAATACTTGTACCAGATTTCTAACTTGTGTCCCGAGTTTTTCTAAAATCAATACTTGTCCCGGATTTTCACCTTTGGTACCGGGTTTTTCTAAAAGCTATACTTGACCCGAATTTCCACCTTGTGTCCCGGATTTTCCTAAATGCAATATTTGTCCCGGATTTAGATTTTTTGTCCTAGATTTTCACGGTTTTTTGCTCGTCAGTACAATTCTATTAAGTTTGTTTAAGTTATAATTTTATTTCCTATTTATTTTTTTCTAATTTTTTTTTTTTTTAATTTGAGTTTCTTTGTCCGTAGAATTTTTTCTTTCGAATCAAATTTCAGTATACTCTTCTCATGATGATACGTTTCTATGTCTTTGTTAATTGTTGTTATTGTTGTAAACAATTTGTTATTGTGTTTTAAACAAATGTAATTGTTGTTCGGAAGAGAAGAAAATGGTTCATCGGAAAAGGAAATCATTCGACGAGAGAGAAACTAATAATAATAATAATAATGAACGATGGAGGCGATTGTTTTAATTGTTGTCGACTAATTAGTTATTGTCTTGGTGGATCCGTTGGAATTTCAAATTGTAATGGAGAATAAATTATGCTCCACAGGGATCAGAGACACGGACTGTGAGGGAAAACAAAGACCACTTTAAGAATGGTCAGAACTGCATTTTGGTTGTAGATTTGGAAAAGAGAAATAAAACTCTACTGACGAATAAACTTCCCATGAGAAAAATAAACTCTGCATACACACACAAACATTATATATAATATAATGATAAAATAAAAATGAGCAGTATTATCCTAAGGCAGAGGTCCGTAAACTTTTTTATACTTTTAGGGTTAAAAAATATGAAAGATTTTCTATTGCCATTTTGCTCCGCAGTGCCCGAAATAGGTTATTTTCAATTGGAATCCTATGCTTGCTTTATATTTTGACGTTAAAATTGAAATCACTACTGCTTGATATCAAGTTGTCCAGAGCAGGGTTTGAATTCACGACTCTATTCAAAAAAGCATCGTATGATCCAACGTTTTGATAAAATTGAATTTGCATCAAATGTCATTTCTTTCATTTATTCAAAAGTTTTCAATGAAAAAGTAGGACGTGACCTTCTATTCATTTATTTATTTATATATCTATTTCTTACGGGTCAAAATTCGGCCTACAAACTATATTTTCCAATTATTGGTCTCAAACCGTTCATAATGACTTGAAACGACGAGAAAATATAAAATTAACAAATCGGATTTTCTGGCGCAAACGTTGTGAAGTTAATAACACAATTTCTAGATTTCCTTCTATATCGATTGTACTTTCGTGAACAATTGTTGGTCTCAAAACGTTCATAATGACTTGAACCGTCAAGAAAATATAAGATTAGCAAGTCGAATTTTCTGGCGCAAACATAAACTTCTCCGTTGTGAAGTTAACAACACAATTTCTAGATTTCCTTTTATATCGATTGTACTTTCGTGACCTTCTTTCGTTTTGTTTCGTTATTCGGCGACCGGAAATCAGTTGACAACTTTACCGGAAGAATGACGGATGTCGTCGAAAAACAAATTCCAATACCAACATACACACATATGACAAAACAAATTCCATTACCAACATTCACGCACACATAGAAAAACAAAATCTATTACCAACATATACACATATAAAAAAAATCAAATTCCATTACCAACATATATACACACATAGAAAAATAAATTCTATTACCAACATATACACATATAAAAAAAACAAATTTCATTACCAACACACACATACATAGAAAAACAAATTTCATTACCAACACACGCACATGCATGAAAAACAAATTTTATCACCAACATACATACACTTAAAATAACAAACTGAAACACAAGGAAATGAATTAAATAAACAAACTGTGTACTTCAACAAATGTTCACGGTGTACGGTGCTCAATCTTTTATCCGCATTGCTAAAATTAGATAAAAAAAATTAATATTGATAAGATGTTAGTGTCTACTGTGTTATTAATTTTATTATTATTATTATTATTATCGATATATTATGATGATAACAATTATCATTATAAAGTAAAACACATAATAAATAAACTAAAACGAAAGAAAAATAATTAAATAAAGAAAGAAAATACTATAATGATTGATTTTTGTTACGCCGCAATTGCGCTTCTCAATCTTTTGTTTGCATTTCTAAAATAACAAAAAAAAACATATTGATAAGATGATATAGGTTTTTTGTCAGCCATTTTAGTTAGGCAGCCATTTTAGTTAGACGGCCATTTTAGTTAGGCAGCCCTTTTAGTTAGGCGGCCCTTTTTGTTAGACAGCCATTTTTTAAGACAGCCATTTTCGTTAGACAGCTATTTTTGTTAGACAGCCATTTTTGTTAGACAAAAAACTAAAACTCTACTGACGAAAGAACTTTTTATAAGAAAAATAGAACTTTGCATACACACAAACATTATATATAATGATATAATAATAATGGGTAGTTCTATCCTAGGCCAGGGGTCTGTTAGCTTTCCTAAACTCCAACTTCATTTAGGGAAGAATAGTATCAAAATTTTCCATTTTTTCCATTGCCATTTCACACCGCAGTGCCCTAAATAGGCTATTTTTAATTAAAATTCTATGTTTGGTTTATATTTTCACGTTAAAATTGATATCTACTGCTTGATATTAGGTTGTCCAGATCTGCTTGAGATCAGGATTCGAACTCACGACCCTATCTAAAGAAAATTCTTTAACCATTTTTGTTAGACAGCCATCTTAGTTGGACAGCCATTTTAATTAGACAACCATTTTAATTAGACAGCCATTTGAATGAAATTATTTTCCATTATTAATCAGAAATATTGTATGCACTTTTAAATATTCTTAGTTTTTTATTTATAGCATTTCAAAAAAAAGTTGTTTTGCCATATAACGTTTTTTTTGTTAGCCATTTCGAATATTTTTGTTGAATTAGTTATTTTGTGTAGTCTTTAGTTTCTACTTTGTAATTTGTTTTTTAAAATAATTTTGTATTTATTATTATTAATAACATTTTTCAATAATAATAATAATAATAATGTACTTAACGTATTAAGTATATCGGATTATAATTGCGGTGATTACTCTCTTACCTTAATTATTTATTTTATTTTTTTCTATCATCTCATTTACGATAAGCAAGTAATAAGATAAGAGAGCAAACTCATTCGAGAATAGTCAAATTATGGAACTTTAAGTAAATTTTTATGTTTTTTTAGGCTTTATAATCTCAAATTGCATATCGCTTGAAGTCCATAACCTCAAAAATATAAATAATAATAATTGATCAATTCTTATCAAACCATCTTATCATATATATTTTTTCATATTTTCAGAAGCCCTTTTACAATCCCGTCCACTGCCGCACATTCCGGACGCCACTTCTGGAGACTTATTATCCGGAGACCCCTCAGCGACAACTGTAGGGGGCGCCGGAGCATCCGCAGGCGCCAACAGTAACAGCTCCCCAGGTGTCGTTGGAGGTAGCGAGGGGCAAAACGGGGCAGGTGCTGGGTCCGACGGTGTCGCACCACCAGGCAAGATAAATGATATATAAATAATGTATTTGTTTATTTATTATTCTTATTTGTCCCCTCAGGTACCCCTCCCCTGATGATGGCTCCTTTGAATAGCACAACAGCAGTCTCTGCTTCGAACACATGTAGCAATAATTCTAATTCGAATACACTCGATACTGCAAACATTCGATGGACCTCTAAGGAAAATCTGCTGGCACAAGTCGAAGAGGATGATCCCCAACTCTTTGTAGCTTTATATGATTTTCAAGCTGGAGGAGAAAATCAATTGAGTTTAAAGAAAGGTACACTGGAAAAAGTGATAATAGATTATATATTAATATTTTAATATATTAATATTGTACTTTCAAGTGTATTATCTATATCATTTACCTTTTTTTAGGGGAGCAAGTCCGTATACTGAGTTACAACAAATCAGGCGAATGGTGTGAGGCTCACTCGAGTGCTGGATTAGTTGGATGGGTACCGAGTAATTATGTGACACCTGTGAATTCCTTAGAAAAACACTCATGGTACCATGGACCTATTGCTAGGAATGCTGCTGAGTATTTGCTCAGTAGTGGAATCAATGGAAGCTTTCTGGTAAATAGATATTGAAAAGAATATACTCTAGTTATTATTTGTTTTGTTTGCTAGGATATATGTGCATAGTGTTAGACACTTAGTCTGGTGTAAGAGATTACAGTAGTTGATATTTTTGCAAATGGCTCCTGGTAGTTGCTTCTCAGATTTCTTTAACCATTGTTTATATAAACATATGAGAATAATAAGAATATTGATAACAATAATATTTCCTTACATTAATTTATTTATCCCTAATATTTTTGTTTACTTTAATCTTCGATTTAGCTAAATCTGTGATTGATTTTATTTCATCTGGACAAATCCACTTGGGTTTTGGAGTGTTTAACAAGAAAATTTTGTATCTCTCTAGTTTGATGATCCTGGTAAATATCCTGATTTAATATTGATAAGAATAGGATATTTACTTTATTGAATTTTGTTACATGTTTTGATTATACATCTTATTATCAGGATGCACTTCTCTATTTGTATCATTTCATTAAAGTTACGTTGTTTCTTTGAATAAATTTTTCTTCTGGGTAATTATATTTATGATTGCTTCATTTTTCATCCTTTATTATTATTTGTGATAAAAATATACCCTTTAATAATCCTTCTTTTCAATATCACTAATTAACATTTTTAATTTGCTATTTACTTTGATTCTGTTTTGTTGAAAATAAATGTATTTTGGATTACTTATCATTTCAGGAAGTAACTAGCTGTTAATTTAATAGATTGTTTATTTATAATCACTGTTCCTTGTGGTACCCCACATTTAAAATATTTTTTGTCTAAATTTTTTAAATCGTCATTAATTTAATCTCCAATTATCAATATTATCACTGTGTCATTGGCGCACACTATAATATCTTTACCTATTAATTTAATAAATTGTTTATATATAATAAATAAGTGGCCCTAGAACTTTTCTTTGGGGTACGCCATATTTGATATTCTTGCTATGTAAACAATTTTAAATATGCTCTCTTGTCTGACTTGGTGGTGCGAATTTTTGGATTTTATTTAGCGAAGTACATTTAAGTCGCCATTTGTTTAATTGCAGGAAAATAATTTGGAAAAAGGGTTTTCTTTAGATCTATGAACTGTGCCACAGTATGTCTAAATGATCGTTAATTATATTCATAATTGATGATGTTATCCATATTGATATTAGTCTAGGTTTTCGTTTTCTGTCAAAAACTCTTGACTTATTTTTTTAATTGCCTTTTAATATACTTTATTTTTGTTACCATGATTGATCTATTTTTATTTGTGTCAAGTTTATCTGCTGTTTTTAAAGATGACTTGATCATGGCTAATTTTAAACATTTACAAAAATAACAATTTTTGATACATATATTTATAGAAAGAATTTGACTCTGCTGTTTTATCATCTCCAGGTGTGCAGCATTTGTTTTTTGTCTATTTATGATTTACTTTATCTGCTCTTCACATATTTAATACTTTGTTTGTTTCTCCTTTAGGTTATTATAAATTTTCTTGTATTTATTTACAAAGTCTATCCTTTACCCAGGTTCGGGAGTCTGAAAGCAGTCCAGGCCAACGTTCCATATCCCTTCGATACGAAGGCAGAGTGTACCATTACAGAATCAACGAAGACCCCACCGATTGTAAAGTCTACGTAACCGTCGATTCTAAATTTAACACTTTGGCAGAACTGGTGCACCATCATTCAGTTTTGGCTGATGGTCTTATAACCCAATTGCTGTATCCTGCACCTAAACATGATAAGCCTACAGTTTTTCCATTGAGTCCAGAGCCCGATGAATGGGAGATTAATAGGACAGCTATTGTAATGAAACATAAACTTGGGGGAGGACAGTATGGGGATGTTTATGAAGCTGTTTGGAAAAGATACACAATGACAGTAAGTTAAATATATATACTTGCATTCACATGTATACAATTCACAATTTTTTCTATTTACAATTATTTTCTTCTTCCCCCAGGTTGCTGTGAAGACTTTAAAAGAAGATACGATGGCTCTAAAAGACTTTTTAGAAGAAGCATCGATAATGAAAGAAATGAAGCACCCAAATCTAGTGCAACTGATTGGTGTATGTACGAGAGAACCACCTTTTTATATTATAACCGAATTCATGAGTCGAGGAAATTTACTCGATTATCTACGAAATGGAAATAAGGAACAAATTAATGCGGTCGTGTTGATGTATATTGCAACACAGATTGCTAGTGGGATGAGTTACTTGGAGAGCAGGAGCTTCATCCACAGGTAATAATAAATGAATAAAGGAATAACTAGTAGTGAGTAGCATTTTGTCTTAAATTCAGATATTTAGATAAAATATTCAAGTGTTTATTTCTCTAAAATAATATTCCATTAATCATGTGATCGATTTTTTAAGGATTTTTGGACCTCCCCACCCCTTTGGTGATATGTGGTGATATTCAAAATTACCCCCCCTCCCCCATCAAACATCACGTGTATTTTTAGTTAACAAAAAAAAACGTAATTTTTTTATTTTTTTGAACATATTCGGATTTTTTTTTTTAAATTTAGGTAACAAATAAATACATGTGATATTGTACTCCACACCATCTTTTTCTACGTGATATTTTACGATTTTTTGTCAAGCCCCCTCTCTTCCTAAAAGCCTCACGTGATTAATGGATGCCCCCTTACTGAAAAATAAATGGAACGATTTCCAATTGATGTCTTTCAAACATACTTATAATATTTGTAATTATATGCATCATATTAATTTGTTTTTCTATCCCTTTCGTGTTCTAAATATGTATTATATTTAAGTGTGGATGTCAACTGTAATCAGTAGCTATCTACTAAACTAAATGCTTCGGCACAGATTCTGATTGGAATCGTTCAAGCGCGCGGCGAAATATAAACTTTGATGATTTATTTTAAATTGAACCGCTATTCGCAGGCCTATATTATTTTAGTATGTTATTTCAGAGTAAATAATTTATTTATTTATTTATATATTTATATTTTATAATCTATCATTATACAAAGTTTCATCAAAATTGTTTATATATAATCAATATAATAGTGTTCCTTGTGTCATCCCACAAAAAAATACAAAGATAATAAAAGGTTCCTTGCCCATCCCCACATTTCATAATTCTTTTACCCCACATTTCATAATTTTTTTTATATTGTCATTAATTTTATTTACAATATCACAGTGCCATCTGCATACACTGTATATCTCTACCTATTATTTTAATAAATTTTGTATATATAATAAATATATAAGGTCCTGGAATTGTTCCTTGAGGTACGCCAGATTTGATATTCTTGCTATTTAAACAATTTTAAATATTCTCTCTTTTGAAATCAGTCCAGCTGTTTTTGGAGAAACGTTGACGAAAGGTCAAAAATCGACTCAAATACACAGTACACACATACATATTTTTTTCTAATTTGGTCTCATTCGATTTAGAATGACTGAAACGTCGAGAAAACATAAAATTAGCAAATCGATAAGCATTGCATTTTTTCGCAAAAACATAAACTGCTCCTTCGAGAAGGTCAATATATATTTATTACTAGTCACTATAAAAAATTAATATTCATCTAAAACATTCTATTAAATTTAATTGAACATGATCTGTCAAAAAACCATTTGATATTTGACGTATGAGTCGCCGTCCATTGTTTCACTATAAACCACGCCTCTATAAAAAAAATTAAATTAAAAATGTAAAGTGTCTACGCCGTTTTGAAATAATTTCTCACCTTTCCCACAACCTTTGGATTAATTAATATTTAATTAATATTTCAAGACTAAAACTGGTCAAATCGGTTCAGCCGTTTTCGAGTTTTAGCGAATCTAACATAATATCGAGCTTCATTTTATATATAAGAAGATTATGTATCATATTATTCACTTTTTTCAGGGATTTGGCTGCTCGCAATTGTCTAGTAGGCGAAAACCATTTAGTAAAAGTAGCAGATTTTGGTTTAGCTCGTCTCATGAGAGACGATACGTACACAGCACATGCCGGTGCCAAGTTCCCCATAAAGTGGACAGCACCCGAAGGCTTAGCTTATAATAAATTTTCTACGAAAAGTGATGTGTGGGCCTTCGGAGTGCTCCTTTGGGAAATTGCTACTTACGGAATGTCGCCGTATCCAGGGGTCGACTTGACGGATGTTTATCATATGTTGGAAAAGGTAAGGATAAATGTTAACTTATCTTTATTATTTTATTTATATAATTATCATTATTTATTGCCTTGGGCGTTGAATAAATATATAAATAAATAAATGAATTATTATGTCAATTTCACTATTTTTTATCTATTTTTATTGTAGGGTTACAGAATGGAATGTCCCCCAGGATGTCCTCCAAAGATCTACGAACTAATGCGAGCTTGTTGGCAATGGAACACGCACGACAGGCCTAGTTTTGAAGGCATCCATCATGCTCTTGAGCATATGTTCCAGGAATCGAGTGTCACTGAGGAAGTTGAAAAACAATTACAGGGTAATAAGAAAAAAAAATAACTATAAAGTATACTACCCACATATTTACTTCAATTAGTTCATTATCAATTATTTTTTAGGTACAGCAATGAATAATGTCAGTTCAACTCAACCTCAAGGCACAAATCTTTCTGTTGAACGAGGAAATTTAAATCGGGAATCAAAGAGGTCTTTGGCAGGCAGTGTTGGTAATATTCATGGCTTGGTCAATGAGCAAGGTAATAACAAATTATCAATAAGAATAAATTTAATAATGACTGCTTTCATTTTTGTTGATTCTCAATTTTTATTGATCAAGTTGCTTTTTGCACTTGATTGTGCAACTTGACGCAGGGCGGCATGCCAGTTACACCTAGTTATTAATTTGTTAACCATGTTACTTATTTTTTCAAAAACTGCTTAATTTTGTCTTCAATACATTCACTTCTTTGTTTAGTTTTTTAGCAAATTATTTATATTTAATAAATTGAATATTGGCCCTGAAAGAGTTCCTTGAGGTACCCCGCATTTGATCATTTTTTCACCTGATTAGTTTTGCCTTTGTTATATTATCATGGTGTCATCTGCGCATGTTTAATTTTTTAGTAAATAGTTTATATATGTAATAGTTTTAATGTTGGCCCTGAAACATTTCCTTGAGGTACCCCACATT
>NW_020536999.1:89290395-89304424 GCF_003426905.1 Ctenocephalides felis
TGACTCCAGTTGGAGACCCTGGAGTCTGATTAAAACTAGTACTCGTGACCCCACTTGAAGAGTTGCTCCTGATCATCTGTGGTTGATGTTGGTGCTGATGTTTGAGACTTGCTCTAGGAGACAGTTTGCAATCTTCAGAAGACACTTTTGGGTCCGTTGTCTTGGTTCTGAGACTCTGTGGTGTCAGTAGACGAAGGGTCGTTGGATGAGAGTCCACTTTGGCGAAGAGATTCGAGATAGGCTCCTATGCGGGCGCCTTTTGGGAGCGTGCCGTAACGGTTGATGGCTCGTTTTACGTTTTGGACCTCTAGAGCCGCAATCTGAACCACCTAGGAGAAGAAAAATTAGTATTTTTTATAAAAGTTATTACGTAGGAAAGGAAAAATTTAGGTTTTTTAAAAAAGTTATTACCTAGTAAAGGAAAAATTAGGTTTTTTTATAAATGTTATTGCTAAATTTATCCCCCCACTTACCTTTCCATGGTCCATGGTGTCTTTACTGGAATAAGATCCTTTCTTCGTACTTGCAGCATTTCGATTGTGCTGAGAACTTGTTCCATGGTTTGATCTCTTAAACGAGACATTAGAATTTCCTAAACCAGAATGCTGGTGCGGAGGTGGATATGAATGAGCTCCTGAGTCATCTGTATCAGGTGTCTGCTCTTGGAAATCACCTGGAAGAAATGACATATATATTAGATCAATATTAATAACTGTTTGTTTTAAAATTCAATTGAAGACAACAAGAATTTTATTATCAAACCATTATATTCCTGTAAAGTTTCCTCCTGCTGCGTCTGCTGGTTTCCTGCAACAGCATGTGCGTTATTGCTGCTTTCATTTGTGGTCATATCTGTTGCATAAGTTGAGTCCCGGAAGGAACTACACGAAGATAAAAGACTAAAAAAGAACAAAAACTTTTTATTTTGGAAACTAATTTAATAAATGTTTACTGGTTTTCAAGTTGAAGGTACCATTTATTTTAGGAACTAATTTATTAAATATTTACTAATTTTCAAGTTAAAGGTACCTTGTGCGTTTCGGCGGTGCAGGTGCCTGCTTTCCTTTCTTATTCGTAGGCCTTCGTAGCTGGACAATACCACCTGGTTTACTACCAGTGAACGTCGAGAGTTTGGTCATATTACCCATTTCTACAAAATGGTGAATTATAATATAAGAAATCGTATCAGAAAGAGGTAAGAAAAATATGGAACATTAAGTAGCAAAAAGATGATCAAATGTGGTGTACCTCAAGGAACTGCCAATATTCTATTTATTATATATAAACATTTTTTCTAAAAAACTAAACTGAGGAGTCGCAATGTATTGGAGACAAAATTAAGGACTTTTTGAAAAATTATATAACATGGTTAATAAAAAAACAAATTAATAATTAGGTGTAACTAGCATCTCGCCCTAAGTCAAGTTGCATGATCCAGTGCAGAAATACAACTTAATCAATTATTACTTATATAAACAATTTACTACAAAATTAAACATGCGCAGATGACATCGTGATAATATAACAAAAACAAAATTGAGAAGGTGAAAAAAATGATCAAATGTGGGGTACCTCACGGAACTGTTTCAGGACCAACATTAAATTTATTACTTATATGTATAAACAATTTTCTAAAAAATTAAACGTGTGCAGATGACACCGTGAGTAGTATAAGAAAAACAAAATTAAGGGGGTGGAAAAAATGATCAAATATGGGGTACCTCAAGGTACTGTTTCAGGGTCAACATTAAATTTATTACTTATATAAACAATTTTCTAAAAAATTAAACGTGTGCAGATGACACCGTGATAGTATAAAGAAGACAAAATTAAGGAGGTGTAAAAAAATGATCAAATGTGGGATACCTCAAGGAACTGTTTTGGGGCAATATTCTATTTATTATATATAAACAATTTACTAAAAAACTAAACTGAGGAGTGGCAATGTATTGAAGACAAAATTAAGGAGTTTTTGAAAAATTATATAACATGGTTAATAAAAAAAACAGATTAATAACTAGGTGTAACTGGCATCTTGCCCTACGTCAAGTTGCATGATCAAGTGCAGAAATACAACTTAATCAATTATTACTCATATAAACAATTTACTAATAAATTAAACGTGCGCAGATAACATCGTGATAATATAACGAAAGCAAAATTAAGGAGGTAAAAAAAAATATCAAATGTGGGGTACTTTAAGGAACTGTTTCAGGGCCAACATTAAATTTGTTACTTATATGAACAATTTACTAATAAATTAAACGTGCGCAGATAACATCGTGATAATATAACGAAAGCAAAATTAAGGAGGTAAAAAAAATGATCAAATGCGGGGTTCTTCAAGGAACTGTTTCAGGGCCAAAATTAAATTTATTACATATATAAACAATTTACTAAAAAATTAAACATGCGATGACACCGTGATATTATAACGAAGGCAAAATTAAAAAGGAGAAAAAAAATCAAATGCGGGGTACCTCAAGGAACTGTTTAAGGGCCAACATTAAATTTATTACTTATATAAACAATTTAATAAAAAATTGAATGTGCGCAGGTGACATCGTGATAATATAATGAAAGCAAAATTAAAGAGGTGAGAAAATGATCAAATGTGGGGTACCTCAAGGTACTGTTTCAGGGCCAACATTAAATTTATTACTTATATAAACAATTTACTAAAAAATTAAACATGCACAGATGACACCGTGATAATATAGCAAAAATAAAATTACAGAGGAAAAATAAATTATCAAATGTGGGGTTCTTCAAGGAACTGTTTCAGAGCCAACATTAAATTTATTACTTATATAAACAATTTTCTAAAAAATTAAACATGCAATGACACCGTGATAATATACCGAAGGAAAAATTAAAGAGGTATAAAAATTATCAAATGTGGGGTTCTTCAAGGAACTGTTTCAGGGCCAACATAAAATTTATTACTTATATGAACAATTTACTAAAAAACTAAACTAAAGAGGGACTATGTATTGAAGACAAAACTAAGGAGTTTAAAAAAAAATCATATAACATAGTTAAAAAAAAATTAATAACTAGATATAACCGGCAAGCCGTCCTGTGTCAAGTTGCACAATCAATTGCAGATCAATAAAAATTGAGAATTAACACAATTTCAAAAATAAAAGCAGTCATTATTAAATTTATTCTTATTAATAATTTATTATTACCTTGTTCATTGACCAAGCCATGAATATTACCAACGCTGCCTGCCAAAGACCTCTTTGACTCCCGGTTTAAATTTCCTCGTTCAACAGAAAGATTTGTGCCTTGAGGTTGAGTCGAACTGACATTATTCATTGCTGTACCTGAAAAATAATTGATAATTAACTAATTCAAGTGCATATGCAGGTGATATTATTTATAATTATTGTTTTTTTTTCTAATTACCCTGTAATTGTTTTTCAACTTCCTCAGTGACACTCGATTCCTGGAACATATGCTCAAGAGCATGATGGATGCCTTCAAAACTAGGTCTGTCGTGCGTGTTCCATTGCCAACAAGCTCGCATTAGTTCGTAGATCTTTGGAGGACATCCTGGGGGACATTCCATTCGGTAGCCCTAGAATAAAAATAGATAACAAACAGTAAAATTAACATAATTATATAAAGATAAATTAACATTCATCCTTACCTTTTCCAACATATGATAAACATCCGTCAAGTCGACCCCTGGATACGGCGACATTCCGTAAGTAGCAATTTCCCACAGGAGCACCCCGAAGGCCCACACATCACTTTTCGTAGAAAATTTATTATAAGCTAAGCCTTCGGGTGCTGTCCACTTTATGGGGAACTTGGCACCAGCATGTGCTGTGTATGTATCGTCTCTCATGAGACGAGCTAAACCAAAATCTGCTACTTTTACTAAATGGTTTTCGCCTACTAGACAATTGCGGGCCGCCAAATCCCTGAAAAAAGTAAATGATATGATACATAATTATCTTATATATATAAATGGAGCTTCATATTATGTTTGGTATACTAAAACTCGAAAACCGCTGAACCGATTTGGCCAGCTTTAGTCTTGAAATATTCATACTAATCCAGAGGTTGTGGGAAAGTTGAGAAATTATTTCAAAACCGCGTAGAAACTTTACATTTTTAATTGAATTCTTATACATAGAAATGGAAACCGATATTATGTTAGGCATGCTAAGGCTCTAAAACAGCTTTATGGATTTGTCAGTCTTAGTCTTGAAATATTCGTGCTAATCCAGAGGTTGTGGGAAAAGTGAGAAATTAATTCAAAACCGCGTAGACACTTTACATTTTTAATTTAAATTTTTTTGTAGAAGCGTAATTTATAGTGAAACAATGAATGGCGACTCATACGTCAAATATCAAATGATTTTTTGAAAGAAAATGTTCAATTAAAATTAATAAAATGTTTTAGATGAATATTAAGTATTTATAGTGACTAGTAATAAATATATATTTAACTTCCCGTAGTTTATATTTTTGTGAAAAAATGCAATGCTTCGCGATTTGCTAATTTTATGTTTTCTCGACGTTTCAAGTCATTCTAAATCGAATGAGACAAAATTAGAAAAAAGCATGTGTGTGTGTGAGTGCGTATTAGAGCCGATTTTTGACCTTTCGCCGACGTTTTCCCAAAAACAGCAAGACCGATTTCAAAAGAGAGAATATTTAAAAATGTTTAAATAGCAAGAATATCGAATATGGCGCACCTCAAGAGACAATTCCAGGACCTTATATATTTATTATATATACAATCTGCATTAAATTAACAGGTAGAGATATGTAGTGTATGCAGATGACACTGTGATAATATATTGGATATAAAATTAATGATGATATAAAAAATTTAGACCAAAAAAATATGAAATGTGGGGTACCACAAGGAACAGTTTTAACACCACTATTAATTTGATTATATATAAACAATTCAAATGAAACTTTGTATAATAATAGATTTTGTACCCTGAAATAACATATTAAAATATTATAGGCTTACGAAAAGCGGTTTAATTAAAAAAATCATAAAAGCTTATAATTTCGCCGCGCGCTTGAACGATTCCAATCAGAATCTGTGCCGAAGCATATATATATATACATTTAGTAGATAGCTACTGATTACAGTTGACATCCACACTTAAACATAATGCATATTTAGAGCACAAAATTAATGGAATAAAACGTGTCAAACAAATTAATATAATGTATATAATTACAAATACTATAAGTATGTTTAAAAGACATCAATTGGAAATCGTATTGTTTATTTTTTAGTAAGATTAATCACGTGAGGCTTTTAGGGGAAGGGGGAGCTTGGCAAAAAATCACGAAATATCACGTAGGGGAAGAAGGTGTCTAGTAAAATAACACGTGTATTTATTTTTTAACTGAATTTAAAAAAGAAACAAAAATTTTACGATTTTTTTGTAACTAAAAATACACGTGATGTTTGATAGGGGAGGGGGTGGGGTTATTTTGAATATCACCACATATCACCAAAGGGGTGGGAAGTCCAAAAATCCCTAAAAAATCAATCACATGATTAATGGACGCCCCCTAATAACTAAAATCTTATTTTAGAAAAATAAACACTTGAATATTTTATCTAAATAGCTGAATTTAAGACAAAATGCTACTCACTACTAGTTATTCCTCTATCTATTTATTATTACCTGTGGATGAAGCTCCTGCTCTCCAAGTAACTCATTCCACTAGCAATCTGTGTTGCAATATACATCAACACGACTGCATTAATTTGTTCCTTATTTCCATTTCGTAGATAATCGAGTAAGTTTCCTCGACTCATGAATTCGGTTATAATATAAAAAGGTGGTTCTCTGGTGCACACACCAATCAGTTGCACTAGATTTGGGTGCTTCATTTCTTTCATTATCGATGCTTCTTCTAAAAAGTCTTTTAGAGCCATCGTATCTTCTTTTAAAGTCTTCACAGCAACCTGGGAGAAGAAGAAAATAATTGTAAATAGAAAAAATTGTAAATTGTATACATGTAAATGCAAATATATATATTTAACTTACTGTCATTGTGTATCTTTTCCAAACAGCTTCATAAACATCCCCATACTGTCCTCCTCCAAGTTTATGTTTCATTACAATAGCTGTCCTATTAATCTCCCATTCATCAGGCTCAGGGCTCAATGGAAAAACTGTAGGTTTATCATGTTTAGGTGCAGGATACAACAATTGGGTTATGAGACCATCAGCCAAAACTGAATGATGATGCACCAGTTCTGCCAAAGTGTTGAATTTAGAATCGACGGTTACGTAGACTTTACAATCGGTGGGGTCTTCGTTGATTCTGTAATGGTACACTCTGCCTTCGTATCGAAGAGATATGGAACGTTGGCCTGGACTGCTTTCAGATTCACGAACCTGGGTAAAGAATAAATAGACTTTGTGAATAAATAGAAGAAAATTTATAGAAATATATAAAGCAGGACAAAAACATTAATAATAACCTAAAGAATAAACAAACAGAGTCCAACTTGCTACAATTATAAAGAAATGTATAAAAAATTGTACTTTTTGCAAGTGTTTAAAATTAGCAACAATTAACTACTCTTTTGAAACTGTAGATAAACTTGGCGCAAATAAAAATAGATCAATCATGGTAACAAAAAAAGTGTATTAAAAGGCAATTAAAAAGATAATTCAGGAGTCCTTGACCGAAAACGAAAAACTAGATAAATATTAATATGGATAACATAATCAATTACGAATACAGATCTAGAAAAACAAGTTTTACAAATTATTTTTCCAGTGTAGATTCTAGAAAAACAAGTTTTACAAATTATTTTTCTGGTGTAAGTAAAAAAATTGAGACTTGAAGGTACTTCGCTTAAAAATAATCCAAAAATGAGAAAATATTTAAAATTGTTTATAGCAAGAATATCAAATATGGCGTAACTCAAGGGATAATTCCAAGACCTTTATATTTATTATATATAATTTTTTTTATTAAATTAACAAGTAGAGATATATAGTGTGCGCAGTTGAAACAGGCAAGATAGAATATTTAAAATTGTTTAAATAGCGGGAATATAGATAAGAAAGTATGAATAAATGGCAACGTTGGTGCTTAAACGATTAAAGTACGTGTACTATCTATATCTAGAGAAACTGTGCTTTAAAACAAACGCTGAATTTGAAACACACTAGCACCATCTGTGATATGCTAAAAACACTCATACATCTTGAGATGATTACAAATAAACAAGTTATCAAATTAATTAACTAACTAAAAACGTTGATTAGATATTGAAATAAAAGAAGAAAAAAATAATTATTATAAAATATTACAAAGATGTCATAAATTTGTAAATGACTAACCCTCTTGAATGCAACAATAATTCAACCTTCTGGAATTAAAAATAAAGAACTTGAATTAAAACCACTTAAATGTTTTGAACAACTTTCTGAATAAAGTCATGAAAAGATCATGATTTAATTTGATATAGAAGTAACAATAACTTTGATATCATGACTTCAGGACATGTTGTTTGTATCACAATGCTTTAAATGAGATATGGTATCTTAAAAATGTCTTTTTTACACGGGTATATTTTTATCACAAATAAAAATAAAACAATATTACAAGAGATGATGAACAAAGCAACCATAAATATAATTGTACATAAGATGTAGATCATCTCACTCCAAAACCCAAAAAGGGCAAGGGGATTTGTCCGGATAAACTAAAATCAATCACAGATTTAACTAAATTCAAAATTAAAGTAAATATAAATATTAGAGATAAATAAACTAATGTTATTTTTATGTAGAAAAATATTATTGTTATCAGTATAACAATGGTTAAATACATCAGAAAAGCAACTCCTATAAACCAATTGCAAAAATATCAACTACTATGATCTCTTACACCAGACTATGTGTCTAACACTATGCACATACATTTTAGCAAATAAAACAAATAATAACTAAAGTAAATTCTTTTCCATATCTATTTACCAGAAAGCTTCCATTGATTCCACTGCTAAGCAAATATTCAGCAGCATTCCTAGCAATGGGTCCATGGTACCACGAGTGTTTCTCTAAAGAATTCACAGGTGTCACATAATTACTCGGGACCCATCCAACTAATCCAGCACTCGAGTGAGCCTCACACCATTCGCCTGATTTGTTATAACTCAGTATACGGACTTGCTCCCCTAGAAAAAGAAAAAGGTAAATGATATACATAATGCACTTAGTAGCAAAATATTATTTATTGTGAAAAATATATTTATTCTATTATCACCTTTCTTTAAACTCAATTGATTCTCTCCACCAGCTTGAAAATCATATAAAGCTACAAAGAGTTGTGGATCATCCTCTTCGACTTGTGCCAGCAGATTTTCCTTGGAGGTCCATCGAATGTTTGCTGTATCGAGTGTATTCGAATTAGAATTGTTGCTACATGTGTTCGAAGCAGAGACTGCTGTTGTGCTATTCAGAGGAGCCATCATCAGGGGAGGGGTACCTGAGGAGACAAAAAAGAAGAATAAATATATTGGCCATTAGTGTGAATCAATTGGATAGATGACACTGTGATAGCAAGAGGTGAATAATTTCTATTATCCAGCAGGATTACAGTAGTGATTACAACATATAACTATTCATATTATCCTTTATCTTGCCTGGTGGTGCGACACCGTCCGCCCCAGCTCCTGCCCCGTTTTGCCCCTCGCTACCTCCAACGACCCCTGGTGAGCTGTTACTGTTGGCGCCTGCGGATACTCCAGTGCCCCCTGCAGATGTCGCTGAGGGGTCTCCGGATAATAAGTCTCCAGAAGTGGCGTCCGGAATGTGCGGCAGTGGACGGGATTGTAAAAGGGCTTCTGAAAAATAAAAAAATTGTGTGATTATATATTTGGGGTTATGAACTTCAAACAATAGGAAATTTGAGGTTATAAGACCTAAAGATTTTGACAAAAACAAACAAACATTCATTTAAGGGTCCATAATTTGGCTAATCTCGGTTAAGCTTGCTCTCTTATCTTACTACTTGCTTATCATAAGTCGAGATGATAGAAAAAAAACAAAACAGATGATTAAAGTAAGAGAAGAACCTACCTTAAATATATTATTATTATTATTATTGGAAAATATCGTTAATAATAATAAATACAAAATTATTTAAACATTTTAAATTGTTATATGGCAAACCAACTTATTTTGAAATGCTAAAAAACTACGAATATTTGAAAGTGCACACAAAATTTCTGGTAATAATGGAAAATAATTTAATTAAAATGGCTGTCCAACTAAAATGGCTGTCTAACAAAAGTGGCTGCCTAACAAAAATGGCTGCCTAACTAAAATGGCTGTTTAACTAAAATGGCCGTCTCACTAAATTGGCTGCCAAAAACGGACCCTATACCATCTTATCAATATGTTTTTTTGTTATTTAATGCAGATAAAAAATTGAGAAGCACAACTGTAACATCAAAATTCTTTCTTGAAGTATTTTATTTGTTTATTTAATTACTTTTCTTTCGTTTCGGTTTATTTTTCATGTATTTTATTATTACTTTATAATGATAAATATTATCATCATAATATATCGTTCATCATAAAAGAAACTATAACATAATATACATAATAAAAAGGGTCCGAAAATAACTAACTCAACAAAAATATTCGAAATGGCTAACAAAAAAGATGTTATATGAAAAAACAACTTTTTTTGAAATGATATATTTTAATGATGTATTTTACTTTATAATAATTATTATTATCATCATAATATATCGTTAATAATAAAAAAAACAATTTTTAATAACACAGTAGACACTAACTTCTTATCAATATTAATTATTTTATCTAATTTTAGCAATGCGGATAAAAGATTGAGCACCATATGGCGGCTTAACAAAGAACATTTGGTAAAGTACACAGTTTGTTTATTTAATTCATTTCCTTGTGTTTCAGTTTGTTATTTTAAGTGTATGTATGTTGGTGATAAAATTTGTTTTTCATGCATGTGCGTGTGTTGGTAATGAAATTTGTTTTTCTATGTATGTGTGTGTTGGTAATGAAATTTGTTTTTTTTATATGTGTATATGTTGGTAATAGAATTTATTTTTCTATGTGTGTATATATGTTGGTAATGGAATTTGATTTTTTTTATATGTGTATATGTTGGTAATAGATTTTGTTTTTCTATGTGTGCGTGAATGTTGGTAATGGAATTTGTTTTGTCATATGTGTGTATGTTGGTATTGGAATTTGTTTTTCGACGACATCCGTCATTCTTCCGGTAAAGTTGTCAACTGATTTCCGGTCGCCGAATAACGAAACAAAACGAAAGAAGGTCACGAAAGTACAATCGATATAAAAGGAAATCTAGAAATTGTGTTGTTAACTTCACAACGGAGAAGTTTATGTTTGCGCCAGAAAATTCGACTTGCTAATCTTATATTTTCTTGACGGTTCAAGTCATTATGAACGTTTTGAGACCAACAATTGTTCACGAAAGTACAATCGATATAGAAGGAAATCTAGAAATTGTGTTATTAACTTCACAACGTTTGCGCCAGAAAATCCGATTTGTTAATTTTATATTTTCTCGTCGTTTCAAGTCATTATGAACGGTTTGAGACCAATAATTGGAAAATATAGTTTGTAGGCCGAATTTTGACCCGTAAGAAATAGATATATAAATAAATAAATGAATAGAAGGTCACGTCCTACTTTTTCATTGAAAACTTTTGAATAAATGAAAGAAATGACATTTGATGCAAATTCAATTTTATCAAAACGTTGGATCACACGATGCTTTTTTGAATAGAGTCGTGATTTCAATTTTAACGTCAAAATATAAAGCAAGCATAGGATTCCAATTGAAAATAACCTATTTCGGGCACTGCGGAGCAAAATGGCAATAGAAAATCTTTCATATTTTTTAACCCTAAAAGTATAAAAAAGTTTACGGACCTCTGCCTTAGGATAATACTGCTCATTTTTATTTTATCATTATATTATATATAATGTTTGTGTGTGTATGCAGAGTTCAATTTTTCTCATGGGAAGTTTATTCGTCAGTAGAGTTTTATTTCTCTTTTCCAAATCTACAACCAAAATGCAGTTCTGACCATTCTTAAAGTGGTCTTTGTTTTCCCTCACAGTCCGTGTCTCTGATCCCTGTGGAGCATAATTTATTCTCCATTACAATTTGAAATTCCAACGGATCCACCAAGACAATAACTAATTAGTCGACAACAATTAAAACAATCGCCTCCATCGTTCATTATTATTATTATTATTAGTTTCTCTCTCGTCGAATGATTTCCTTTTCCGATGAACCATTTTCTTCTCTTCCGAACAACAATTACATTTGTTTAAAACACAATAACAAATTGTTTACAACAATAACAACAATTAACAAAGACATAGAAACGTATCATCATGAGAAGAGTATACTGAAATTTGATTCGAAAGAAAAAATTCTACGGACAAAGAAACTCAAATTAAAAAAAAAAAAAATTAGAAAAAAATAAATAGGAAATAAAATTATAACTTAAACAAACTTAATAGAATTGTACTGACGAGAAAAAAACCGTGAAAATCTAGGACAAAAAATCTAAATCCGGGACAAATATTGCATTTAGGAAAATCCGGGACACAAGGTGGAAATTCGGGTCAAGTATAGCTTTTAGAAAAACCCGGTACCAAAGGTGAAAATCCGGGACAAGTATTGATTTTATAAAAACTCGGGACACAAGTTAGAAATCTGGTACAAGTATTACTTCTCGAAAAACCCGGAACACAAGGTGGAAATCCGGGACAAGTATTGCTTTTAGAAAAACCCGGAACATAAGGTAGAAGTCCGGGACAAGTATTGCTTTAAGAAAAACTCGGGACACAAGGTGGAACCCGAGACAAGTATTGCTTTTAGAAAAACCCGGGACACACGGTGAAAATCCGAGACAAATATTGCCTTTAGAAAAACCCGAGACAAAATCCGGGACAAGAATTGCTTTTAGAAAAACCCGGAACACAAGTTGAAAATCGGGACAAGTATTGCTTTTAAAAAAACCCGGGACACAAGGTGAACTCCGAGACAAGTATTGCTTTTAGAAAACCCCGGGACACAAGGTGGAAATCCGGGACAAATATTGCTTTTGAAAAAACCTGGGACACAAGGTGGAAATCCGGAACAAGTATTGCTTTAGCAAAACCCGGACACAAGGTAAAAATCCAGGACAAGTATTGCTTTTAGAAAAACTCAGGACACAAGGTGAAAATCCGGGACAACTATTGCTTTTAGAAATCCCCGGGACACAAGGTGGAAATCCGGGAGAAGTATTGCTTTTAGAAAAACCTGGGGCATAAGGTAGAAATCCAGGACAAGTATTGCTTTTAGAAAAACCCGAAACGCAAGGTGAAAAATCGGGACGAATGGTCATCCCATTCAAAAAAAAAATCTCTACATAATTTAATTGAAATGCTTTCCTATTTGAAGAAAAGAATGAATTATCGCAAGATAATTTCTTATCTTGTGAATATTATTATTCGATAAAATAAACAATACGCAAATTGCTATCGAATATTTAATTATCGATTACCGATATCGTCAACAATGCGGAATAAACAATTTCTGATATTTTCCTTTTAGCAATTTCAATCAGTTACAAAACAATTGCGAAAATATTTTTGCGATAACTAAAACAAACAAAAAAATCGTATGATAATTCAATCCAATCAAAAATAAATTTCATGCAAAAGTTTGCGAATATTTATTATCACTTTAGGTTGTTCGACTTGAAAACTTAAGTTCGAAAAAGAAAGCTGCAAAATTTTATTTGAAATTTCCTTATTAATTTAGAAGAATGGCCATTTGTTTATCTCTAATAAAACATATTGCACTTTCTTCTTGCATTCTAAAACCTGCTGTTGACATTTCGAATGTCAAGTGAAGATCAGAAGATAGAGAAAGGAAGATGAGAAGAGATAAGGCGAACAATAGGAAGACAAGAAAGGAAGATAAGAAGAGATAGAGCACACAGTGAGTAGACAAGGAAAGGAAGCTGAGAAAGATAGAGCTACCAATGAGTAGACAAAGAAAGGAAGTTAAGGGGGGCGTACATTTAGGGGGAGGGGGGGTTTGACAAAAAATCACGAAATATCACGTGGGGGAGAGAGGGGTATAGTAAGATATCACGTGTATTTATCTTTTAACAGTTTTTTTTTTAAATCAAACATTTTCAAAAAAAATTATGTCATTCAAAAATTTTACAGTTTTTTCACATAACTAAATTTACACGTGATGTTTGGTGGGGGAGGGGGGTGGTAATTTTGATATCACCATGTATCACCAAGGGGGAGGTTCCAAAAATCCTTAAAAATCGCTCACGTTATTAATGGACGCCCCCTGAGAAGAGAGAGCAAACAATGAGTAGATAGGGAAGAAGATGAGAAGAGAAAATAGAGAAAGATCAAAAGAAGGAGAGGGGTAAGTCATAAAAGAAAGATAGAAACATGAAAAGACAAAGAAAGGAAGATGCAATGCAAAGAAAGGGCGATAATGATAGTAAGATGTAGAGAAGAGGAAGGGTAATAGGAGAGGATGAGAAGAAGATTTTATTTATTATTTTTTATTTTTGCTAGTTTTACAATCAGATTACAATATAATCTATAAGTTAAAAGTGATGGTATTGGAAATCACAAACAAGAAAAAAATAGAATAAAAGAAATTAAAGATAGATTAATAAAAATAATAGTATTAATAATGAAAACAATAATCAATAATAAAGACTAATTATAAATAAGTTGTTTAAAAATTTTCCTGTGCAAATCAGACAAAATTTGTTGTGGAGAGAAGAAGATGAGAGAGAAAATTAAAAGAAGATGAGAGCAAAATGAAAAAAATAATGCAAATGTCTTCGAAATGAAAAATTGACATTTCGAATGTCAAGTGAAGAGCAAAAGAAAAAGAGACAGGAAGATGAGAAGAGATAGAGCGAAAAATGAGTAGACAAGAAAAGAAGATGAGAAGAAAATAGAGCAAG